>NC_085136.1:160993535-161356035 GCF_035046485.1 Aedes albopictus
AACTCGGTTGAAAATCAACCGAGTTCGGTACTATATTCTAAGTGTGCAAACTCCCTCCATCAATTGTTTCAGAGGATTCCTTCAAGAATACATACTTCCAGGGAGTTCTTTGTGAATTCATCCAGGTAAACTTACTGGGATTCTAGAAACTGTCTAGTGCATATAATAGATTTTACGAGGGATAATGTTTTAACCCGACAGGGTACCCGGGTACCCAGCGCCCATTTAAAATGTACGGTGTAGAAAAAAGCAAAAAGTTTGTCGGACACATAACGGTTAAAGGAATAATGATCGTAGCGGCTAAAACATTAAAAATGTGAACATATTTTTTCTTGTAACGAATAATTAAAAACAAATTCAGCTATGAGTTATTAAAAACTGTTTTGCTATTTCTTAAAAAGCAATGGACAAGATCATATCTTATAATTTTCCAGTCTGGAAGTTCACATTAAATTAGAAAAATAATTTTCAAAAACATTGGCCAAACTACCCCGACGAGCGCAGACAAAAAACACCACATAAGACTCATCTTGTTTAAATACCTTAGATAGCTTTTAAATTTATTTATTTTCCATATATTTCAAGTTGACACTATAGGATTTGATGCACAATGACGCACATCAAGTTTGTGATTCATTATGTTGGATGAATTCTTCATCAAAAATCGGGTGCTCATATTACCCCGTCGGTTCAAAATCGACCCAAAAACACAGCTTTTTCCAAAAATCTTCCTTTGACATGTAAACACAATTATACAATTAACTAAAATTTTTCACATCAATATAGGGTATTGGGATGCTTCGTTGGCATAGTCCCCACGTTCGGCCTATCTCAACGTAAAGCAAAAACTCAAACAAACACGTATAACTGGATATCGGAAAAGCTATGCGCCAAACAACTGTAACATTTCGTTTCAATTTTAGCACTTTGGAGTGTTGAAATTGAATGAAAATGTCACTTTGTTTATGTTTTGTAGACGCCATGATTCTTCGGCTTAGTGGGTAACCTATATACATGATCATCATTGGCATGATTCTGGAACATTTCGAATCGACTTTTCAATAATTGAACATTTGATGCGACGGTCAAAGACGCTATTTTGAACTTGTATATTTGTTTTGAACGAATAGTAACTATTTTACAAATTCAATGTGGGCCGAATATTGAGGACATTTTTTTCACTATGTACCCAAATCTTGGCCCATCAGTAAAGTGACGTCAACAACACTGATAAAGTGACGTCAACAACATTGCTTGCGTAAGAACCAGAAAAAACGAAAAGGAAGAAAGATTTTGTGTGCGGTGACTGTAAAAATATAACACAATAATAGGGTTGCGTTGTTTTCCTTACTAAATTAAGAAAAAACTTAAGTTTAAGTAATATATTTATAGTTTTTTGAAAATTTGACTCCGAAAATGAAAATTAAAAGTAAGATTGGTGAACAAACAGAGATAATACTTCAGCAGAAATATTTTAAAAATGAGATAAGAGGTGGTTCTAGTGCATGGAAAGCAATAGGCCAACGTTGTATCCATTAATAGGCCAAGTTTTGTACCATAGACCAACATTGCATACCATCGCATCGAATATTATCAACTTAATTAAGTAAAATCTTGAATATTTACGTTAGTTTACTTCCAATTGGTGAAACAAGCATTGCCTAGAGTGTGTAGTATGGTCAACATATTATTTCTAGTGCTATTAATTCATGAGTTTTGATCAAAATTGTCAAGGCGGCTTACAAATTAGGCCAAGGAATGATACATATACCCTAGTTAAGTATTATCAAAATCATTATGGTCATACGATGTGTGGAAGTTCAAACCTTGCTTTCTGCATGTTTTGTTGACTTTTCCTTAGGGTGACCAAATTACCCCGACTTACCCTAAACACTCTGAGTCATGCTGAATTACATTATATATAATGGAAGTTTACATGATTTTTCATGAGCTTCACATGACATGTCATGTAAACTTCTGTGAAATCCCACGCTCCAATAATGTGCATTATAGGGTCTTGTACCATTTGGGCAGGTGTACTTATTTTGGGCACTTGCCGCTATAACTAAGTCAATTTCAAACCGATTGATTTGAATTTTTGTACAGAATTAGATCTAACTCTATACAAAAAATCAAATCAATCGGTTTGAAATTGACTTAGTTATAGCGGCAAGTGCCCAAAATAGGTACAACTGCCCAAATGGTACAAGACTTTATGTCACAGAAATTAACACTTCCTTTTTGCAGATTATGAAAAATTATGTATACCAGGTTTCTTTTTACAGAATGTTAGAATTCATGCTATATTACCAACCATATGCGGAAACTTTTAAAATATTTCATTCGGGTAATTTACTATACAAAATAATAGAATACTTATTCCTTGAGAATTCATGATGACTAAATTGACTCAGCACAAAACATACCTTCCATTAATCAGGTTTGGTCCACAATCATTCAATAGAAATGTCTAGGATGTTATAAATCGTACCATAATCTAAGACACGCGCCTCTTCAGCATGGTCCTGGGCGTCTTCCATGTGGGCATTAGGGGCATTATGTTGTTCAATAAATTATCCCCAACCTGTATCCCTTCATCGTCAGACTCTCCGTCGTATGGCTCATAGCATCTTTTGTTTTCCCCTCCATTAGGGAAGCAAAATTATCGTAAATAAAACAAATTCCCATCACTAATCATCTCCTCTCCTCCCGTGTGGGGCAGCGTGTAAGTATGTAGTAGCTTCCTGCTGCTGTTGCTGCTGCTGCTGCTGCAGGCTGCCAAAGTAGTTTTCTCCAGGCGGGAATGGGTTTCGTCATTGAACTCTGCCGAGTGACGCCACTTGAACGAACGAATGCCCGAAATGAATCTCAAGCGGGGAGGAACAAAAATGCATTCAGATCAATGTAAACAAAGAACACTCCGGCATGCTCTCATGCACTTTCTTCTGAGGAAAAAGTTCCGACAAATTATGATTAAAGTGCCTCTTCGGTTGGCCTTCGATGACGGTCGTTCCGCGCGCGGCGCAAGGGGATAAGTCAGACTGCTTTTTTAAGTGCGTCTCGTACTATTTCCCTATCGCTTATGATTCTGTTTAACCCGAGCGAGTGCCCAGCCTTCGCTAGTGACTGGGATGCGTTCTGCCTTGTGACTTCCATCCGAGATGAGATTATGAATAACTGCTGGGTTGAGATTGAGCTGGGCCGTTCGTTACTCTACTTCTCATTTATTTATAGACATGTGTGTTTGATTACAAAATATTTCTCTTGGAGGAATGCAGTTCTCGTGGTTCGACGAGTGTCAGAATGCGTGGCACGTGCACGTGGTGTTCGTTGTTGCAATTTCACATTTTGTTTTCGATGAATTTTACAACGAGTAGTTGACATAGATCCTACTTGAGAGTTACACTACCAGAGGATGTCCATAAGCCACGTAGCCATTTTTTCTGACTATTGACCACCCCATCAAAATTCTTTACTCTTTTATTCTATGACTGGGTCTTGTACGAAAAAAACCAAGTAAACGTATATGACTTGATACATATATCAACAGAAGTTTGGGCGTACAATCTCTGATAAAATACAATCTCTTGGGCACCTATTTAGAAATACCACCCCCGGCGAAGCATTAAGCATTGTATTTGGAGGAAATACCAATGCAGACCTCGTCGCTTTCGGGAAGGTAAGCCCAATTCCCTGGGTTAGTGAGTTGAGCCAGCTGTAAAACGACAAGCAGCGATAAGTCAGCACAGGAAGAATACGAACTGATACCAATGGCGACGTTCACAGCGACTTGCTATTGGAACGTGGATTGGAAGCTCGGTACGTAGAACTGCATATCTCTTCGGGAGCATCTGCATGTTGACCTACTGAAGGACAGCGTGTTCGGAATTGTAGGCCTGCAGGAGGTGTGGTGGACAGGATTCGTATGGTGCAAACGTTTACAGGTAATCATATGTACCATCTTCCAGAGTTGTTCGCACTAATTGTACTTTACGATTTTACGGTTACTGCCGTTGTCGTGATTATCATAGGAGAGTTAAACACCTAGGTAAGTCAGGAGGAGAAATTTAGACCGACAATTGTAAAATTCACCGCTTACTAGCTGACGAACGGAAAAGGCCAACGGCTCATTTATATCGCCGCCGCCAAAAAACATTATCATGCACCTTCTTTCCATACAACATCGATTCTGACCACCACTTGGTGATGGTCACACCGCGCCATAAACTCTCCGCCATCAACAATGTACGGTACCGGCGGCCTCCCTGGTACGACCGAGAGCGACTGAAGCTCCCAGATATTGTACCTATACGCGCAAAATCTCGAGACAGCGTTACCGGACGAGGCTGTACTAGATGTGGCCCCCCTGAAGGGGACTTGTGGAGTACTTTCAAAGCAGCCATCAACAACGCAGCCGAGTATACTATCGGGGACGTAGAATGGAGTCAATGGAACAAATGGTTTGAAGAGGGGTGCAGAGCGGTTTGACAGAAGGAGAATCCGGGTGGTTATGCAGCATGAAACACGACAGAATATGAAAAAAGAAAACGAAAGCAACGGACTCTTTCGGTAGAAATAACGTCGCCTGGAAGAAGCAGAGTGCGATGAAATGGAGCTGCTGTGCCGTTTGCAATATACCTACACGGATGTTCAACCACAAAACCTGCAAAGGCTTCGTTCGGAAAGCCGAAATGTGCATAGGGAAAATGACGGGAGCATTCTAAACGGACAAACATGATGTGATCGAAAGGTGGAAGCATCATTTCGACGAGCATCTGAAAGGCGAGGAGAATGTAGGCACGGAAGATCAACGGCAATGTGATGTAAGAAAAGTGTTGAGATCATATTGTAGAATACACACCATTTTGCATTTCTTGTTTGCTATTGAAAATGGTCTGTCCAAACAGCCAAGCCGTTCCGGAGTTATGGCCATTTAAATGATCCGGACCACCACTGACGGAACTGGCCATATATAAAACTAACTTAAGCCCTATCATGCGACACACCAAACCACGCTGTTTTTGGTAACATTTAGCATGGTTGACGAATTTTGTGCGGAAATCAATTCTGGAGACCAGAAATTCCACAATGTCGGCCCGAAATTCAAAACGGCGACCATAATATTCAAGATGGTGACCTAAAATCCAAGATGGCGGCTGTTGAAAGGAGTTGTATGCTCTAAAGCCATGCAATATAGATAAATTTGATATGGGGAAGATGTCTGAAGTATAAACATGGCGACCATAATATCAAAGATAACGGCCCAAAATTCTACATGGCGGCTGTTTAATGGAGTTTTAGGCTCTAAAAGATGTCTGGAGTCCAAAAATGTCGACAAGAATATCAAATATGGCGGTTTAAAATCCAAGATGGCGGCTCAAAATTCAAGATTGTGGTCCAAACTTCGAGGCGCCGGATCAATGGAGTTCTGTAGAACCTGGAGTCAAGAAATGGCGACCAGAACATCCAAGATGGCGGCCTAAAATCCAAGATGGTGGCTCCAAATTCGAGATGGCGGCTGTTTAATGGAGTTTAAGTCGCTAAAACCATGTAAAATGGGTACATTTGGCCTGCCTAGCAGTGACCCCCAACCCACAGTGACAAATTCTAGGAGTGTTAAGAAAGGCAACAAACGTTCACCTCCTGGATTCAAAATCCAAGATGAACGAGACTTTCCTTCGCTCCCGGGAACATCAAAAATCCCAGATGTCCCAATTTTTTCGACTTCTCAGCCAGAAGGACAGCATTCGGAGAACCAGGAACAATCCCTTGGTGCTTCGATGTTTACGCTTACTGGCATAGTAGACATCATCCTAAACTTCTTCAATGCTTCCGACTCAGTGAAGAGCATTGTCAAAGCACTTCTTCCTTGTGTGTCCCCTCTTTTGAAGCAGCTGGCTTCTAAAATGCCCCTCCTTGCGACAATCGTATCTTTCGATGGCTAATTTAACCACCGAGGTTGAAGATATGATTTCTGTGCTACACTGGAACTGTCGTAGTATCGTACCAAAATTAGACCCTTTCAAATTTTTAATTAACAATTTACAATGCGATGTTTTTGCGCTATCCGAAACATGGCTGACACCTGATGTAACCTTACCTTTTTCCGATTTCAACATTATCCGTCTTGATCGGTCCGACTCGTACGGAGGGGTGCTTTTAGGGATCAAAAAGCAGCACTCATTTTACAGAGTCGATTTTCATCCGATGACAGGTATCGAAGCCGTCGCATGTGAGGTGACTATCCGAGGTAAAACCCTCAGCGTTGCCTCCATATATCTTCCACCGAGAACTGCGATATCTCGCAGGGATCTTGCTCACATCTGCTCGGTTATGTCTGAGCCACGGCTGCTCATGGGAGATTTCAACTCCCATGGTACAGGCTGGGGGGAACTGTACGATGACAGCCGCTCAACTTTGATATATGACCTCTGCGACGACTTCAACATGACAATTTTGAACACCGGAGAAGTTACGCGAGTGGCACCTCCAGCTCAAGATGGCAGCCCAAGAAACAGCCGATTAGACCTCTCAATCTGTTCGAGCTCACTATCGCTGGAGTGTACATGGAATGTTATCCAGGATCCCCATGGTAGTGATCACCTTCCGATCGTTGTTTCTATTTCCAATGGTTCACGTCAACCTCCGTCTATCGACATTTCCTACGAACGACCTCACGAAACACATTGACTGGGGGAAGTACGTGGAAGCAATTATCGACGGTGAGCAATCGGTAGAAGTCCTTCCACCGCGGGAAGAGTATCAGTTTCTATTAGAACTGATCATCAGTAGCGCGCTTCAGGCACAACCAGTGCCAGGTCCTCCGGTTCGCAGGAAACCCCCCAATCCGTGGTGGGATAGCGAGTGTACAGAAATCTATCGCGAGAAATCCGCGGCGTTCAAAGAGTTTCGGAAACGCGGTTCAGTCGAAAACTTTAAGCGGTACACTTCCCTTGAAAGCAAGTTCAAGAGCTTGATCAAGGCGAAGAAAAGCGGTTACTGGCGTCGGTTCGTCGAGGGTTTATCGCGCGAGACATCAATGAGAACTCTTTGGAACGTCGGGAGAAGAATGCGTAACGCGTCGTCGGTAAACGAGGATAGAGAAAGCTCTCCTCGGTGGATTCTCAAGTTCGCAAAAAAAGTTTGTCCAGATTCCGTACCCGTGGAGCGAATAGTTCGTGATGTTTCCGAGGATAGGGACGACATGGATAGGCCGTTTTCGATGGTTGAATTTTCACTTGCTCTTCTTTCATGTAACAATTCCGCTCCAGGAATGGATCGAATTAAGTTCAACTTGCTTAAAAACCTCCCCGACGTCGCTAAGAGGCGCTTGTTGAACTTGTTCAATCAGTTCCTGGATAACAACATCATTCCGGATGATTGGAGGCAAGTGAGAGTGATAGCTATTCAAAAACCCGGTAAACCCGCGTCGGATCATAATTCGTACCGTCCAATCGCGATGTTGTCTTGTCTACGGAAGTTGTTGGAGAAGATGATTCTCTTTCGACTGGACAAATGGGTTGAATCGAATGGCATGTTGTCAGATACACAGTTTGGTTTCCGCAGAGGCAAAGGAACGAACGACTGTCTTGCGTTGCTTTCTTCAGAAATTCAACTTGCCTTTGCGCAAAAGCAGCAAATGGGCTCAGTGTTTTTGGATATCAAGGGGGCTTTTGATTCAGTTTGTGTCGATGTTCTCTCCGACAAACTGCACGAAAATGGCCTTTCACCATTTATGAACAACTTTTTGTACAATTTGCTGTTTGAGAAGCAGATGAGTTTTGCTCATGGCGACTTGACAGTTTCCCGAATTAGCTACATGGGTCTCCCCCAGGGTTCATGTTTAAGCCCCCTTCTTTACAATTTTTATGTCAGAGACATAGATGATTGTCTCATGGAAAATTGCACGTTAAGACAGCTTGCGGATGACTGTGTTGTTTCTGTGACGGGATCAATAGCAGTCGATCTGCAAGGACCATTACAGGATACTTTGGACAATTTGTCTACTTGGGCTCTGAAGCTGGGTATCGAATTCTCTCCGGAGAAAACTGAGATGGTTGTCTTTTCTAAAAAACACAAACCGGCAAAGTTTCCACTCCATCTGATGGGTAAGACAATCACTCATAGCATGTCTTCTCAATATCTCTGGTTCGACTCCAAATGCACCTGGGGAAAGCACATTGTGTATTTGATACAGAAATGCCAGAAGCGAATCAACTTTATGCGAACTATTACCGGAACATGGTGGGGAGCACGCCCGGAAGATCTGATCAGGCTGTACCAAACAACCATTCTCTCGGTTTTAGAACACGGTAGCTTCTGTTTTCAATCCGCGGCGAAAACACACTTGCTGAAGCTTCAACGGGTTCAGTACCGTTGTCTTCGGATCGCGTTAGGTTTCATGAACTCGACTCACACTATGAGTTTAGAGGTACTTGCTGGGGTACAATTTCTGACAGACCGCTTTGCGGAGTTATCGTTCCGGTTCCTCATCCGATGCGAGGTTGTGAATCCATTGGTCATAGAAAATTTCGAAAAGTTGCTCGAACAGAACCCTCAAACTCGTTTTATGACTGTGTACTACTGGTACATGACGCTGGAGGTAAGCCCATCTCCGGTTAACACCAATCGTAACAACTTCTCAAACTTCGACAGTTGCTCTGTGGAATTTGATCTGTCCATTAAGGATGAGATCACCGGAATACCAGAACCTTTTCGTTCCGTGTGTATTCCACAAATTTTTGCAAGTAAGTTCGGGCGTGTTAGCGGGGACAGACAGTTCTTCACAGACGGTTCGAGAACCGATGATTCGACTGGTTTCGGTGTCTACAACGAATTCCACAGCGCCACCTACATGCTTCAAAAGCCATGTTCGGTGCACTGCAAATTTTGTTTGCTGGTATTCAGCAATTTTTGCTGATTTTTTTTGTGCTGATTGCATTCAGCAATACGAGTTTACTGAATATCAGCAATTATTTTTCGACTTGCTGAACCATCCAGCAATTTTGACAGTTGATCAGCAACTTTGTGCTGATATTCAGCAAAAATGTTGCTGAAAATCAGCAATTTATTTTGCTGATTTTTTTTGTGCTGGAAGCATTTCAAAAAATTTGGTGTGTGTACATTGCTGAGCTAGCGGCTATATACTACACCATAGAGTACATTCGCTTTCTTCCACCTGAGCACTACTTCATTTTTACCGACAGTCTAAGTTCTCTGTGGGCTGTTCGGTCAATGAAACGGATGAAGCACTCAGCGTACTTCCTGAATGGAATACGCCAAGTATTGAGTGCTTTGACCAAACGCTCATACACCATCACCATAGCTTGGGTCCCTTCACATTGCTCGATTCCGGGCAATGAGAAGGCGGACTCGCTGGCTAAGGTGGGCGCTAGCGAAGGCGATATTTACGAGCGTCAAATCGCCTTCGACGATTTTTTTGCATTGGCCCGTCAGGAGACCTTGATCAGCTGGCAACACAAATGGAGAGATGGAGAGATGGGTAGATGGTTACACTCCATCATTCCACAGGTGTCGAAGAAGCCATGGTTCAAAGGGTTGGATATAAGCCGCTATTTCATTCGTGTAATGTGTCGGTTGATGTCCAACCACTATTTGTTGAACGCACATACCTTCCGTATTGGGCTCTCAGAAAGCAATCTCTGTGTCTGTGGCGTGGCTTACAAGGATATCGAACATGTCGTGTGGGGATGCAATGAGTATCGTGAGGTCAGATCTGAGCTGCATGAAATTCTCCGGGTCCGATGAAAACAACAGAAACCCGTTAGAGAAGTGTTGGCAGACCTTGATTTGGAATACATGAATCTCATATATCAGTTTTTGAAACGTGTTGATGTCAGAGTGTGATGTACGTTCCTTGTTCACGTTGTCCGCCGTTTGGTTTTGCTGTTCGCCCCTGTCTGTCGCCCCCCCCCCTACCGTTTGTCTTCTTCTTGTCGTTGTCTACCGATAAAGCTCTATCTTTTTTGTTCCATTTCAGATAAGGACATTTTGTCCCGTCAAGGTTTTTAGTATAAGTTAGCAAATAATTTAGTTTAAGACCCCTAAATCCCTCCTTCCCAATTTTATTTTTTTTATCCCTAACCTCGAAACAGCCGCGAGTACTTCGGCTTCCCAAACTAACATAGCATTAAGACAGTAAATATTGTAAAATGTTAAAAAAAAATATTGTAAAAACAACAAATGATTTCGGCTCAGTTATGCCCATGAGGCGCCCGAGCCTTCCAAATAAACGAATAAGTAAAAAAAAAAAAAAAAACACTTAACCTGATTCACAGCTCCTTAGACCACTAGGGCACTGCGTGAGCGATTCCAATTGTCAGCTGCATTTACACTTTTACAGCGCCTAAATGTATTATATTCTAATTCTACTATATCGAGCTGATTGCCTTTGTGCTGCTGTCACTTTTCTACTCTGTTCATGGTAGAATGATTATGTGTTGTCGTTCGCCAATATCAAAGTTTCTGGATCCGTTAGAGCATAGAGAGTCAGGTGTCAGCCGCGCTCGGGGGATGAGCAACTGATGAAAAAATTGTAAATTTCGGGGTTGGGATCGACCATCCACTTATAAAGTGAACGTGTTGCCACTACGCCACGGGCCCCGGTGAGGAAGATGTTTGGAGTTCAAAAATGGCGACCAGTATATTCAAGACTGCATCTTAAAATTCAAGATGGCAGCTGTTTAATGGAGGTTTAGGCTCTAAAACTGTGAGTTCCAAAATAGCGACAATAATATCCAAGATGGCGGCTGTATAATGGATTGTTGGCTCTTAATGGGCATATTTGGTATAAAGAAGGTGTCTGGAATTCAAAATTGGTTACCATAAAATCCAAGATGGCGGTCTAAAATCCAAGATGGCGGCCCCAAATGCAAAATGGTGGCTGTTTAATGGAGTTTTATGCTCTGTAGCCATGCAATACGGCATATTTGGTATGAATAATACGTCCGGAGTCCAAAAATGAGATCATAATATCCAAGAAGGTGGTCCAAAATTCAAGACGGTGGCCCAAAATTCAATATGACGGCTGTTAAATGAAGTTTTTAAGGCTGGAAAATCATTTAATATAGGTATATTTGATAAACACTGTTTCAGAAATTATTGTTTATTAAATAAAATAAACTGTTCTTATGATTTCTACCAATTTCTTTCACAATACAGCCTATTGTGATCCACATTTTTGTAATTCCTTTTAATTGTCATGATATTTTGAAGAACAGTCAAGTTCTCTAACCATTACCTTTATTCTCCAAATTTGGAGAAAGGTGGCTTTTGATGATTTCAACTTCATTTATCACTAAATACTAAATTTCATCTAACTTTTTATCATATTCGCTTTCTCAACAAGTTGTCCAAGGAATACATCAATCAAAACCAGGGAAAGGTATTTATACAACATTTTTTCTGACATCAAGTTTCTTAGTTTTTAAGTTTTCCATGGAACATAAGAACTGCCGCACTGTTTCTTAGCTTTTCGGAACTCATTTAATTTAAATTAGTCTTTTTTTCAGATCATTCGACTCTTCAGGTAGCATAGCTTGTTATACTATAAAAACGAAAGCAGTGAACAGTAACTAAGACATTCGTTTGCTTGACGTTTGCTGCTATCTGTGTTGTTGAGAAAATTTAAACAAAAATTGTTGCATTGAGAAGGCCCGTAATGATGGTTCTTGATCGAATATTCCAGTGAATATTCCTTTAACCCTTCAGCACGCGCGCTGTTGTAAAAAGTACAACACTACCAAAAAACCTCGCTCGTCGTATGCAGCGCGAGCGCGGTGCAACTTCAGTTGCTTGATGGCGCGCGTCCTCAAAGGTTAACCAATCGAGAAATATCTTTTCTTATCGAAACAGTAGCTTTCATTGAGTTTGGACATTTAATATTTTATTTGTGAGATTTATTCTTTTCTATTATGCTACATTTGCAACTTCAAATTATAATCATCTAGTTTGCAGAACCCTATTTTTGAACTTTTACAAGAAACATTAACAAAGTTGGTATTCTTTGCTTCGTTAGAATGTTTACATAAGAGCTAGAAGAAACTTTTTTAGATGCTATGCTCAAATTGAAATGGCAGTGATTCGTTAGTGTATTTATAATTTCTATAGGGTTTGAAATTCCAGTAAGTGGTCACGAATTTATAGACTGCGTGGGTGTGTGTTGGGGTCCCTTGGGGTTAACTTGGGGAGGGTTAATGCAGTGTGGGAAGAAAATGTTGGGGATACACGGTGTTCAATTTGTTTGGATACACCATATCCCTTTCGTGACGAATCAACACAATTGTGCTGTTGAGCAACAACAGTTATGCGTAATTTTTTCAACTGTTAAGTATTTGATTTACCTGATGTAAATTGCCTTGTATATTGAGCCATTACATATACTTGCATGTGTGCAAACAAACTTTTGTTTATGTTGAGTGTGAGATTTGCCACAACAAGTTGAACAAAAAGTGAGCAAAAATCGGAGATGAACCAGCCATCGGCTGAAAGTCTCGATAATAAAGATAATAATAATAAAGTGAGCAAAAATTGTAAAACATGAAAAAGTATTATCTGTTTATTTTTATTTTTTGATTTATCTAGATGGACAAAACTAGGAATCGAAAGTTAAAGAGTAGTTCTTGCAAATGCCAAAGAAAAAGTGTTGATTTATTAAAAAAATCTGAGATTTCTGGAGAGCCAAAATTGAGCAATTTGTATGGAAATTTCAGTTTTTTGCTCTCCGTCCCGAGAGGGATATAACTTGAATTAATTTCACATCTGTAATTAAGATTTTCAAAGTAAATGTATTTATTGAAAGGTCATATAACACTGATCAAATGCAGCATATGGTTTTGAATAACGTCTTTTTTCTACTTTTTTTGATAAGCCTTAGATGTATCTAATATTTGATAGCTCCGGCACGCTAGAATAATTTTCGAGAAGTTGCTCATGCTACAGAAGTTTTAACGTTGACTTTTGAGTTTACATCTCACTATACTAAATTAAGATTCGAAGGAAAAAGTGAAAAATAACGCGTGTTTGGGGCAGTTGCGATGGGGACCGCGATCGGGTGGCTTTGTTCGAAGGAAGAAATGAAGAATGATGCATGTTTTGGGCAGTTGCGGATCTCGATCGGGTTGCATTGTTCGGCGGAAAAAAGTGACGCTTGTTTGTGGCAGTTGCGATGAAAATCTCGGTCGCGTAGCATTGGTCAAAGGAATAAGTGAGGAGTGACACGTGTTTGGGACAGTTCTGGTGCAGGTCTAATATTGAAGGGATAAAATGTTAGAAGTAAGTGATTGCAGTTCACAACAATCATTGAGCAAATTAAAAATAATTGGCTTCATTACCTCAACGGCTGTCGATCACAGGTAACACATGGAACTACTCTTAGTAAAATACATAATTCGAAAATAGCTATCTAAACTTGAAAGTTTATTCTCCGTATATTCTAAGTTCAATATTGTGTGAAATGCGCGACTATTTCCGTCAGTCGATCGGTTTTCTCGGTAGGAAGATGGGGACGCGAATATTGAATGCGAAATCAGAAGCGCGCGGTAACTTTCGTGGGAAAGACGGTTTTCATGGTCGGTTTTCATGGTAGTTCATATAACTTGTGGATTATATTACCTATCAAAGGTGGCTCCAAGATCCACACCTTACCCTACCCTGCTAACAAATACTCCTTCCCGAGGCAACTATGGGGCCGCTGTGGATTCCACGGTTTCTAGTAACAACGGTTACACTAGTTTACAGCATTTTTGAACTCGGTAAGCTGATGATCATTTTTGGTGTAGAATCATGCCCTGAGTTCGAAAACGCGAAGGAAAAAAATTACAGTAGAGCGGATTTTTTTCGATTTTCCATACAAGGTTGATGATTTGAAATCGATTTTTGTTCTATTTTTAAGCGACGTCGCTCACTTCACACATCTCATTCTCCGTAATCAATACTCCGATTGAGCTGATTTTTTTACTGTAACTCGCCTACATATGATATGTTAAATAAACGTTGAGAAATAATTTTTAGATTGTTTTTTTCTTATTGAAAAAAAACATTTCTTCATATATTTTTGGAAATCTGTATTCAGATGATCGAATGGTATTTTATTCAGCTTTTAATTTATGGAAAAAAGATTTGATATTGGTTGAACAAAACGCAAGATAATTGAATTTTAGTAAAATCCATATTTTTAAAAGTTGTTAAACTCGATATTGAGCTAAAACTCAAAAACTGCTCTACTTAAAAATTTTTGAAGCACGGATTCGAAATCAGTGCTTAATTGTGCTTCAAACATTTTGGTCGTCGACAGAAGTTCACGACTTTCGTTTTATTTTGTAAACTAGTGTTATCGAACTAACATTCCTTCCCCTTTCCCGATGACCGTAAGGATGTGGCCGGCGCCGTTATTGACTTTAAAATATTGAACTCTCGACTTGTGCACATTGAGAGTGTATAGCCCTCAAGCACCATTCATTGGATCGGCAACTTCTATTGTTCTGGTCAATCACGTAGTAGCAACTACGATGTGTACGTTTATCTTTGCTTTGCTTTGCTTGCTTTGGTTTTGAGATACCCCAGAACGTACCCTAGACGTTTATCATAATTGTGGCATAATGCGGGCGTTAATGGGCTAATGATCATTTTAAAATCCTCATAGTTGCGACATCGGTTTTCTGTTCATTTTTAGTTTCACACTATCGCCCTCTGCTGATGTTGCTGCATAACCCAGTGTTTCGTGAAGAATATCCGCCAGGTGATGGTAGTGTGCACAAAACAATGGATTTTGATAAAAATTGTTCAAGGTGTAACGTCCACCAAGGTGCGAAGACGAAACGTTTTCGATTCCAGCATCTTGTATCAATGTTTAGGGAACCCAAATGCATTGTCAATGGGGGAACCCAATTGATGATGGCTGCAAACAATCCTATTGCGTGGGAATAGGGTTGCCATCTACGTGGTTACGTCTGTTTGGCTGTGGCTGTAGTATCGAGCGTTGATCCTCAGCTTGCCATTTCTTGGTTATTTGTGGGTCCACTCACACATTTAGGTATGAATGAGCTGTGCGTTGCCATACGATCACTAAAATATGTGTACATGTCAGAATGTGCCAATCAATCAATTTCGTTTATTACTTCTTGATGTTCGGCGGTTAGCACGACTGATACAGAAATGGAGTTTCCTGTGTCTAGAACATATTTGCATTTTTGCAAATGAGGTATTGGTTGTATTTGAATTGTTTACAAACCTGCTGCAAAGCATGGATTTGATTCAAACGGAAGTATGCCTAGAGTTGGGCATATGGAAGTGACCCATCTTGCTTCCACTATGACTAAATATTCATCACTTTGCAATATTTTTCGTAGTTTGCTTGCCTAGAACCGCATTTCAATCTCATCGCCAAAAATAATCAATTCATATGAAATGGATTTTAGTGTTCCAGCTTTTCTATCGCACTATAAATTATGGCGTAAAAATTTGGTCAGTGAAAACCTACGTGCTTGTCGACAGGGTGGGACAAGAATCCCCTTCCAACATCCAACGGCCACATTCCATATTTCAATTCATGAGAAATATGCAGTGACTAACGCGGTGCATGTGTTCTGCTTAGCAAAGTTAATAGCTCACTGCACCACTTCAATGGAATGGGTTGTAAAAGTTTCTTGTGAATGAAGTTTTCACTGAGTCATCATTTTACAAAGAACATTTATAAATAACGAGCTTGTAATTTACTGTTTCGTTTCACAAAACATGTAGTTAAGGCATGCCAATTTCGGAAGCATGGTCGATTGAAACTAAACAAGAAATGATGGGAGTGAGTTTAGTGAATACCGAACCCTAGGGGCCAACTGACCTCCCGCCATTAGAAAGCCCCAGTCCATCATACCGTATCTGAAAAACTACATACGACCAAACATTGTTTATGTTGCATCATTTTAATATCTAAACATTTGGAGTTAAAACGACACAGCAAATTAAACACGAAATGCTGGATCCACACCAGCCGCTTAGCAGACGCAGCAAAATAGTTAGGTGGGTAGGTATACTGTTGCTAATGAAGCGAGCGTTTATTGCATTAAAAACAGAAAAGGAAAGACTCAACCCATTGTACTATGAACAGAGCGAACTGTGTGTTTTTTTTTTGTTAGACATGTACGACACATCGGACAAATGTGAGTTGAATATCAAGTTTTGCCTCGCCGTTTCGGTTTGAAACTGTTTTCAGATCAGCGAGGCAGCTAGTCTCCCTCAGCTCATATAGCTGTTTGGAATGATAAAAAGTTTGACGCAAACTGCGAAGCCAAGCACTCCCCGAAATAAGTTGGTTTATCTGGTAGTTTATCTAGCCACATGTCAGACAGCCAACTACCACAATTCGTCATTGGGTCAACGGTGATTGAATGGCGCTGCAAACAGCCAGTTAACCCCGCACATGTACATTTCAAGGGCGCCCAAGCAAACGATACGCCCTAAGAGTTGAGGAATTATGATATCATCTCAACGAACGAATCCGAGTAGAGTGAGTCTGTTTTCGTACCTCATCCTCTCAGATGCCAGATCCGCGAGAGAAAAAAAAACAAGCATCGCTTGGAATCCGCCAGCGAACATTCGCCTTGACGGAACTCTTTGAGAGAATTGCTCTGTGCGTGAAAACATTTTTTTTTAACATGGGAAAGGATAGGAGCTGCATTTTCAAATGCTTCTAAAATATTTTAGGGACTTCAGATTGAAAAAAGAGTTAATGTTTTGCAATATACTTTCAATTAGCTACACTTTAACTGGTTTTAGACAAAATGTTTTTAAATCACAATGTTATGTCTATAATATAGCGTATCAAAATCTCATTCGATAACATTAAGAACGTTTTGCTTAAAAAAATTTCTATAAAGAATTAGAAGCATTTGAAAATGCAGCTCCTATCCTTTCCCATGTTAAAAAAAATTGTTTTCACGCACAGCGCAATTCTCTCAGAGAGCCTCCGTCAAGGCGAATGATTTTTGCTTCTGTCACGTTCATGGGTTTTAACGAGGATGATATCACTCGCCCTCCACATTGATGGGCGCCGCGCCAGGCAGGCACGGTGCAGTGCAGATTCCTCGTTCAGCTTCGCATACGGTACTTGTTTTAAAGTCACGAAGGTTAAGCCAAGCAGCTCGGTTGCAATTATGGCTCATTCCAGAATATTAGCGGGTCTCAATTAATCTGAATCATGCAAATGCGATATGTAATTTAGGAGAAGAAAACCTTGAACCCGCCGAGGACACCATATGTACTAGTTTGTTACTTGTTGGATTACAATTCACTATGTTGGATCTACGCCAAATGTTGAATATTTCTCCACAGGACTCTGTCTTCTAGGCTCTCTCTAGGGTATAAGCTTCTGGAGCCCGTGGGCGTAGGGTGACCTCCCTGAGGTATTTTTTTATCAGCAAACAATCATCATGTGCGGCCTGCTATGAAACCGAGCATGATTGACCACCCGTAGATTCTACTCCAGTATCGCCAGACCAGCTACACTCACACAAGGAACCAATGAGATATCTGCCGGGGACTAGCAGACAACATCTTCAGTGTGTGAATGTTGGTGATCTTCTATTTTTAGGCGACAATGGTGCGTCAGCTTGCAGGTCAATGTGGGGAAGGGGAAGGAAGTGATGACTGCAATCGCTTGAATCCACATCAGACCGAATATACCTCTGCGTCGGCACTAATTAATACGGATGTCGGAGTGTTGGTGGGACTTGGTTGGCAGAGGGTTCACACATTGGTGCGTGAATGCCAGGGTAAGGTGATAGAATTTGTGTGTTTTATTATTTATTCTAATGATGTGTGGCAAAGTTCGCTTGATTGCATAACTTATAGGCGTTATCTGATAGATTGACCCTTTGCTGTGTGGTGTGAATGTTTGGAAGGAAGGGAAATGGTTTATTCAACTCGTTTCTGTTCTGGCGATGGCTATGAACATGTGTATTAGTATGGGACTCACTTGTATGGAAATATTAAATCCTCGCTCCAGTCGACTTTTTAGATGCCATTTTGGTCCCATATGAACTGTACAAAATTTCAGTGCAATCGGCGAAACTATAATTTAGCGCAAGCGGTTCAAAGTTTTCATAGGATTTACTATGGGAAAAGTTACACTTTCAAACAAAAAATCGCAGAGGTCACCCCTTGTCTCCTTAATTCAAATCGATCAACATTTCTTGTAGAAAAATCATTTATGAAACTTTCCTTCGAAGACCGCAAAACGATTGGTTGCTTGTGGAAAAAGTTATTGATTTATTACCGATTAGTGATCCAACGAACGGCTTTTCGTTTCGTTTTATCAGCAGCACTGCTGCTGCCGTTGTTGCATGTGGTGTCGGGAGGCATCACCACCCCCAGAAACAGCAGCAGCCAAGGCAGCAGGTACAGTGCTGCTAATAAAACAAAACAAAAAGCCGTTCGTTGCATTACTAATCGGTAATAAATCAATAACTTTTTCCACGAACTTTCAATCGCTTTGCGGTCTTCGAAGGAAAGTTTCATAAATGATTTTTCTAAAAGAAACGTAGATCGATTTGAATTAAGGAGACAAGGGGCGACCTCTGGGATTTTTTATCTGAAAGAGTAACTTTTCCCATAGTAAATCCTATGAAAACTTTGAACCGCTTGCGCTAAATTATAGTTTCACCGATTGCGCTGAAATTTTGCACAGTTCATATGGGACCTAAATGGAATCAAAAAATTTGACTGGAGGGAGAATTTAATGTTTGTCCCATACTAATGTGTATATACATGAGTTGTATATAGAGAGGAGGGAGAAAGTACACAGATAAAAATAATGAGATATACAAGTCATATAAACTCCATTTTATAGACTGTTTCAGAAATTATAAATACACTTTGTTTATTAAATAAAATGAACTGTTCTAATGATTTTTACCCACTTTTTTCACAGTATAGCATATTGTACTTCATATTTTTATATTTCCTTTCAATTGTCTTGATATGTTAAATAACAGTCGAGTTCTCTAACAAATAGCTTAATTTTCCAAATTTGCATTTGCACAAAGGTGTTTTTTTTAATGATTCCAACATTATTTATAACTAAATACCAAAAATTATCTAAATGTTTATCTCATTCGCTTTCTTAACAAGTTGTCTAATCAGTGCCTTGATCAAAATTTGGAAAAAATCGATAAAGGTATTTCCACAACATTTTTTCGGAGATAAAGTTTCTTATTTTTTAAGGTTTTCTACGGAACATGAAAACTACCACACAGTTTCTTCGCTTTTCTGAACGCATTTAATCTAAACAAACTTATTTTTCAGCTTCTTCGATCCTTTAGATGGCAAAGCCTTTCATACCATAAAAACGAATGCAGTAAGCAGTAATTAAGACATTCGTTTGCTTAACGTTTGTTGCTACTGGTGTTGTTGAGAAATGTTGTAACAAAAACTTTTGTATTGAGGAGGCCCGTAGTGGTGGTTCTTGATCAAATATTCCAGTAAAAATTACTCGTACCAATTGAAAATATCTTATATTATCAATACAGCAATTCTTATTGTGTTTGGAAATCAAATATTTTATCTGTGAGATTTTTTTCTTTTCTACTATCATAGACAAACAGACGTAACACTCTTCAAAACAGCTTGGCACATGCATTTAACGATCAATTCAAATTTCATTTGATTTGCGCGATCGTTCCATCAGAGGCGCTAGTGTCCGATCGCTTTGACGTTTGCCAGTGTACACGTTGCTGAATGACGCAAACGAAATTTACAGGCAATTTGTGTAGTAGTGTGCGTGTTAGCAAAACGTCAAATCGAAATCCATCATGGCCGACAGTGTCGCGCGCGGTTCTACCAACAGGTGGCATTGTGCTCATGAAAATGACACCGGGCAAAAGTTTTTGATGAATTTCCTCTAAGAGTTACGTCTGTTTGTCTGTGCTACTATGCTACATTTTTTGACCACTTTGTGCATGTTCAAATTTTAATCATCTAGTTTACAGAGCCCTATTTTTTAACTTTCACCAGAAACATCAATAAAATTGGTATTATTTGCTTCGTTAGCATGTTTCTTATTAAAGCTAGAAGAAACTTTTTTGAATATTATGCTCAAATTGAAATGGCAGTTAATCGTTAGTGTATTTATAATTTCTGAAACAATCTACACTGATCGAAAAAAGAGTGTAAAATTCTGTGACATATGATGCACATAACTGGAGCGTGGGATATCATAGAAGTTTACATGACATATCATGTAAAGTTCATGAAATATCATGTAAACTTCCATTATATGTCATGTAATTCAGCATGACTCTGAAAGTTTACATGACATATAACACAAATTACATGATATATCATGTAAACCATCATAACATTAAGTTTACATGAGTAAAATTAATTTTACATGACGTGTAAATCTCATTATTTTTATCTGTGTCTGTATAGTCATGTAAACTTAGTGATGGTTCGCATGATATATAATGTAAATTTGTGTTACATGTCATGTAAACTCACAGATTAATGCTGAATTACATGACATATAATGGAAGTTCATATGATATTTCATGAACTTTACATGACATGTCATGTAAACTTTTGTGATATCCCACGCTCCAATTATATGCATCATATGCCACAGAGTTTTACACTCTTTTTTTCGATTTTTTTCATGTCGTTCGCGGCTCTACTGATGATTATAAAACTTGTTTTGGCATTACTAGGAACCACACCGAGAACTAGGTTTCACATTCTCTAGAACGCCCATATTGACAGCAGGAACTAGTTCCAGTTCACGGTGTATACTTGCTTGTTCTCATATTTGCGTTTGTTTGTTCACGTTTATCAGAGGGTTTTTTTTTTTTGCGTGTGGCCTATCATCACATCCGTGATGTTCATCTGGCCAACGTGCCTCTTCATGTGAACCAACATGCCTACCAACCTGGAAAGTCCAATGTGACTCTTTTACACAAAGTTGTTTCCGATATCAAGAAAGCATTCTCTCAAAAGCAACATAGTTTGGGTTTTTCTTAGTTAGGGTGCCTTTGGCAACGTGCTTTTCGATGCCATATTGAACATCGCACGGAGTTATGATGTTGGTGTATCCTCCAATGATTTCAAATTGGATTTTTATCAAGTGCTCAAAAATCGATATCTGTTTTCGACATTGCGTCAAGTAAATTGCATAGGGAACGGTACTTATTTTGCTGACCAGAAAAATCCGCATTTTTTCACTGCTATCCGTCGTTAGCCGCGTTTATCCTTTACTCGGTTAGAAGTGGTTAGCGATGGATAGAAACGAAAAATCCGGATTTTTGTGGTTACAAAAAGAAGTGCCATTCCCCCTGGTAAATTGAGTGTTTGTGGATGCCTTCAAGGGGGAGTCTTGTCGCCGCTTTTGTGGAATCTCGTAGCAGACGCTATTGAGGCAACTCAATAATAGCGTCTTTCCTCTTTCCAACTTGGTTTTGCCAACAACTATTGAACATTATTGTTAGTTGGTATGTGTAGCAGCGCCCTTTTCGACCTGATGCAAAGCGCGCTTCGGGTGGTTGAGGGTTAGTGTCGCCAATATAGCCTTTCGGTTAATCCGAGTAAAACATCTATTGTTCTGTTCACGGAATGGCGAAACCGTAATGGCGTTCGACCCTTGCGTCTCTTTGATTCCAAAATCAATGTGGCTGAACAGGTAAAGTATGTTGTAGCTATTCTTGATTTCAAGCTTTTCTGGGCACCTCAGAATCAAGAAACCTTGTATGGCCTTCGGGCAATGCCGGCGAACCTTTGGTAAAACTTGGGGTGCAATGCTTAAATATATCAAATGGATTCACACAACTGCTGGTCGAGCAATGGATGTCTTGTGTGGTGGCAAATAGGCTAAGTGAGGACGATTCACTTGAAGAATGTGCTTGATGGCGATGTATGGAGCGTTCTCTTCAACTCCCATGGTAGCGCTCTGAGTTCTCTTTCCTTCGCAACACATTTTTCTCAAACAAGAATCACTTTCTTGCACTTACAGCCTATGGATACAAGGTTTACTAGGGGAAACTCCAGTGAACTGCAGAACACAAACCTCGTTTTTCCACTTTTGGTGTCCTTACTTTAAGTGATCTCACAATCTCTTGTAATTTTTCATATAAGATATTTTCCACGAAACTCCCTTCCTGGGAAGAGTGGAAATCAGTCTCGCCATGGAAATTATTCCCAAAGTTTTCCAGGTTATTATTTATAATATTTCAATCTGAAATTTCACCTAATGAGTAAATGAATTCCTTCAGTGATAGTGTACAACAAGAACTACATATAATTTCTATGAGTTTCATCATAAATTCTCTCAAGCACGTCACAGAAAAAAAATACTGTATGGGTTTCGATAGGAATTCCTCCATGCCGCCAGTGGCGTAGCCACGGGGGGGTTTCAGGGTTAACAACCACCCCCCAAAGGAAAAAATTGTGGAACAAATTTTCAGTATAAAACGCCTACTGAGGAAACAAATTTTCGGCTACGCTGCTATTTTGAAATTGCGATTCCAATTCTGCCTCATAGCATATTGCTATTTGCAAAATGTGAGTGTTCAATAAAAAAATATCATTGATTGTCGAAAACTCCTCCCAGAGAAAATTTCTGGTTATGCCACTGCATGCCGCAATTCTTTACATAAGTTTCGATACGTTACCAAAGATAAGATTATTCTTACAGAAAATTTTGCAAAGAATCTGCAGAATATTCAACTGAAAAAGTCTTAGGGGCATTAGGGATTTAAAGATACTGTCATGATTTCTTTAGATATTCCATCAGACTTCTTACGGCTTTAAAACAACCGAAATTGCGGTTGATATGCTGGTGCTGATCATAGGTGTTCTGACTTTATAAATGAGAAATATTTGACAAGTTGAATGAGAGTATCTATGTAAGCGCATATAATTGATGTAATGCCATTACTCAAACCCACTTGAGATGATCGCATTTCATCTCTAATCGATCGACACCACTTGATTATAATGGGTATCATATCTATATGCAATCGATGCACTCCGAGCACCTAATCGGCTTTTAGACACACCTCCAGGCACACGTCAACCTATACTAAATGCCTACTCAAAACCACAGCCCGTAATGGTCGGTTTAACTATATCAAATTTCCTGCGCGCCAATAAAGCTGTCAGTTCACCACGCACCGAATCGACCGTTTAGTTGGGGTCAGTTGCTTTTGTCCGGCCGCTCGCCCACCCACTCGTTACCAAAGCTGAAATGCGCTACGCTGCGAGTCGTTCCCGTTGCGATGTTGACTCCGGTCGCTCGCCAGCTAGTGGCACAGTTGTTGTCTATGAGAATTTGAGCGTAGCCACGAAGCATGAAATCATATTATGCTAACAAGCATGAAGGGGACCATCGCTATTTAGGGAGAACCAAAAGGCACACCTTCACGCTTGTTTTGCTAGCTGCCACCACAAAGTCGTGGTCTTCCAAACACGCAATTTGGTTGCAGGCATTAATTTAGGGCATTACGTAATGGAAATACTACGCGCCCTGCTGATGGTCATCGGGATTCACAATAATGTTTTTTGTGTTAATCTTCTTCGAAGCTAAAAATCATCATCATTAAAATCAGCTGCAACAGCTGTGTCTGTTTAGGGTCGTCATACTTTCAGCGATGCGGAAATTGTGCGGCCGTAAAACGTCGAGCGCTAATTAGCGTGAAAAGATGCCCCCCATATCTCATATGGGAATGATAAGTTCTTCGAAATGAGTTGCCTGTTCTGTCGGACTCTGGACTCTCCCTCCATTTATTACGAAAGTCCATTCATTCGATAAATTTAAAATTTGTTTGAAAGATCGTTAAAGCAAAACATGATGGATTGTGTAAGGCGGCAATATACACAGTTCAGCCATCACATTTTGTTCCAGCGCAGCGTACAGTCATAAAGTCATCAGTTGGTCGAGATTGGACTACTGGCGGATGGGGTGAATGGTTTACCAGGGGGAGTTAATGACTAATCAGAGATAAATGAAATCAGCATGACCCAGAACAATCGTAGAAAGTTGATGTTTGGCTTGCGAAAGGTTCATAGGCCATATGCAGCGATTTCACGTTCTCCATATATTCTTGTGATATTTTACTCATTTTGGTTGTAAACTTTTGTATTTTGAATAATTTGAGTACCTAAATGCGGGGTCAGTCAACAGTCTGAAAGGAGCATCTAACATAGCTTTGGCCCTCACAATTTCCTACCATCTGTTCAAACAGCGACTATTCTGGTATCAAGCGATAGGTATGAAATTCTAAATCCAATAACAATCACGAAAAACACAAGATAAACTATGACGCTCACTGCTGAATGATCATCATCAAGTTTAAGTTTAGCTCGGAGCCTCGTAGCCGTGCGGTTAGGGTCACCAAGCTTCTAATCGCACCATGCTATGGGGTGAGGGTTCGATTCCCGCTCCGGGCGATGAAACTTTTCGTGAGAATAGTTTCTTCTCCGTATCCACTGGTGCATGCTCCATGTGTCCCTTGTCTAGTGTTTAAGTTTCATTCAGTCTGTGCAGCCTCTGGCTGAAGACGGTGTCCGCGTCTTTTTTTTTTTTTTTTTTTTATCTTCGACCTGCCATTAGTACCGAAAGATTTCATTCCATTACCAATGATCAGTCTTGTGCACCAGCTTCCCCTTTGCTAACAAACAAATTCACGTTGAATACAACGATACGAACTCCTAACACGCTTATAGGAGAATCCTGGGAGGATTCTCCACAGAATCATGGGAGGATTCTCCACAGAATCTACTTTGCGAATCTCAATAGCAGACGAGCGCGCGCTAACGTCACTCGAATGCAGAAACTATGACGCTCACTGCTGAATGATCATCATCAAGTTTAAGTTTAGCTCGAATTACGGTTAACCTTCCTTTTGCATCACGTTGGCAGCAGCTCGTTGACGTAGTGTATGGTTTGGGTAAAAAAATGACCCTAATGCCAAAGGAGGGTTAATTTGTTTAGTATTTGTGCACGGCGCTACAAACAAAAATATAACACGCAATATAAACATGAACTCAGGGCGTAGAACAAAAAATAATATACAGTAAGAGATTCGTGTTTCATCGTGTTTTTCAAAAAAAGACGATCGACGCTATTGAATGTTGTTGTTATTACCTGGAACGATGGTAAGTTTGCTGTGGCGTGATTCGTCTCTGTTTTTGGCGTTTGTCATTTGAAGTGAGGATCACAATGAGTGTCGTTAGATATCAACAATCCTGGAACTACAAAGCAATGTCAATGATAACGGCACTGTTGTCCTTCTGACTTCAGCTAGATTTAGGAGATGCGTGCCGAATGTCTGTCTACCAAAAAAAATCTGTCCTGGCATCCAGCGGCTGAATAAGAAACGCTATTATACCTAAGGTGGCAGCTCCACCAATGCGATGTAGGCAACACAACCTCGATAAGGTAGCCTGTCGAAGCTTTACACCTCTACGAAAAATTCTCGGAAATCAACCCGACAGCGAAATAAGGAAAATGATTGGAAACTCGGTACCTGGAACGTCAGGACTTTGAATGAACCTGGGCGAGTGACCTTTGAGGATCGTGAATTTCAGAAAATTGTTGTATGCATGGCTGCTCTTTAGAAAATGCGGTGGCCTGAATCTGGTGATCGTAAATTATACCATTATACCAGATACCACAGCGGCAGCGATAAGGCACAACATGAGGTCATATTCATAATGATCGGGAAACACAGTCTTCAAAAAATCTCACTCCAAGAGCTGCTGAGATTCAAAACCATATGAGCATGATCAATTCGACGCGCTGGTTTCGTTTCGATCCAGGCATGCATTGAATCCTGCCTCATGTATGGGAGGATTGAATCCCATGATTCAATCCTTGATTGATTCCCACAAGAGTGAAAATGCATCGTGTTACCATAGATATTTTGTTGAGTGTTGAGGAAAATTTTGTTTGACAGATTTGACGGGAAGCAAGTTGGGTTGAAAGTTGCTCCTGTTTTTATCTCAGAAGAATATCGTCTGTATTATGCTTGAAACTGAGTTCCAAGACGGAAAATGTTCTAATACCTAATACAATCCAGAGGAGTCACTTCGAGACGACAAAAAGTTCGAGGCACACAATGGCAGAATTCTTTATTAGGTTTTCTACAGACATTTTCTTTTATTAACCGTTAATCTTTGCCGGAGGTGGTGATTTTAAAGGGCATCCAGGAGCATTTTCCTGATCTATTTAACTCTCCTATTTCATCCTTGAATTGAAAAAAAAAAACATTTGTCAACAGTTCTCACGTTAGAGCCGGATAGAGCTACGGCGGCTAAAAACGATGTTTCCTTTTGAGTTCAATAGAATCATCCCACTAATTTTTCCTCACACAAATTGAAAAGCGATTGGGTTTATAGTCGGTGTACGGCTGACATTTTTCGTACCACCCGTAACGGTGTATTAAATGGAAAGACAAGAGAAGAGGTTATTTTTTTTAACAAACGTTGCCAAGGATCCTTTACTTTCAACCCTACCTGATCAGTGCACTTGAACGCAGGGATTCAATCTTGGGATTGAATCCCATGCACAAATCCCGCACGCTAAGATTGAAAAAAATCATGATCCAAAACGATCCTGGTTTTCGGGATTGTTTCAGAGCATGCTTGTTTGAATCATGGAGCAGAAGAATGCTCTTGAAAGACTGGGGAAACAGATGAAGCGAGTCCATGAGGCGACAACCGATCAACGATTTGTGTATTAAGGGAACGTCCATAAATTACGTCACGCAAAAATTGACCATTTTCAACCCCCCCTCCCCCCTATGTCACACTTTTTGTATGGGACCTCTGAAATTTTTATATAAGTCGTCACACTTTGCTGAACCCCCCCTCCCCCCTCAAAGCGTGACGTAATTTATGGACGTTCCCTATGGTGAAACATCAAGAAATCCCATTGCAATTTTGCATACAAACTTTAGAGGCACAAATCTGACGAACAAAGCATCGAATTAAGCCGCATTCGTTTATCCTGGCTTTGCTCACTTTCAAAAAGAGGCAGCTTTTCCAAATTGAGAGCATTTATTTACGAATTTTCAAGATTGCTGCTCTTGAAATCGTGAGTAGGGGACCAAGTCGGCCATTGTGGCAGCCATGTTTGTATTCTCTGAAGTTTCTCCTTAAGGATCCGAGGCAAATTCGTAAACTACAGCCTGATCAATATCTATACGTCAAATCGTCCCCTTAATGCTAGAACTAGGTAACTGGTTTTGCGAAATCGCAAGAATTTTGTTTAAATTTGAACGTACACCACAATAAACACAAGTTTGTCAATAGAAAATCCGAAAAAACATATTAATTTCAACTTTTAAGACTAACATAGAGTTTGTTTTATACCAGGATAAGTTTTACCAGCCATTTTTATTCGCATTTTCCAAAACGAGTTACCTAGTTCTAGCATTAAGGGGGCGAAATGATGTTAAAACTTTTAGGGGTCCCAACGAATATCTCGTAGTTGCTATGGATTCGAGCGTATCTTACAAGAACAAGTGATCGATACGTTTCTGCTGGAGGACGATGACGCAATCCTGAATACAGCCCTAACCATGCTTAACAGCAGATGCAGCAGTGTCGTTTTGTTTGTTTTTTCTCTTCACTCAGTTTTTTTTCATCTTCAATGCAATAAACACGGAATTGGAACGGTATAGTGATTATCCTGCTTCAATATCACTGGCCTCAACAGGTTATGGGCCCTGGAAGGATAACCAAGTGAAAAGTGGGAACAGTGATTCACGATAGGAGCAGTGGTTCGAAGAGATTTGTTGTGATTAGCTCCGGAAACAAAAATGTATAAAACACAAGCAATCTTCCATCTGAACTTCCACAACTATGATTTGTGGAAGGAGTGCACGAAACAGATGATGATTAGAGAGGGACTGTGGAAAGTCATAGTGAACGATATTGTGGAAATGAAATCGGAGATGTGGATCGATAAGGATGAACGAGCCGCCGCGACGATTGAATATCTCGTGGAGAATATTCAGTTACAGCTTATTAAAAATGCGTCTTCGGCAAAGGAAACTTGGAAAATTTTACAAAATTACCACGTTTAACCATCTTCCGCTGGAAGAGTAGGGTTGATCAAGAAGTTAAGCCGATTCAAGCTAGAGGAGGACGGCAATCTGGAGGAGCACTTGATTTAAAGCAGTGATCCTCAGGCCTATTTTTTCAACTGCTTGTATTGCACCTCCTGGATCAATTTGTGAAACGTTAAACACGTTATTCTAGAGTATAATAACCTTCTTAAGAAGCATTGCAAGTAATTCTACGGCAGCACAGGGAACTTGGCATCACGGGCCGCACTTTGGCGACCGCTGATTAGGGATGCGTTGTTCGATAAGCTACAGGGTTGTGTGGGTTGTGAAATGGCCGAGGATGTCTAGGGAGCTTTCGTCATAGCAAGTTTGTCCGAGTCATATGACGGGTTCGTTACGATTATGGAAGGACATGAAGGACGTAAATTTAGATGAAGTCTTTGAAAACCAAGTTGCTGAATGAATTTCAAAAGCGACAAGCCGTGCAGAAGGTAAGGGAAGAAAAAGCGTTGAAGACTTTGACGCCGTGGGAACGTAGGTTGCCAGCGGAGTCAAGTGACCGTCAAGATCCAAGGGTTTGTTTTGAATGTGGAAAACCTGATCATATTCGCAAAAGCTGTTACCGATACTTGTGACGACTTGCGGAGGAGCAACAGATTGACCATCGCAAGCAGAAGGAAGCTCTCGCGACTGCTGATAAACCATTGTCACAAATGTCAAACCAAAAATGGATATTCGATTCAGGAGCTACACGGCACATTACTTCCAACAAAAGATTTTTCACATGTTTTCCGAGCAACGAGAGGCAGTTCATCTGGCAGACGACAGGAAGCTGCTTTCATTGGGATTTGGTACTGCAATCGTTCGTAGCCAGAGTGCGGATGGAGAAATGACAAGCGTAAAGATGCAAAAATTATGTGTCGCCAATCTTCAAATCTAATTGATTGATTGCCAGTTTGTGTTACGAGATTGAGTTCGGAGCGAAGCAGTAGTGTCGCGAACCAATAGTGTATGTTGGACAGCGGAATGAATTCCTTGGATTCTGCATCATCGTGGAAGAGTATTGGAGGACGATGACGCAATCTTGAATACAGCCCTGACCCTGGTTGACAGCTGATATAGCAGTGTTCTTTTGTTAGTTGATTATCATGTTTCAATAATACTGGGCTCAACAGTTTCAACAATCAAACATCCAGTGGATATTTGAGATTAACAAGAGTATAAGTATTGGACAGGACAGTCGGGAGTACCACCGTACCACAGAGACTTCCTAACTAAACGACCTCAGGTTCGGCATGTTCTTTATCCAGTTACTCACGAACAATTAGTTCTCACATAAAATGGAGGAAAACCACAGCTCTATTTAAGGTGAAACATCAAGAGATCCCATTGCAGTTTTTCATACAAACTTTAGAGGCACAAATCTGACGAACAAAGCATCGAGCCAAGCCGCACTTGCTTTTCCTGGCTTTCCTCACTTCCAAAAAAAAGCAGCTTTTAAAAATCGAGAGCATTTGTTTACAAAGGCACCCTCGATATCTAAGAAAACACCCAAACAAGATTGCTTTTGAGCGAATGCTTTCTCGATATCGTAAACAACTTTGTGTAAAAGAGTCACAGTGGACTTACCAGATTGGTAGGCATGTTGGTTCACATGAAGAGGCACGTTGGCCAGATGAACATCACGGATGTGATGATCCACAATTCGTTCTAAGCATTTCAGAAGAAAAGAGGTCAAACTGATAGATCTGAAACTCTTTGCTTCTTCATACGACGCACGACCCACTTTCGGAATAAACTTTACAGTAATATCCCGCCAGGATTTGGGAATATACCCTGTAGCAAAACTGCAAACAAGTAGTTTTTTCAAAACACGTTTGAAATAATCAAATCCCTTCTGAAGCAAAATAGGATAAATCCCATCTGCCCCAGGAGATTTGAAAGGAGCAAAGCTATTAAGAGCCCACTCAATCGATTCTATAGTTACAATACTCCGAGCCGAAGCTAAAGAATCATAACTACAAGAAAAGACATCAGGATCATCCGAAGATGTAATATCCACACATCCAGGGAAGTGTGTGCTGAATAAGCATTCCAGAACTTCCTCATCAGAGGAAGTCAGATCGCCATTTGGCAAACGAAGTTCGTTCACCCGGAGATCCTTAGATTTCGCAAGGATTTTGTTTAACCGACTGACTTCACTCAAGCTGGAAACATTTGTACAAAGGTTTTTCCAGCCGGATCGTTCAGCAGACCGGAGAGCTTTCCTGTAGGCCTTGCGAGCCGACCTGAAAGCCTCCGAACCAGCCGAACGTCGTCTGTTCCAACACTTCCTACATTGTTTCCTGAGTTTCGCCAGATCAGAGTTCCACCAAGGGGTTCCTCTTGTGATCTTCACAGACCGTAGAGGGCATGCTTCTTCAAAAGCTTCCATGATGAAGGTCGTTGTAGTATCAACGGCATCATCTAAATCACTTGGAGTGTCAATGGATGGTGAATATCCATGAAATTTGGCTGCAACCAAATCAGTATAAAGATCCCAGTTTGTTGACCGAGGATTCCTGAAACGCAATGTTTGCGAAGTAACATTTAAATGTTCAAAAAAGATGTAGCGATGGTCAGATAAAGATTCTTCATCTGACACATGCCAATTGGTCAGCTCGTGACTAATTCTGCTAGAGCAAAGCGTTATATCTAACACTTCCTCTCTAGCAGATACCATGAAGGTTGGGCGGTTGCCTATGTTAAGTAATGCAAGATCTGTACTACTTTAAGTACTCCATCAAACTGGAGCCTCTCAAGTTAATGTCTGAGCTGCCCCAGATGATATGGTGAGCATTAGCGGAAGGAAGGAATTGTTGGCAGAATTAGCGAAAGGCCTTTTGAAGTGCAGTATGCGATGACTTGTTTGAAAGCATCCGTAGGGGATGGTTCATCATGCGGTAAATACACAGACCAATAGACGTATTTCCTATTGAGGTTTCCAACAGATACATCAATTGTGATAGCACATACATCTCTGGTGGTTAGTTCAGAGATGAGTGTAGCAACTATTGCGTTGTTGACAAGCACACAGGCTCGAGACATGACACGCGAGTTTGCCATTTCATGTTTACTGAAAGTGCCAAACACCGGGTTCACAAGGTTTCCTAGATAGAAATTTCCCTTACGAAAGTAAGGTTCTTGTACCAAGGCCACTTGGGCTGTACCATTTTGCATAAGTCTGCAAAGATTTATCGTTGCTGTTCTTTTATGCTGAAGATTGATCTGAGCTATCTTAACCGTAGCCACTACCCAAACTAGGTTAGATTAAACTCTTCGCAACAACAGCACAACAAAGAACAGCAACAATGAAACCAAATCGGTATCGATTGGCAATCGCCAAAGGCGAGGATACACAGAATACACTGTGTAAATCGCATAATGCGAAACCATATAGGTGAAAATTTAAACTAATTAACAACATCTTCATAATCCCGCCCTTATTTAGCCTCAAGTGAGACTAAAGAAGGGCAGCTGATTGTCTCGGAGGAACCATATCCAGCTTTTTACGCTAGCCTACCATAAACTTTGAATCACCCCCTTTTGACAATTCTTGCCGACACTATAAATTTTATTATGGTTCAATCGAGGCAAGCTTTGCGATGCTGGAAATTTTTTGAATCATACGTCAAGAATTGTCAGTTCTGTTTATGTTTGTAGTAATGAGAGTGGATTTCATTTCAGTGAATTTACATGTACTCTAATTATTTTCGCTATTTTAGGTGGATCGAGAGGTGGATAAAGAGCTTCTAACTGTGGCTGACGTTTGGAATGAGGGGACAATATACGATATGCATTTTTACAGCATCCGCTCGATAACTGACTGCTGTTTAACTGGACTGCTTTTTAACTGGACCAAAGTCCAGGTAAAAATCAGTTGTCTGTCAAAAAATGAACGAATTTTAACCTCACATTTTGCAAATCAGTGAACAGAACAAAATATAACAATAGCCTCCGTCTCCGGGAGCTCAGTCCAGTTTTTCGAGCGACGCCCGCTAACTGAACTGTCGTCAAAGCCCAGTTATCGAGCGGAAGCTGTAATTCAAACTCATCAATCTAAGCTTCACACCAGCCGTCTGCAGTTATGACGATAGTTAATTACTAGATTTTGGATTCGATTTAATGCTTGTATTATGGTAGTTTCCGTTTGAACGCTGTTGTTTAGAAAAAACGCTACATTCACTACACCTGTCTGAGGTCAGGCCGGGCTCGGTCTTAGTTTCGGAGAGTCACGTCATGGCGAAGTATATTTATCGCAGGTAACAAATCTTAAGTTAACCAGATTTTCCGAATTTATTCATTGGATGAGCTGTATATCGAATATGGCCTTAGAATTATAATCCGGTATGATTTGAGGTTTCGCGATTTCATTCCCTATTTTTCATTTCAATTTTAAAGTACATGCTGTATCATCCTTGAATACTGGGCACAATTCGTGCCCATACTCAAAACATATTCCAATCAAACTTAATAAAAACTGCGCCAAAAACGTAAAATAAAACCTATAAAATGTATGAAAGTTGATCCACGACGAATTCCTAGACTCCACGCAAATATAGCGAAAAATTTTGACAACAAAATCAACTAACTTGGATGTTTGCCTACTAAGATCAAACCATAAAATCGGTCGGCAAGAATTGTCAAATCTGAATCACCCCTCGCAATTTTATAGCCAGCGTAAAAAGCTGGATAGGTGTTAACTAAAACATTAGATCTACATAGAAATTCTCCCTACGAAAGTAAGGTTCTTGGGTCAAAGCTGTTCTTTTATGCTGAAGATTGATCTGAGATGTCATAACCATAGCCACTACCCAAACTAGGCAAGATCAAACTCTTACAATCACAACACAAGAAAAAAGCGCAGCGATAAAAACCAATTGGGTATCGATTGAAGAACGCCAGAGACGAACATACACAGAGGACACTGTGAAGAACGCATAATGCGAAGAGCCATATAGGTTATGATTAAAGCTAATAAACAAAATACTAATAATCGCACCCTTATTGAGCCTCGCAGTTGAGGCTTAAGAAGGATAGCAGATTATCTCGGAGAAACACAAGGTTAACTGCACCATTGCTCCGGTTAGCGCAGTAAGGGCAGAATACTGTGGAGGGCGCCCTAGTACTCCACAGGCTCCGTTTGTAGTTAGGTTTTTATTAGACCCCCCCCCTAACCATTCATTCCTTGGCACGGTAAGCATAAAGCCGCATAACACCATGAATTAGGGGTCACCTGTTTAGTGGACTCTTACCACTGGATCAGGCGATCCGTAGTGTTATTCTTAGCCAATTGAGACAACCGCTACCGACACTACACAGCTATCTAGGCTGATCGGGAAAAGAAGTTGACATTGATGGTCAACTTCCAAACGAGCCCGAACAGCCTGCAAACTAAAGAAGGGCAGCTGATTGTCTCGGAGGAACACAAGGTCCACTGCACCATTGCTCCGGTTAGCGCAGTTAGGGCTACATACTGTGGAGGGCGCCCTGGTACTCCACAGGCTCCGTTAGCGGTTAGGTTTTTATTAGACCCCCCTAGCCATTCATTTCTAGGCACGGTAAGCATAAAGCCGCATCACACCATGAATTAGGGGTCAGCTGTTGGTGGATTCTTACCACCGGAACAGGCGGTCCGTAGTGTTATTCTTAGCCAATTGAGACAATCGCTACCGACACTACACAACTATCTAGTCTGATCGAGAAAAAAAGTTAATATTGATGATCAACTTCACATGGACTCGAACATCCGTGAGCCTGTTCCCACGGGTTCCGAGGTGGCTTGGGACTCGCTCTGATCCATCTTCAGGCTGCCTACTTGTTCAGGACCTACCGACATTTTGGCGGATCGGTTCTCGGCCTTTGCCGATTTACAGGTCCTTCGAACGACGTAGGGCGCTGCACAGAGTTTCCAACCAAAACGGGGCTTTGGGATGGAGAGAAGGCATTACAATAAGGCCTATGTTGGTGGTTGTTGAAGTTACCTGATGTCCACTTCACCAAGCTTTTGTTTCCACTCTTTCGACTTGGGTCGTCCACAAGGGAAGCATGGGTTTCCAATTAGCTTAGTGGTTACGGCTAAGGATTGTCAATCCGGAGACGGCGGGTTCGATACCCGATCGGAAAATTTTTCTCGACTCCCTGGGCATATGAGCATGAGCATAGATGACCGTACAATTCGCAGCTGCTACTCCTATCATTGTGCTTCCCAACAAACATTTTTGCTGTATAAGAGAGGAACAAATCACTCCTAAGCAAACTTCAGCCTTAGAAACTGTTGTTCAGCTACTCCTGTTTCTTGGGTTGCCTTACAATATACAAATTCATGTAATGGCAGGCAAAGAAAGCCCTTCATATAATAACTGTGGAAGTGCTCAAAGAACACTATGTGAGGCAGGCCAAGTCCCAGTGGAAACGTAGAGCCATACAGAAGAAGAAGAAGATCTTCTTTACTGCTCCAACTAGTCTCCAGTTTTTCTAAACTGTCTTGCTCGCCTGAACTTTTTCTAAGTGATCAGTCATGGAGTCGTTGAGCGCTGGAGGTCCATGACATCTTTTTCCGGTCATTGCCACCTTATCTCATTTGTATACTCCTTGATAGCCCCATTACGCCACCCCTCATGGCCGCTCAAGAATGGTAAGTCGGTGGGTGGATGATGGCGATTTTCTTGCAGGGTGGTGGAGCGTGATCCTAACTAATTGATTGATTGATTTGTCTTTATTAGAGAGACTTTCAGCCCTTGGATCCTAACTAACCCTATGGCTGTCGGGAGTTTATCTGGGAAAAACCTACACTCAACACAAATACAACCTGCTTTATTTTTACATACAAGGTTCAAGCCCAGTTTCTTGTTCGAAAGGAATCGCTCAAGGGCTGTTTGCAGATCAGAAGGCATTTCTAAGCCTATCTTGATGCATGGGAAGTTCCTTGGTTGAATAGCTCAATAAACCGTTTTTCCTTCGATCGCAATACGCAGTTGGGAAGAAATGACAGTTCAAATGGCAGTTAGAGTAAAGTGGGGCAAAAGTTCGAGTGGGGCAAGAGTTTCTTTTGAAGTTTTTGAGCACAACTTAAATTATTTCTTTCGGGTGTCAAAGTTGTTCGAAGCCTTTTTGAATAAAAGACTTTCACTCCAAAAATTATGAAAATTGATCAATATTTCGAGAAGTTTTGACAAAATATTGATGATGATTAACCTGGGCTTGTTAGGGGAATATCTGTAAATAAAAGAAAATCGGGTTAAGTACGGTTCCTTTGAATTCCACTAAGAATTTGCATCCTTTGACAGATACGTATTTCGACCTCAACTGTAAGGTCGTCTTCAGTGTCTTGTACTTGACTCGACTTAAGTCAAGTACAAGACACTGAAGACAACCTTACAGTTGAGGTCGAAATACGTATCTGTCAAAGGATGCAAATTCTTAGTGGAATTCAAAGGAACCGTACTTAACCCGATTTTCTTTTATTTACAAAATATTGGTTTTTGATTAAAAAATTGTAATATGCATTGGTCCATCCAACGCAAGGATTGGAATTGTAATGAAATCGAATTCGGTTTTTTATTTTGTGGCGTAACTAGGTACATTTTGAAGATGCTTTAAGCATGTATAACTTTTTGCAAAAAAGATTTAGAAATCATATTTTACACATACTGGGGCAAAAGTTCGAATTGTGGGGCAAGAGTTCGAGTCATGTGGCAACTTTAGGTAAAAACCTAAAATTCTGCAAAATGTGCATATTATCTCTAAAAATGATGGAATTAGTGAGAAAATTCGATCAAAGTTTGAAAAAAAAGTTGTTTTATCTGAATTTGGCGGAAAACTACTAAGTTTTGGTGTAATAAATTTAACCCTGATTTGGGTAAAATTCAGATCGCACTTTAAAGTATTCCAGTTCCAACATCAAATATTAATGGGTTTCAGATATTCATATTACCAAAGTGTCAAAATAGTGTGCTACGGTTAGCGAAATTCCTCAAACACTAGATTCGAACTTTTGCCCCAATGGTGGGGCAAGAGTTCGAATAAAACGCACACATACAAAAAGTGTTGTAACTCAAAATTGAAAAGACATTTGGCGTAGCTTTGTTCAGCAAAATTTTAGCTCGTGGATGGTAGAATCACCACACGGTATTCATTTATTTTTATCTACTTCGATTTTTTGGAAAAACATGAATTTTCAACTAAGGTCGAACTTTTGCTCCACCTTACTCTATCGTAGAATGTTTTTGCCAGGAATTGCTCAAGAAGTTTCTAGAGCGATTCCTCTTGAACTCCAAACTGGGCACAACATCACACAAACTTCTCGGTAGTACTCACGACACGTATTATACAACTCTTACAAGAGCGGTAATCTTAACACTCTGTGGATAGACTATGAAGCGATTAGTACGGTAACGCGGGAGGATATAGGTACTGCTCAAAGACGACCTAGGAAAGGGCGGTTCAACGAGGAGTGCCAGAATGTAACGAACGAGAACAATGTTGTCAGGAGCCGGTTGATGTCGGGGTCTCGGCAGAGCAGGGAGTATTTGAGAGAAGCAAGAGTAGGGGAAAATGAATCCATCGCAAAAAGAAAAAAAAAAAAGCATAAGAAAAATGTGATTGCTCAAGCGTGAAAGAGTATGGAACAGAATGATATGTGGAGGATTTGCGAAACTGGGGGCACTGAAATACAGCAGTCTTGTAACGGTTGAAATAGAAATTGCTCCAGGGTTTCTTTCAAAGATCACTCCAGAGTTTGCACAAATATTGTCGAATAATATTCGCGGTCGGAATTTCCCAAATAATTTCTCATGAAATATAATAATATAATAATAAAATATATATGTACCGTCTACCCCCGTTGGTTTGAACGACACCTCATGCAAACCAACGAGGTTCATTTTTTAATTTGAACTTCTTACCCTGTGGGCATCGAAAAACACACTGATGGTAACTCTTTTTGCTGTTTTGTTTTGATTCTGCGTTCCGTTTCAGCCCGTTCCATGGGAAGAATGACGCTTGAACCATTTTTAGTTTGAACGATGTGCAGATTAGAGGGGGTCAAATTAAAAAATGTTCAGATTAGATGCGGTCAAACCAACGGGGGTAGACGGTATATATATATATATATATATATATATTATAATAATAAAAAAATACTCTCAAGAAGCTAAGACCATAACATGAAGTTCAGCAAAGATTCCTTAAGTCATTCATTGAAATATAAAAATGGTACTTCTACATCCGGCTTTCAATCACTTCACGTTCATCCATGTCCCAGGAAATCGTGGAACTTCCCATCACGAAAAGCTCCTGGACCAAACGGGAATCGAACTCTTCTCCCTTAGCAAGGACATGCTGAATAAGCACGCATTAACGCTTCGATCATACGTAGCCCCTATACATATACCTTAGCTGAATATTAATCTCAATCTAAGTTACATTCAATTTGGCGTGAAAATACCACAATTCTATTTGTTACCAAACACAAGTGAGTCCATTTGCAAATACCTTAAGAGACCAATTGAATCCAAGCTATTCGCATTGTAAATTCCAGATGCAACTGACGCCAATCTTATCGCTCTTACGGACCATCTATTGCCCCACAGTCAGCCAGTAGCTGCGCTGCTTTGCATGAGAAAATAAGAAAACCGGTACGAAAAAAAATCAAACCCCAGTAACAGTTATTCAAATCAAGATTGCACGCCCGTCCCGTCCCGACCCGTCCTCCATGCCGTCCAATAGTGTGAGTTACGAAGCGTCTCTGCAATTGTGGCATATTCAAAGCAGCCTTACTCGATCCGACCCATCCGTCTGTCTGTTCGTTTATCCCCATAGATACAAAACTGGGAAGGCGTTAGACGCCACTGACTGTCCGGACTGGAGGTGATTTGATTTGTCTTGAACTGGCTTAGTGCACCCTCCTCGCGACTTCTTGCGTTCAGTCAGTGGGCCGGTTGCCACCTCTCAACCCGAGGCTCAACAAGGTATGATCCGGACGGGCGACACGGTGCGGAGGATTTACTCAAAGTAATGTAAGTATAATATAATTTAGATTTCATTCATTTCATTACATTCACCATGGAAGACTCTGCTGGATTAAATGGAGAGAGTAAATTACTACAAAAACCCAGAGGTGTCTGAATGCTGTCGACCCAGTGCCTCTCTTGGCATGAATCAATCACAATTAAGTGTCAATCTGCTTTAGCGTGCACGGCTGCAATTGTGCAGCGAAGATCACCGCTAGCGTCGTGAGTGTTGGTAGTTCTCTCTTGCCTAAGCTGACGGACCGTCCCGCGATTGGAAGTGGGCAGTGGACAAAGACGATCGCAAGATCGCTATCGCATGGTCGAGTGGATGGCAGCACTTTCCGCGCACCATCAGACAAAGTGGCCCATTAAGGGGGTACAGTTGACCGCCGAATGCTTGACGAGGTCAGTGATATTTAAGTGGGTCACTTTGCTGAAAATTGGGAATTCCACAGGACATCTGATAGATATAACTGTGAAACTGATTGTGCCATTCGGTTCATCTTGTGCAAATTTAACCACAACAAAGTCTCTTCAAACACAGATTCAGCACGGATCATAACTGGAAGTGCCAAGTTAGCAGACGGGCAACTGTAACTCGATCAACAAAGAAGGCACTGACTCTGACTCGACTTGAGGTGGTCTGGAACAAGGCCTGGAAGTCTCGCTCTCCCGATCGCAGTTGCCACTTTGCGCTCGAGGGAGTCACACTACTGAAGTAGGTACATAGCCTACTATATGAAGTGCGAGTCTCCCACAAGATCAGCTTCGGTCTGCGAGTGAGTAGGCTGCTGCTGAACCAAGCGCGGAAGATCGTGGTGGCATGCTGTTTAGCGTTGTCGTCGGTTTTGTTTTCGTCTTCCCGCGTCTCACGACTCACCTTGTTTTCGATCTTCGGCTGTTTCCCCATATCTTTCAAGTTCAACGGGCCTCTTCTTCTGGCGTGGAAAATGCTATGACTGAGAGATTACCGGGCCGGAGCAGCGCAAAGGTGTGCTCGCAGAGGTAGTGGTGTGTCTTTGTATGCGCAAAGTGGTTTCTGGTTTCCTGGCTTTTTTTTCGTTCATTTTTTAAGCCACGGGATAGATCATCAGGTAGTTGGTGATGGTGCGGCTTGGTGTGAGGAAAAGGTAAAAATAAAATATGTACACAGCGGAGAATTAAGCCGACAGGGTGTGTGAGAGAGAAAAAGAGCGAGAGGAAGCGCAGCCAGTAGGTACTCTCCTCGGTTGTCTGCCCCAGCATCAGACTTGGCGATCAGAGATTAAATTGTTCTCTATGCATCACACGCATCGTCGTCGTCGCCAGTCTAGGTGGGACGGAGGCGAAGGGGAATGGCCAAGGAGCATCCGGGAAAGCAGCTTTGCTTTTTCGGAGCCCTGCTAACAGATGTGCTGAAATTGTGTTAATTCCTGTATTGTTTAGGTCATGTCCGCAGCCTACGGGGACCGATTGGTTTCTGATGATGGTAATATATCATCTGAGCCAAACAGCCCGGTGCTGTCCACTCGAATTCAAAAGCTGGCTGCTGTTTAAACAATGAAACTGTGTCACACAGAATGGAACAAATAAAAGGAAAGATGCTTGACATCTCCCTTCGTTGGGAGTCGATCGATAGGGGTCACTTGGACATTCCGTTTACAGTTGTATAGAATTTCAATTCTGTTCCATGAGAAAGCGGTTAGTTGGTGCTGATTTTAATTAGAGTCTAGGGGTAATTTATACTTTCACTGTTGGGATACGATAAATGAATATTGGAGGGTCAAATAAATTGAGCTGTCACGCTAATATTATAAATCGCTGGATAAGATTATCAATTGATTAGGCTTATGCTCACCAATACAGTTCAAGTAAGACAATTTGTCGATATAGGATGCTAAATGGTGCTATATTTTCAGGTATAATAGACGTCTGCAGTATCGAGGTAGGATTGCTGTTTAAGCTACGGACTGGCGTATTGCCAGCTGCCTAAATAAGTGGCCTCACCACTTCTTATGGCCTCGGAAAGCGGCCAGGGTCGACATCACGCCTACTTCCCGCTGCATTGACAATATCATGAACTGATATTGCGTGTAACACAATTTTACCTTTTCCTAGCAGAGGCCTTACATCACAGAAGGATGTGCCAGCATAGGATTCCTGACTGGTTCCATCTCAGCTACACCTTCCAGGAATTCTTCTGAAATTCCTTTTGGGACTTCTTTCACCTAAAGTAAATGAGTTCGTGGGAAGTTACCAAGCCGGTTTCATCGACGGCCGGTCGACAACGGACCAGATCTTCACCGTACGGCAAATCCTCCAGAAATGCCGTGAATACCAGGTCCCAACGCATCACCTGTTTATCGACTTCAAGGCGGTATACGACAGTATCGACCGCATAAGCTATGGAAAATCATGGACGAGAACAGTTTTCCCGGGAAGCTTACCAGACTGCTAAGAGCAACGATGGACGGTGTGCAGAACAGCGTAAGGATTTCGGGTGAACTATCCAGTTCATTCGAATCTCGACGGGGACTACGACAAGGTGATGGAGTTTCCTGCCTACTATTCAACATCGCCTTGGAAGGTGTTATGCGACGAGCCGGGCTCAACAGTCGGGGTATGATCTTCACGAAATCCGACCAATTTGTCTGTTTTGCGGATAACATGGATATTACTGCTAGAACATTTGAAACGGTGGCAGAACTGTACACCCGCCTGAAACGTGAAGCAGCAAAGGTCGGACTGGTGGTAAATGCGGCTAAGACAAAGTACATGCTGGTAGGTGGGACTGAGCGAGACAGGACAAGCCTTGGCAGCTATGTTACGATAGACGGGGATACTTTCGAGGTGGTAGAAGAATTCAGGTGTGTGAGAACGGTGTGTGGCGAAGAAGGATGAACCTTGAGCTCGCTGCACTCTACGGTGAACCCAACATCACATAACATAAGTGGAACTCTGGCTCAAAAAGTTGATGCCTTTCCGAGTTCGTACACTGGTATACAGGGCATCGAAATGTCAAATGCATTATAACATTATTGCCATACACTCAGCTAAAAAAACTAGCGAAATTCATCGAAATACCTTATGAAAATTTGCTATAACTAATTCTTATGGATGACATAAGAATACCTTATGAAAATTGTTCGTGCTTACTATGACAAATTCCATAAGATAGACTTATGAAAAGAACAAAAAAATCTTAAAATGATGCAGACTGGATTCGATCCATGAACGTCGGGATCACCTAGCCCGTGTTTTATCCACACGGCTACCGACGCTTGAGAATACCATGTTGCTAAACATGAATAAAAGCCAAGCTGTGAGACGATTTTACGTCATAGAGTGACCTTATAAAATTCATCCGAGTCATTATGAATTATTTAAAATCCGTTTCATAAGTTGGGCCTTATGGAAATCTTAAGTTAATTTGGCTGAGTGTACTATTTTTCAGCATGTATACCATTTTTCATTGCTGCGAAGTAAAACAAAGACCTCATAGATATAGGCTGGCAGCACGTGGAGATCTAAAATAGGACATAAATTGTAATAAAACTTTGTAAAACTTTGTCGGAAATACTTTTAGGGCTTTAAATATAAAGGGAAATCGATATGTGAAACGTGGAAGTGTTATTTCGAAGATTTCAATGAATTTATGACAAAATGAATAAGTGGATTTCCAGCAGCTAGTTTTGCGCATATCTCATATGCCAATCTTCGTTCCTGTATTCTTTGCCAAAACTGGAATACTGGCTGGATCAGATGTTTTTTGTTTACCAAAATAAATGACAGTTCGATGCCTTTTATGAAAGATATAACAGTTTCGCGTGCTGGGAATAGATGCAACTTTTTCCTTCGCTCTGATCATGGAGTTCCACTTATGTTATGTGCCAACATCCTGAAAGTGGCTAAAGCTGAACGGATACGGTGAGCAGGGCATGTTGCAAGAATGCCGGACAACAATGCAAAGTTGGTGTTTGCTAACCATCCGGTTGGTACAAGAAGGCATGGAGCGCAGAGAGCACGATGGGCGAACCAGGTAGAGCGTGATCTGGCGAGCGTTGGGCTTCACCGACGTTGGAAAACTGCAGCTGCAAATCGAGTATTATGGCGGCAAATTGTTGTTTCAGTATTATCATGAATTTGATGTTAACTAAATAATTGAAAATAAATAAATTTCAAGGGATTTCTAATGGAGTTTCGGAAATCCTTCATGAATTCCATCCAAGATTCTTATAATAGCTTCTGATGAAAACCGGAAGGAACTTACTGTAATATTTCTCCAAGCAAATTCTGTAGGAAATTCTACATGAGGAAATCCATAATCGAAGATTGCAGGAGGAATTTGTCAAAATACTTCCTTATAAACTTCTGGAAGATTTCCATTAGAAACATCTGAAATAGTTCCAGAATGAACTTCCAGAGGAATTCTAGAAGGATCGGTAGGAATTCCAAACGAAGGAAACCAGAAAAGAGTTCATAGATGAATTCTGGAAAGAAACCCTGGAAGCAGTTTCGGAAAGAATTCCAGAAGAATTTCCCGGATTGAGTTCCAACAGGAAACCCCGAAAGAGTTCCAAAACGAATCCCGGAAGAAATTCCTGGCAGAAGCCCAGAAAAAAATCCAGGATGAATCCCTGATTGAGCTCCCGAATGAATCCAGGAAGCAGTTCCTGGAGGAATCCGAAAAGTGGTTTTTAAGGAATCCCGGAAGGAGGTCCCGGAAATATTCCGAAGAATTTTTTGGAGGAATACTGAAAGCGGTTCTTGTAGGATTTCTGGAAGGATCTCAGAAAGAATTCCAGAAGAAATCTCAAAAGGAACTCCGGGAGTAATCTCGCATAGAATTCACTGTAGAATCCCTGACAGAATTTTGGAAGGAGTTTTTGGAGAATTTTCTCGAAACATGGTGTTTTTTCGGCTTTCAGTCACAGAAAAAGCGTTGATTATTTCAAATCATTGCCTACCCAAGTAACCAAAAGTTCCGCTTCCCATGACAAAATGCACTTTCAAGTTCCTCGAAGTTCAGATAAAGTTCCAAATGGTACTTTCTGGCGGCTTAAGAGGCTAACAATGAGCCTTGCTGGAACTTTGATCACAAGTTCCGGCAAGGTTCATTGTTAGCCTTTTAAGCAACCAGAAAGTTCCATTCGGAACTTTATCTAAACTTCGCTGAATTTCAAAGCTGTTTAACCCATATCCGCCCAGCGTCCTATTTATAGGACAGATGCCCCGAACGCCCAGCGTCCTATAAATAGGACAGTCCTTTGGATGTGAATATCTCCAGAATTATGCAAAATTTTAGAATACTTTCTTCAGAGAAGATGTTCTCCACACCCATACCTTGCTCATAGTGGACAATATAGTATGTGACTGGTTCACTAGGTGGCGTAAACGATGCTGCAAAGAATGCATATTGTCACGATCTGTGAGCATCATGTCCAATGCGAAAACAAAGTTATTTCCCTGGAATCTTGACAATGGTTAATAATTTACAGTTCATTTCGTCGGCAGAGTTGTTAATCAATACATACGAAAGTTGATGTATGTATGATTGTATGTTTATATGCTTGTATGTTTATATGTTTGTATGCTTGTCTATTTGTATGTTTATATGTATGTATGTAAGTATACATGTGTGCCGGAACATAGGCATAACTCTGAATTGCGTCAGGTAATTTCAATTAAATTTGGTATACACATACCTTAGGATATGGAGGTGGTAGCAAGGATATTTAAATTAAAGATGGCGGCTTAGGTTCCAAGATGGCGGTCGAAACTCCAGAATACATGCTTTTTAACGACAATGCTGCTTCGGATACTATGCAATATGGGTATCTATCGATCGGGCTTCACAAGTAGAACTCAAAAAAGAATATCCGACGCCATTTTGAAATCAAAGATGGCGGACCATATCCAATATGGCGGACATGAAATGGCAGTTTGATCTATAATACCATGTAATATGGGTATCTATCGATCGGGTTTGATGAGTAGAAGTCAAAAATTGATATTTTACGCCATTTTGAAATCCAAGATGGCGGATCATATCCAAGATGGCGGCCACGGAATGGTAGTTTGAGCTATGATACCATGCAATATGGGTATCGATCGATCGGGCATGATGAGTAGAAGTAAAAAATCAATATTTAACGCCATTTCAAAATCCAAGATGGCGTACCATATCCAAGATGGCGGCCACGGAAGAGTAGTTTGATCTATAATACCATGGAATATGGGTATCGATCGATCGGGCTTCATGAGTAGAAGTCAAAAATCGACACTTGACTCTGTTTAGAAATCCAAGATGGCGGCCCATATCTAAGATGGCGGCCACAGAATGAGCGTTTGAGCTATGAAACCATGCAATATGGGTATCTATCGATCGTGATGAATATCCGACGCCATTTTGAAACCCAAGATGGCGGACCATACCCAAGTTAGTGGCCACGGAATGGTAGTTTAAGCTATAATACCATGCAATATGCGTATCTAAAGGGTAGATGGTAGGGTAGCGAGTAGGATAAAAGGTGGAGCTGGCGGTCGGGTAGATGATAGAGTAGAGGGAGTGGAGTAGAAGGTTAGGATAGTGGATAGTGTAGACGGTAGGGAGAAGAGTAGAATAGAGAGTAGGTTTGAGGGTAGGAAAAATGTTAGGGTAGAGAGTAGGGTAAACGGTACGATTAAGCACAATATAGACTAGAGGGTAAGGTAAAGGATAGGGCAGTGGTTATAGTAGAGGATAGTTTAGAGGGTAGGGCAGATAGTAGGGTTGAAGGTTATGATAGAACGTAGGATAGAGGGCAAAGAAGACAGTAAGGTAGAGGCTAGAGAATTGGGTGATGAATTGAGATGAGATTAGATGAGCTGAGGTTCTTTTTTGAGATACCTTCAGGAATTCTTTCCAGGATTTCTTCAGGCATTCCTTTCGAGAATCTTCCCAGGTTTATACCTGAGATTCCTTCAGATATTGCTTCCGAGATTGCTGTATGGATTGCTCCGGAGTTCTCTTCAGGGATTTTTGCAGGCGTTGTTTTGGAAAATCCTGCATTGTTTTGGAAATTACTTCCAGATTCATTTTAGTATACTGTCAGAACACTTTTGTCGAAACATATTCAGAGAATCCTAATGGATTTTTTTCTATGAGCCGGGATCCTCGCTTGGGATTTATACAGCAATTCTTCCCGTGATTTCTTCTGTGGTTATTTCAGCTTTCAGTTGAGATTCCCTCAGAACTCTACCAGATATGACTCTCAGAATTCCTTCTGTATATCCTCCCGGGATTCATTCGGGGATTCCACATTATCTTTTCGATGTAACTTTGATAGTGCCCCCTCCCCTCCCTCGTTGAAATTGTATATCAAAACATGGAATGATGATAAACCTAGGCGTGTTAGTGGAATACCTGTAAATACGATGCACCGAAGACGACCTTATAGTTGAGGTCGAAATACGTATCTGTCAAAGGCGACAAATTAAATGGAACAGTACCCAAGTAACACACTTGTCACGGAAGAGTCACGGCAGCGCAGGTTTTTGTTGCGCAGAAGTCACTGTGACTAACTTCTAACAAATAAACACTTGTTTGCTAGAAGTAAGTCACAGTGACTTCTGCGCAACAAAAACCTGCGCTGCCGTGACTCTTCCGTGACAAGTGTGTTACTTGGGTATTAACACGATTTTGTTGTTTAATTATAAAACAACTTCTGAAAAGTTTACGTATGGTGAGTACGTAAAGAGAGTTTGTGGGGTGCTGAAGGAAAATTTCTTTATTAGACATAATTGCATACTTTTAGGCGTTTATCGGGTTATATTTCTACCCCAATTTATAAGTCCTTTTTCTATTATTTTTGAGTGGTTATCATCTCTCACACTTGTTTAGAGCTGCATTTTATCTATACGGATCAGAATATAACGATAGCGTAGAAGTTGTGCTGAAGTAGAACTCGAGAAAATTATCAGATATTGAGGACCTACAATGAAGAATTTTTTGGGAACTACACCATAGACTTCCATTTTTTTCATCAAATCATGCTTATTTTATTGGAACTTGACCTTTGATAACAAATTTATTTGAAGATTTAAATTGTGAGACACCTTGGGCGTTAACGGGTCAAGATGCTACTCGGAACTTTCAAGTTCATAGAAGTTCAGGTCAGTAGCATTGTGGTTCAATGAAGATTCAATTTATCTCTTTTACAGAAAACAACTGTTCACGGATAGTCATAGACAAGGACAGGTTTCCTGAGAACTCTCAGAAGGCCAGCTTCAGTTGCAATTTATCCTTAATTCATGCAAAAAGATCGACCAAACATTCTTTTCCGTAGCATAGAACCTCTTGTAATTGAACCTGACAAAGCCATGCAATAAATAGCGTTCAATGTGCTATTTCAAGTACTCCTCTTTCTCTAAAGAAAATATCCTTTAGGAGGTGTCAACATTGCCATTGGTGGGTTCAGTCCCAAATGACAATAAATATTTATATGCCAGTGACCTTCGAATCACTTGCTGCTAAGCAATTTTCCTTATTCCGTCTCACACTTTTGTGGAACACGAACAAACACTTTACACCAAGTACCAAGTACCCAACTGAAATCGGACCGTTTTACAACTGCACACACCCTCACCACACACTTGCAGTTGCAGACGGCAGTTAAAAGTGCAATACGGTGGCCCTTCATTTGCACATTCCTTTCAACAACCTGTGCCTAGCTAGAGAGGCCAAAGAGCAGAAGAAGAATGGGAATAATCGTACCTAGTGGGTATAAGATGCTGCAAGGAGTCGATGAGTGTGTTGTTTTTATTTTTTAGCTTTGTCACATACTTTGTAGAAAGGTGTCACAGAGGTAGGGGCATCTGGGGTAATACGCACTGTCGAGGCAAAACGCACCCCCTTTGTTTTTCAGGGATTATCGGTTTTAGAGCTTTGAAACCTTATCAGTCTAATAGAACATCTTAATAAATGAGCATCTGGAAAATTTTACATATCTGCGTTACGTAATTAGTGAGAAAAATGAATAGAATTGAAAAGCACGATTCTGATGTAATTTTCCCGATCGTTTGTCGAATGATTTGATGGTGAAAATCGACCAAACATCTAATGCTGTTGTGTTTATTCAGTTCATTGAGGGCAATGCTAAGCATAGGAAAAATAACTTAAACAGTAATCTACGTAAATTATATGTTTTAACTATTTTATTTTTTGCTATTGATTGGGGCAATATGCACTCCATTCGTTGGGGCAAAACGCACCTATAGAAAACAAGCTGTAATCATATCTATGAGTGCTCTGTAAGTAATCGCAAACAAAATTGAGCTATTGTTTGTCTTAAAACCTTATAAAACATGCATTTTGTCTAAGAAGTAAAAAGATTTCTAAACTCGACGGTGCATCTTGCCTCAATGTTGTGGTGCGTCTTGCCCCTTTGTTTGAGTGCATCCTGCCCCATTGTTGTAGTGCATTTTACCCCGAGCAAGGGTGCATACTGCCCCGCATAAACATACGAAGCCGTAATGTTAGTCTTTACAAAAAACGTTATTTTCAAGAACTGAACTGTATTAAGGCAGAAATTTTGTTTGGTTTCTCTTAGAATGAAAGTATATGCAATGAATGCATGCATTAAACCAATAAATTATTGCCTTTTTATATGCATTTGGACGCATCTTCCTTAAGTGGTGCGTATTACCCCAGAATCCCCTAATGGGAATGATACTAGAACCGGGTGAGCATTGTCGCTATTAGAAAAGTAACGCAATGCAAATCAGTGCTGTAATGAACCGTAACAGCACTGCGAATTTGATGTGGGAAAGTAGGCTTTTTTGCGCACCAGAAGAAAGTAGGCAGATTTGCAGTGAAGGAAAGCAGCCTATTACGATGAGAAATTGCAAAAAAATGTTTTATTGTGCATACGGCTGTCCATTTTTTGCCGAATCTGTGCATTTGTTTTAAGTGTGTATATGTGAGTACAACCCTGCCCTTGATCCAGCCGTTTGAACTATTTTTAACATTCTCCATACTTAGGAAAATGCGTGTATTGAAACACCGATGGACGTGAACTCAGGACTTCCAGATAAGAAGTTGGCAAAGATTTTAAGGATGGAAATAATCATTTTCATATTATCAATTCATATGGAAGTGATCATACAGAAATGTCTAAATATCCAGAAATCGTAGTCGTCGTAAATTTGATATAGATAATGGTGATTAATATTTCACCGCTTTTCTATGAGGTGGCCAAACTCTATCAGCCTGAGTAATGCAGACAAAGCCATATTTCGAGCCAACCGTTTGCCTTCGTTGCAGCCAGAGCAGGGGTGGCGTTAGATAGCTGAACAAATATTTGCAATTCCCAGGAACTGCTTTATCCATCCCATCTGTCGTCGCCGAGCTGGGCCCCACCTTGTGGCAGTCAGTAGGTATGGTATGAATAATATCCACTCACCGGAGACGCGACGTACGCGCTGAGCCATCACCGCAGCTTACCGGGAAGGGCATTATTGTAAATATATCTCCGAAACATCCTGAAAGCCAAAGCTCAGGAAGCCTGAACGAGTTGTGCAAACAATTTTGTGGCCACCGCCCGCCACTATTTACCGCACACACCGTAGTCGTAGTCGAAGTGCCCATCCACTCTTTTGCTGTCCATCAACTAACAGACGGAGACGAGGCATTTTCGATGAGACCTATGCTCAGTTTGTTTCCTATGTCGTTTTGGTTTCCCATTCGTTTTGTAGGTATTTGATTTCCTATTCGCGTCTCGGTCGGACGCTGAATTGAGCTGAACATGGCGTGCCGTGCCACCACGAACTGTTCCACGGCCACGTTTTACAAATTAGGCGAAACGTGAGCATTAATTGATAGGACCCATAAAAGTAATTAACTGTGAATGGTAAATGAGCATAGGTCAACAAATTTGTTTTTCTGGCGTATATGTTGCCAAAAAAAAACTAGGCGTTGCGCGCTTTTGGCGAGTGTTCGATGGTATGTAGGGTTACTGATCTATTGTGGATCTTTTGCATCTGGCTTCAACAGAGGCGAATTTCCGAAGAAGCGGAAAAGGTAAAGATTGGTTCTACTGTCCACGGAAAGCCATCTGACGACCCTTCGGCACTCAGACCAATATGTCTGCTGGACACCGCCGAGAAGCTGTTGGAGCGGTTTATTTCGTCGAGACTGACGGTCTATACCGAAAGGTCAGATGAGTCCGGACTTTCGGGCAACCATTTTGGTTTCCGGGAAGGACGGTCAACATGGTACGCTATGCTGACAGCCTGGCTTCTCACGATCGTGACGGAGCACTTCTTACCCCGAAAGACCAGGAAACGATGTGGCTTAGGTACAGGATCCGAAAAGCGTGGGACTTACAGTCCCAGGACCTGACGAACCTTCCCGCTTGCGAGTCAGCCGCGTAGTCGCCGAAGAATAGGACTACTAACCCCAATTCAAGGTGTTAAGCGACCCGTGCAGAGGAATGAGTGATCGAGGAGGTGAAAAAGATGCTCGATCGTTAACAGAGCCTGTGGGGTACCTGGGCACTCCCCACAGTATTTCGTCCCTTACCGCTTTAATGCATATCTCTTGCGCGGTGAACCTGCTTTCCCGTGCAACTCGTGGGATCAGCATAAAAAACAATTTGAACAAAAACCAGCATCAAACAGGAGGAAGTGGTAGTGGCGAGGCGAAAGAAATGTGTTGGCGAGGTCTCCGTTAAGAAGCAGCGAGGAGATAGGAGCGGGAAGCTGCGCACCCAGCACCAGCGTGGGAGCTCCAATCCATTCCCCGGCAAGCCAGCCGATGGAGATACTGGACGGATCGTGGTTGATGAGGGCCATCAACCAAAAGAAAGAAGGACTTCCCATGATCCAGGTGGCTGATCAGCAGCTTGGCAAGATAATCGGCTTTGCGTCCACGAAGCCCAACATAACTAAATACCTGAGAACGGCCCTGTTGCGATTTCGGAAGTCGATGGACGATGCCAAGCAGGATCACGACTCGTGAAGACTGCAGCAGCCAGCGGCGAAACCGGTGAATGTAAAAGTTACGAAGCCTATCCAGACGGGGACCTTCGCTTTCGCAGGAAGTTCAAAAGGTGTGGTGTATGCGACTGCTCGTGATAAGCACTCGCAGAAGCGGGTGAGACAGCCGTCAGGTGAGGAGTAGTCTGGCGGTGCCCGCAAGGCCAGGAGGATACTAACCCCGAAGGTCGGCAATAATGAAAGCAAGTCGGACCCCAGCCAGGTGTCCCGGAAAGCTGGAAAGGGTGGGTCTGAAAAGGCTGGCATCCAACGAGTGGTCCAAGGTGCGCGGGCTTCAAGAAAGCCCGCAGGGAATAGAACACAGTAACGCATCTGAATCGAACCACTGTGACGCAGCTCAGCAACTGCTTTATCATGCGATATCTGAGTGGGGGGGTCCATACCGAGAATCCGCTGGCAACGGCAATTGGGTCGCGGATGGGTCCAGCAAAATGGCGGCGATATGGACGACAGGTAAATAGCCCGTCCTGGAGTTGTCTACCACCTATGAGAGCTTCGTGGTCGCCAAAGTAAACGGGGTCCTCTTCTGTAGCTGTTATGCACCTCCGCGATGGCCGATCGAGCGAGCAGTTCACGCAGATGCTGGACTGTATGACGACCGAGCTGACAGGGCGAAGGCCGATGGAAACAGCGGGTAACTTCAATGCCTGGGCTGTGGAATGGGGAAGCCGTTTCGTGAACCAAAGGGGTTAGATCCTGCTAGAGGCACTGGCCATACTAGATGTCGACCTGGCTAATGTCGGTATGGTCCGGAGGCGATTATTGACGTTACCTTTTGTAGTCCTGGTCTAACAAGTAGTTTGAAGTCGAGAGTAGACGACAGCTACACAACCAGCGATCACCTGGCGGTTCGCTACAGTATTGACTACAACAACAGCAGGCTTGTGTAGAGGAAGAGGCGGCTAGGCCAAGGCAGGTGAAGGACATCATACTTCGACGAAGGGAGGCACTTCGCCGTGAACGAAACCTACTTGATTTAGACGGCGACGAGCTGGTAGCGGTGCTTCCCTTGCCTAGACGAGTCCACGTCGCTGCAAAAGTCGCGCTGATGACGATGATAAGGGCAAGCAAAAAGGCCTGCTTTGGAGTGTCAATGCAAATCCGTGGGGTGATGCCTACAGGATGGTGATGACCAAGACGAGAGGTGTAATGGCTCCTACAGAGCAATCTCCAAAGATGTTGGAGGGGATCATCGAGGGGCTTTTTCCACGTCATGATCCTAGTCCTTGGCCTCCTTTCGTAGGACAGTCGGGTACTGGGGCTGACGATGAGGAGAGGGTCACCGATGTCGAACTTGCGAAGATAGCAAAGTTCCTTAGCGCAGGTAAGGCCCCAGGTCCTGACGGAGTTCTGAACCTCACCTTAAAAGTAGCATCTGCAATAGCGCTCTCGAGGTGTTCAGGTCTACTATACAGAAATGCCTGGACGAGGGAGTTTTGCCAGAAGCTTGGAAGAGGCAGAGCCTGGTACTATTGCCAAAGGCGGGGAAACCACCCGGAGACCCGTCGGCATATAGACCAATATGCTTGATCGACACGGCGGGGAAGGTGCTCGAAAAGATCACTGAGGGTGTAAATGGTCTTTTGAGCAGTCAGTTCGGCTTCCGAAAGGGGAGGTCGACCGTAGACGCTATCCTGTCGGTTACAAAAACCGCCGAGATCGCACTCTAGCGTAAGAGAAGGGGAATTCGTTACTGTGCAGTAGTGACTCTGTATGTAAGGAACGCGTTCAATAGCGGCAGTTGTCCGGCTATTGCCGATGCGCTCCTGTGTCTGGGGATACTCGGGTACCTGTACAAGATTCTCGGGAGTTACTTCCAGAATCGAGTACTACTTTACGACACAGAGGAGGGTTGGAAGTGCTTTCACATAACCGCAGGAGTCCCGCAAAGTTCCATCCTGGGTCCGGTGTTATGGAATCGCATGTACGACGAGGTGTTGATGTTAGAGTTCCCGGTGGTGGTAGAGATCGTCAGCTTATTACGCTGGAAGACTACGGATTCTCAATCGAAGAAGTGGAGTTGGTCAAGGTTGTGGAGGCGTGGATGAGATCCAGGAAAACTGTAGTTAGGTCACTACAAAACTGAAGCCACGTTGATTACGCCTGCAAAAGAGCCTTCACAGCTATAGTGGCACTGCCCCGGATGATGTCCAATAGCTCAGTTATGTATTAAAGCAAACGCAAGCTTCTGGCTAATGTCGCCTCCTCCATGCTAAAGTATGGCGACCCGGCTTGGGGCACGGCGCTAAGTACCAGCTACCGTGGTAAGCTGCAAATTTTTACAGGCTAATGAGCCTGAGGGTTGCGTGCGCGTACCGTACCGTGTCACACGATGCACTCTGCGTCATCACTGGTATGGAACCTATCGGTATCCTTATCAGGGAAGACATAGAGTGCATAGAAATGCGCGGCACAAGAGGCATAAGTTGATCCCGAGGGTAGATAGTTGGGCGCCATGGGAAACGGCTATCACCCACATCGTCTTGGAGCTGCAGTGGAGGTGGCACGTGGACTCGGAGAATGGCTAGTGCAGACGCTATACAAGGGGTGGTCCAAGGGTTCGGATTCGGCTACGTAGATCATACCGGTGCCCTGCGGTCGAAATCGACCCTTACAGCGGAGAGAACGTCCTGATAGCGTTGCAGTCGTGGCATCGGTCGACAGGGTTGGATCCGAGCCCGCGATTGGAAAGGGGTCCTCGACAAGGTCGAGGTAGGAGGAGGCCCTATGTCGGAACGTCCATCTGTGTGCTGGCCGATAGGGCCTTACTTGCGGGGAGGTCGAATCACAGTGCACGCGGTATCAGTTCTTGATATTTGCAGTGCAGTTGAAAGCAGGCGTGGTGTCGACCCTGCCTGCCTTACGAGGACAAAGGGAGTGATGAGGACTGATCGAGAATTGGCTAAGTGCCAGCATGCTTCCTTGGTGGACTCCTCAAAGCGAGTCATCGATGTTCGTTGCTGCAGGTTATGCAGCTAGCTTGAAAGTGCGATGTGTATTAGCCCCTCTTTGAAGCAATGCCTTCTTGGTGGTTCCGGAGAGATGAAAAGATTGGCGACCATGGCAATGTTGTACCACACTACCTGGACCTTCTGTCCGGGTGTCTGTTGAGCAGATTTTCCCCACATGGTGTAAAAGGTAACAACACGAGTTGTATATGTATACAAGAGAGAGGAAGAGAGTTCCATGTGACACATAATTCACTTATGTTCTATGGATACTTATTCCTATCTACAGTGCATTACAAATAATACACTGACGAATATTGTGAATCATTCCGAATCCTTCAAATAATAATTAGTAATGCATGATGAAAGCCTGTTGAGTAACAGATTCAAACGCTTACGCTCAACGACACAGAAATGAATGACTTAACCTTTATCTGATAACGTTATCGCAGCCCCAACGAAATTCATAATGATAAAATACCTACAGCTAGAATCATATAAAAGCGTAAATAGAAGTTACTCTATGGCTCATAGTGACTTACCAGTTCTTTTTCTCTCCGTTCCGTGGCTGTTCGGTATGGGAAGCTACCGAATATCCGAAGTAGGTGTTGGTCGATCCATACTTGACGATGGGAAGGCGCGTTTCAAAGTTGAAGCACTGCACGACGGTAATGGATAAGCCAGCCAACGCCAGTGGCAGCCAGACGTACCACCTATTCAGCACCATATCTCTCGCTGCGTGCGTGATGAGCTCAGGATACTTCACTCACTCATATATGTAGCCGTAGATTATCTCTTCTAGTGCACCAGGAAATATAATTCAATCGAGCCGCTTGAGAAATCTCGATTGGCTATTTTTACAGCATTCTTCTGCAGCAGCAGCAGCACCGCATACAGCTTCGATCCTGGGCGAGCGAGATTTGCACTTTTAGCATCCACGTTTGCTCACTAAAAAAACGGAACACTGAATCACAGAAGATGGCACCATCCCGGCGACGCGCGCGCCACTGCCTCGCACTTCACCACTGCACTGACTGCCTGCTGTTGGGAAACGACACACACATGCGGATCGGGTTCGAAGCGTTTCATTAAAGAGCAGGAATCAATAAATTTTAAATATTTACACGGAATGGGGATATTTTGGGTGTTGGCCGTTCCGGTTCACGACGACGGCGACGAAGACGGTCGGGTTTGTTTGAAATTTGCGCACTCATTTGCACTAAGGCCGGCTGGCTCCGGGCATAGCATAGCAGGAGAACTCCACCGCCGCCGCATATTGTTGCCAGACCACGTTAGTCATTATTCAGTGGAACTACAGTGTCTAATAGCCTTGCTTTCGAGATTTCTAAATGGGAGTCCCAGGATGCTATTTTTGAATGATTCCATAAGCAAACTGCTCGGTTGAAAACCGGTATTACGGAAATAACACATTTGAGTTTGTATTTCAAACCAGGAAATGCATGTTTCCGTACTAACATAGTAAATAAATTGAAAAAATCATTTTTTCTAGATTCTAGAATAATTCTAGATTCTAGTATTATTCGCACTAGTTTATGTTGCACTAGTATTTAGTGTTAAAATACAAATTTTAATGTATCTGTATTTCAAGATTCAGGCATAGAAGATTCTGTCCCGAAACTTGGGTATAGGTGGATCACTTTGGAATGACCAAAGTCTACGATCCATATAAATTTCAAACAATTTGTATGGACAAATGTCTGCGGCAGTTGGACAGCGCTAATTCTAGTCTATTCTACACATAGACTGAGCCATTCATTGAAAGAATTCTGGAAATTGATAGAATCGACTTCTTCTGTCATTATCAATACTTGCAAGATATTGGAGATGTATTACAAGTATTGAAGTGGCCAGGCCTGCTGTGCAGCGTCATTGAATACAATTGAACAGAACTGTGGAACGGCGACATCTCTTCAGCCGCTCTGAATCGTGGCATAAATGTGAAGCGAAAACGTTGGGAGTGACGTTGCTAAGAAAGTTAATGGCACTCCGTTAGAGTTCCTCTTCCTGGGACGGGACATTTATATTTGTCCTTCATGCCCTGGCTCGAAAGCCTTGGTAGTTTATGGACGGCGCCCAAATAAATATTTAGCTGAAGTTCGGGCTGCTAAACTTTGAGGCGATAAGGAGAGCGTCCAAAGCTCTGGTCCTCACAAGCTCCTACCTCATGCTTCCACGAGTCAAGCGATGACAAAGACCGCCAGCTAAGAGTTGTGTGCTTAGCTGGTAGTGCTGTCCTTTTGATTTCAGCTAGATTGAGGAGGTACGACCCGAGCGACTGTTCACCAAGGAGGTGCGGCTCAAACAGCGTCTGTTCTGGCATCCAGTGGTTGAGTAAGAAACGCCCAGCTAGATACAAGGACAGACAAACAGACATACTACTTAGAAGAAATTTCTTTCAAAATCATCGTTTGGCATCTCACTAGCACCCTCTATAATGCTCAATCCGAAGCATTCATTTGCAGATATTGTTTCCCTCGGTTCGATGTAACAATTTAGCTGGTGACGACTCCCTCGTTGCGTTACCCATTCATAAACATGAATGAAGGTTCATGATTGAGTCATTTTATGTAAACATTGATCGGCGTCGCGTTCATTTCTCTCGAAAATTGAGAGGTGGTGTAGGCACAGCAGCGCCACCATGACACATGCGAGCACAGTCCGAACCACACTGCATTTTCAAAATGACCGTTAAATCGTGCGACGATTGCGATTTGAGTGGTATGTCTGTTTGTCTGTGATACAAGGCCCATCAGCTGTGAATAACATAGGAGAAAATACGAATCGATACAATCGGCAAAGACTCACGTGACGAAACAAGGACTACGATTGGAAACTTGTAACATGGAATTGCAAGTCACTTGGTTTCGCAGGATGTAACAGGATAATCTACGATGAATTACATTCCGCAACTTCGACATCGTGACGTTGCAGGAGCTTTGTTGGACTGGACGGAAAGTGTGGAAAAGCGGGCATCGACCGGCTACCTTCTACCTTCTGACACCACCAATGAACTGGAAACAGGCATTATAGTGTTGGGCAAAATGCGTTAGAGCAAACATACGATGGTTGCTCGCCACATGACGTGGAAGTCGTTGTCGGCGACATAAACGCGCAGAAAGGAAGAAAGAAGCGAAACGAAATGTTTGGACCGGTAATCAGGCGAAACAGCCGCAACTTTAGAGCCTCCCGTGATATGGCAGTCCGAAGCACTATCTTCCCTCGCAAAGATATCCACAAGGTCACCTGGAGATTACCCGACCATCAAACAGAAAACCCAATCGACGGTACAATCTTCTCGGATATAACGAATGTCCGCACATACCGCAGTGCGAATATAGATTTGGATCACTACCTAGTTGCTGAATGCATGCGCTCGAATCATTTGACGGTTATTACCACGCGTCAAAGTCGAACGCCGCCGCTCAACATCGAGCAGCTGCGTAACGTAGAAGTGGCTCAATACTACGCGCAGCAGATAAGAGTGGCCCTACCAACGGCAGAGTAGCTTGGCGCAGCTACACTTGAAGATGGCTGGAGGGACATCCGATCCGCCATAGGTAGTACCTCGGCTACAGCACTAGGCTTCGCAACTCCGAATCACAGAAACGACTGATACGACGGCGAATGTGAACAGTTGAAAAACGAGAAGAATGCAGCATGGGCGAGAATGTTTCAACACCGTATGAGGGCGAATGATGCACGTTATAGACAGGCACGGAACAGGCAGAACTCAGTCTTCCGGAGGAAGAAGCGCCAGCAGGAAGAACGAGATTGCGAAGCGATGGAAGAGCTGTACCGCACTAAGGACACACGGAAGTTCTACGAGAAGCTGAACCGCTCGCGCAGAGGGTTTGTGCCACAAGCCGATATGTGCCGAGACAATCACGGGAATCTGCTCACGAGCGAGCGTAAGGTGGTCGAGAGGTGGCGGCACCTCAATGGCGACGTTGCAAGCGCCAACAGACCAAGGAGTACGTGAGCAGGACGAAATATTTCCAGCCCCTAACCGCCAAGAGATAGATTGAGGAGGAGGTGGGCTGGTTGACAAACAACGAAGCCGCTGGAGCAGATCAACTACTAAACGAGCTTCTAAAATATGGCGGAGGAGAACTGGTGAAAACACTGTGTCAATACCAAGATTTGGGAGGACGAAGTATTACCGGAGGAATGAATGGAAGGTATCTTGTGTCCTATCTACAAAAAGGGCGACAAGGTGGATTACGGGAACTATCGTGCGATCACACTACAGATCGCTTCCTACAAGATACTCTCTAAAATTTGCCGTCGTCTATCACCGATTGCCAGAGAGTTCGTGGGGTAATACAAGGTTGGATTCATGGGTGAACGTGCAACAATGGACCAGATGTTCGCCATCCGCCAGATGTTGCAGAAATGCCGCGAATACAACGTGCCCACACATCACTCGTTCATCGATTTTAAAATCGGCGTATGATACAATCGATCAAGACCAGCAATGGCTATGGCTTATGCACGAATACCGATTCCCGGGTAAACTGATACGATTGATCAAGGCGACGATGGATCGAGTGATGTGCGTAGTTCGAGTATCAGGGACACTCTCGAGTCCCTTCGAATCTCGCAGTGGGTTACGGCAAGGTGATGGTCTTTCGTGCTTGCTGTTCAAAATTGGTTAAAGGGTGTAATAAGGAGAGCGGGGATAAACACGAGTGGAACGATTTTCACGAAGTCCGTTCAGCTGCTTGGTTTTGCTGATAACATTGATATTATAGCTTGTAAATTTGAGACGATGGCGGAAACGTACATCTGACTAAAGAGTGAAGCCAGGCAAATCGGATTAGTCATTAATGTGTCGAAGACAAAGTACATGATGGCAAAGGGCTCCAGGGAAGAATCACCGCGCCCGCCATTCAGAATTTCTATCGACGGTGATGAAATCGAGACGGTTGAAGAATTGTACTTGGGTTCTCTGGTGACCGCCCACAACGACACCAGCAGAGAAATTCAGAGACGCATTGTGCCAGGAAATCGAGCTTTCTTTGGACTCCGCAGAACTTTACGATTGAAAAAAGTTCGCCGTAACACGAAGTTAACTATCTTCAAAGCGCTGATATAGAGACGAACCAGCCAAGGGCTGAAAGTCTCTTTAATAGAGACAAATTAATCAATCAAAGCGCTGATTAGGGTAGTCCGCTATGGGCACGAAGCATAGACTCTACGTGCAGAGGACCAATGCGCCCTTAAAGTTTTCGAACGGAAGGTGTTGCGTACCATCTATGACGGAGTGCAGATGAAAGACGGGACTTGGAGAAGGCGAATGAACCATGAGCTGCTGAGAGAACCACAGCGCAGTCTTCCTGGAGATTTCCCGAAGAAATTCCCAGAAAATTCCAGGAAAAAAAAATCCTAAAAGATTCCCAGAATGAAATATCAAAGCTTAACTATCAATTTATGGACTAAAGCGATGAAGGTCATTACCACGTTCTCTTCACCACTAATCGGATTTGTGGATGCAGATTGGACATCCGATCAAGAGGACCGAAAATCTGTGACTGCTTCTGTCTTCAAGGTGTTCAGGTCAACTGTATCGTGGGCAAGCACAGGTACTTGGCGCAAGCAACAGGTATCGACTTTGTCGACTGAAGCGAAATTCGTCGATCTCAGCACCATTGCCAGTGAAACGATTTGGTTGGGTGAAAGATCTAAATTGCAACTCGAAGTCGGAACCAATCCCAACATATGAGGACTTGGAGAATTCTTAGAAGGAAATCCTGAAGGATTTCCGGAAGGAGCTCCCGGAGGACTCCAAGAAAGAACTCCTGGAGGATCCCTGGAGAGAATTACTGGAGAATTCGCAGAAGGAGCTCTTGGAGACTTCACAAAAGAAACTTCTGGAGGATTTCCAGGAAGAACTACTGGAGGAACTCTTGGCACAGACAAACAGACATACTACTTAGAAGAAATTTGTTTCAAAATCATCGTTTGGCATCTCACTAGCACCCTCTATAATGCTCAATCCGAAGCATTCATTTGCAGGTGTTGTTTCCCTCGGTTCGATGTAACAATTTAGCAGGTGACGACTCCCTCGTGGCATTACCCATTCATAAAACATGAATGAAGGTTCATGATTGAGCCATTTTATGTAAACATTGATCGGCGTCGCGTTCATTTCTCTCGAAAATTGAGAGGTGATGTAGGCACAGCAGCGCCACCATGACACATGCGAGCACAGTCCGAACCACAGTGCATTTTTAAAATGACCGTTAAATCGTGCGACGATTGCGATTTGAGTGGTATGTCTGTTTGTCTGTGCTCTTGGAGCATCCTCAGAAGGAAATCCTGGAGGATTCCCAGAAGGAACTCCTGGAGGATTCTTAGAAGGATCTCCTGGAGGATTCCCAGAAGGAACTCCTGGAGGATTCTCAGAAAGAACTCTTGGAGGATTTCTAGAAAGAACTCTTGGAGGATTCCCAGAAAGAACTGCTGGAGGATTTCTAGAAAGAACTGCTGGAGGATTCCCAGCAGCAGTTCCTAGATGATTCCCTGAAGAAACTCTTGGACAATTCTCAAAATAAACTCCTGGAGGATTCCCAGAAGGAGCTTTTGGAGAATCCTTAGAAGCAAGTCCTGGAGGATTCCCAGCAGGAGCTCCTTGAGGATTCCCAGAAGGAGTTCCTGGAGGATTCCCAGAAAGAATTACTGGAGGATTCCCAGAAACTCTTGGAGAAAAATCAAAAGGAAATCCTGGAGGATTCTCAGAAGGAACTCCTGGAGGATTCTCAGAAGAAACTCCTGGGCGATTCCCAGAAGAAACTCCTGTAGGATTCCCAGAATAAACTCCTAGAGGATTCCCAGAATAAACTCCTGGAGGATTCCCAGAATAAACTCCTGCAGGATTTTCAGAAAGCACTCCTGGAGTTTTCCCAGAAGGAACTCCTGGGCGATTCCCCGAACGAACTCCTAGAGGATTTCCAGAACGAACTTCTGGAGGTTTCCTAGAATAAGCTCCTGGAGGATTTCCGGAAAGAACTGCTGGAGGATTCCCAGAAAGAATTACTGGAGGATTCCCAGAAGGAGCTCTTGGAGACTTCTCAAAAGAAATTTCTGGAGGATTTCCAGCAAGAACTACTGGAGGAATTCTTGCAGAATCCTCAGAAGGAACTCCTGGAGGATTCGCAGAAGGAACTCCTGGAGGATTTCCAGAAAGAACTCCAGGAGGATTCCCGCAAGGAACTTCTCGACGATTCCCAGGAAGAATTCCTGGAGGATTCCCAAATGAACTGGGAGGATCCCTAGAAAGAATTACTGGATGATTCCCAGAAAGAACTCTTGGAGAATTCTCAGAAGAAACTCCTGGAAGATTCCCAGAAAGAACTACTGGAGGATTCCCAGAAGGAACTCTTGGAGAATGCTCAGAAGGAACTCCTGGAGGATTCCCAGAAGGAACTCGTGAAGGATTTCTAGAAGGAACTCCTGGATGATTCCCAGAACGAACTCCTGGATGATTCCCAGAAGGAACTCCTGGAGGATTCCCAGAAGGAACTCGTAAAGGATTCCTAGAAGGAACTCCTGGATGATTCCCAAAAGGAACTCCTGGATGATTTCCAGAAGGAACTCCTGGATGATTCCCAGAAGGAACTCCTGGATGATTCCCAGAAGGAACTCCTGGAGGATTCTCAGAAGGAACTCCTGGAGGATTCCCAGAATAAACTCCTGGAGGATTGTCAGTAAGAACTCCTGGAGGATTCCCACAAGGAACTCCTACAGGATTCCCAGAAGGAACTCTATTCGAACAAAAAGGAAAAATAATCGGTGTGGTGGCAGACACGAAAATGCTCAATTTCCATCAATAAATAAATCGGAAGTCTTACTCAGATACTGCCAGCAAAGCATGAATATCTGAATACTCGCGGTATTTTCCGCTTCCGCTATGTTGGAAATACTAACCAATGATGAATATGTTATCTCAAATCTCTGTAGAAATCAGATGAATACATGCGTCAGAGCATTTAACACTTTTAGATAGAGAAAAATGTGGGCAATCCCTCGACACACCATAACTTCGACATAAATTGGCTCCCATCAATTTTATTGGCCCAACTACAAATGACAGAAATTCATTGAGATAGCGGTCTACTTTCGTCTGCTGACCATACGAATGCTTCGACCATCAAGATTGAGATTGAGAGACAGGGTTTAAATTGCCCACAATCCATTAGCGCGCCGATCGATTGATTGGAACAAATCTGTCCTCTGCATGCGCGATTGCAGGTCGCCACCACAACGAATGCTGTATGCTGGTGGTGACCGCTTGCTAGAGAACAACACTGATAAACAACACTCAACTTATAATAGATGTGGACAACAACGGCAGCAACAGCAGGCGGGTGCGACTTAATCCCCATGACTACCATGACGACGACGATACCGGCGTGCCAGTGTGCGAGGCACTTAAGGCTCAAATAACCATCATTCAGTCATCAGCAATCATCAATTTTTCAAAAACAGTTTTCTTCCTCCAAGTCGCAGAACCGTCATTGAAAATTATTTCACTATTATCCAGATGGTAGCCAGAGTGCAGTGATAAATTTTTATTAGCATTGGTTGAGATTTCAGCGAGAAAACTGCTTTTGAGTTTTTGCTATACGATGATGGTTTGTTTCCTCTTAAACAAGTTTCAAACGTACCAGCGTCGAGAATCGATTCCGGCCAACACTTTGAGAGAGCAAGACATCTGAGCAGAAAGTGTTGGGAACAGTAATAATCGCTTCAGCTGCAGTTCTTCAATCAATCACAAAAGTCACCACAATCTTCTTACGATGTGTGCACGCGAGATCACTTTGAACACTATTCCGAAATGCTGGCGATAAGGTTGTATTGTTGTACAGCTTCTTCGGCTTCTTCAGCTTGATCGCATGCTACGGTTTTGTTCCATTCTATTACATGGGTTCCTTGGATGCAATAAAAATGCTTAAACTTTATATAAAACATTACATAATTTTCACACTTTCCACCAATACAATCAGTTTCTTATCTTTCCACGTGACGAACACAATTCAAAACTGTATCAAACGGCGATATAATTACAACGTTCTTTTGGGTATTCAAACGCTTATCAGTTCACCGAGAACAGAAGTACTTTCACACACGTGCCTTCAAGGGTTAACCATCTAGATACCTAGGTTCGTTCAGCGCCTACTATCTGCCACGAAACTAGTCACCAATAATGATGGATTCTCGCTGTCTTCGAACGAACACTTGATAAAACACTGACGGAATGCGCGAAGATACCCCCCGCGACAAAGGGGTGGAACCGGGAGGAAACGCACTACTCGCGAATGGTTCACTGCTGCGGCGGCAGCAGCAGCGGTACCCGTTTGCGTATAAACATAATCAAAAAAGAACAACTCGGAAAGAAAACAATGCCGTGGTCAATGGGTGATAGGAACGAACGTAGACACGTCCTAACCACACAACATTCGGAAACTCACTAGCCGTGACTCGCTATGAATGAAGTCGGTTTGCTGCTGGCTGCTGAGAAAGAGCTGAGCCGGCTCAAAGTGTTAGGAGAGTATTCGAGATGGGGGAACTGCAGTTATTTCTCTCTCCGTGTCGCGGCGGTAAAGTGTGTAGCATACGGAATGAGGATGAAACGTGCGTGAAGTAAACTCACTCTTGGCAGCATTTTCATGCAGGAGGTTCCTCTCAAAGCTTAAACGTTATGTTGCGTTCAAGACTGCTAGTGCAGTATACACGTGCGATGTTGCAGAACTGCGTTTGATTTTTGTTGCGTACCGTGAAGCGACACAATCGGCCCACTAAAACATTTTCATTCTTTGAGGAGCGTGAGAATCATCCGAAGGAAGAAATTTTGAACTCGGGGATGTTCAATTGATGGGTTTTAGCGCAGCTCTTTTAGACTGGCAGGGCATATTCGATTATTGGCACGATGATCAAGTTCTTCTGTGACAAGGTCAACTTCCGGTTGATGAGAGGGTAGAGTGCTTTTAGCCTCGCTTTTAGCAAGATGTTATATTTGGAGACCGTCTATTGTCTGAACAGTAGCTTGTTGTCCAAGCTTAAGTCAAGACAATCAGCTACGTTCGACCATTTTTTTTCATTCCTTGTTGGGTATATAAGTCACTGCGACCTGTTTTTAGATCTATTGTGACAAATGCCCCAGTTTTGTTTAGCTATGTCAAGTTGACATATCACCATTGGAGTTAGCAATAATCAAACCTTGACTGTAAGCATGATCCCAACACGGTGCCACAGTTCGGATGAACTGTACTACCGCATTGGCGTTTGTTCTCCAGACATCAAGGGATTCTATCAGCCCCTTGTCGAAGAACCTAATTCTTCAAGCTGCAATTGCCGGGCAACGGCACAACAAATGCTCCGAGTCTTCTGTATCTATGCCGCAAAAGCGACATAAATCATCTTGAAGTTTTCCAATTAGCTTCAGATGATACCGGCTCGGACAATGACCTGTTAGAAGGCCAGTAAAAGAACTAAGATCTTTTTTAGAAAGTTCTAGAATTTTACGAGTACTTGAAACGTCCGGCTTTATGAAACGTTTCGACTGCCTCGCAATAGTGGTGTTTTCCCAGTTGGATTTTATTTTCTCATGTTCCCATGCTTTAAACTCCATTCTGAGAAAACAACCAGACACACCACAAAATGGTTCAGGCCCTATGAATTGATGAGACGATCCAAGTCTTGCTAACATATCGGCTTGTTCATTTCCTTCAATTCCACAGTGCCCTGGAACCCAAAATAGCTTCACCTGATTACGGCAAGCAACTGTTGAAGTGACTGAATACACTCCCATACAAGTTTAGAAGAGCATGTTGCTGATTTCAAAGCATTTAGAGCTGCTTGGCTATCAGACATCATGCAAATTGTTGAATGTCTGTAGTTTCTGCGTAAGCAAATATTACTGCATTCCAAAATCGCCTGGACTTCAGCTTGAAAAACTGTAGGCCACTTGCCCATAGGAATTGATATGTTAATCCCGGGGCCAGTCACGCCTGCCCCTACTTGATCGTTCAATTTTGAACCATCAGTGTAAAATACGATTGATCCTGGGTGTAGTTCTGGGCCACCATTTGTCCACAGATTTCGCCCTGGATTAATCACTTCAAAAGAGCGTTCAAAATTGTATCTTTTGCTCATCCAATCACTATTATTTACGACGAGAGAGCCGATACTAATAGTTTTCAGAATACTAAGATGCCCTCTCAGGTCAACATCAAAGAGTTGCGTAGCTCTTTTGAGCTTCAATGCACTCTTTGCAGCTTCTGATTGAACAAATTGATGCAGCGGAAGTAGGTGAAGTAAAGTGTCAAGCGCTTTAGACGGTGTACTTCGCATTGCACCAGTAATTGAAAGAGTAGCTAATCTTTGAAGTTTTTCCAGTTTCTTCTGTGCTAACCTTTCATTTGTTTTAGGCCACCAGACCAGTGACGCATAGGTAACTCTGGGTCTCACAATTGCCGAAAAAATCCAGTGGATCATTTTCGGTTTCAATACCCACTTTTTACCAAGAGTCTTTTTACTGATCCATAGAGCACTTGTAGCTTTACCAACTACATGCTCAAGATGTAAATTCCAATTTAGTTTGCTGTCAAGATAAACTCCAAGATACTTGACGGTATTTGAAAGTTCCAAAAGAGTTCCTTTCAGTTTTAAGTTAGTAATTGCTATTTTTCTCCGTCGTGTAAATGGTACGATCGTGGTTTTAGAAGGATTTATGTTCAATCCTTCCTTATCGCACCACGAGGAGACTAAATTTAAGGCAGTTTGCATTCTGTTAGTGATAACATTGTCATATTTACCACGAACTACTATGACTATGTCATCAGCGAAGCCAATTATTTCGAAGCCCTGTGCTTCCAGTTTTTTTAGAAGATCATCAACTATCAAAGACCACAATAGAGGTGATAGTACGCTTCCTTGTGGGCACCCTTTTACTGCTCTAACGGTAATAAATGAATTGCCAAGGTTAGATGATATCTCTCTTTTTGATAACATTTCTCCAATCCAATCAACAATGCATCTATCAAAACCACGTCTTGACATAGCATTTCTCATTGAATCGTAAGATGTGTTATCGAACGCTCCTTCAATATCAAGAAACGTAGCAAGTGAAATCTCCTTTGCTTCAAAGGATCTTTCCAATTTTGTAACCAGCTTATGAAGTGCTGTTACCGAAGATTTGCCCTCTTGATATGCAAATTGATTTTGGCTCAATGGGCTTTTTGTTAAATATGACGATTTGATATACTCGCCTAGTATTTTTTCCATTATTTTCAACATAATGGACGATAAACTTATGGGTCTGAAGGATTTTGGTGATGATTTATCCTTCTTATTTGCCTTTGGGATAAAAGTGACTCGCACTTCTCTCCAAGCTGTAGGGATATGGCTTAGTGATAAGCTTAATCGGAACAACTTGGTTAACATAGGTGTTAAGATTTATTTACCCTTCTGGAGTAGTACAGGAAAAATTCCATCCCTACCCGGAGCTTTGAAGGGTTCAAAGGAATCAATTGCCCATTTAACCTTTTGTTCAGTAATAATTTGATCGCCCAGAATGCATGCATCACTCCTGGTGCCTTCTAACACAGTTGATTCATCATCTTCATGAATATATCTCCTGGTTTCATTGGTCTCAGTTTGCGATACAGATGTATTCTGGTCTTCAGTGAAAGCAACAATGGAACACGGAAAGTGTGTTTTCATCATTGTTTCCAAGATTTCTTCGGAGCTCTTTGTAAAAGAACCATCTTCTTTTTATAGAGTTCCAAGACCTATAGAATGATCTTTAGCGAGGACTTTTTGCAATCTAGCAACACTCGGAGTACTTTCAATGTTTTCACATGTGTGCCTCCAATTTATCCTCTTCGATCTTCGAATTTCTCTGTTATAAATTGTGAGGGACTCTTTGTATTGTTCCCACTGTTGTGTTCTTTTAGTCCGGTTAAATAACTTCCGGGTTTTCTGTCGCAGTTTTTGCAAGTTACTATTCCACCAAGGAACATCTCTATTTGAAGAGCGTTTCTTCCCGGGTAGAGGTGAAATACTGACGATCAAAACGTGATATTGGTTTGATTGATATAAGAGATAAAAGATCTGAAAATAATATCTGAAAAATATTCCTGGAACATCTGAACAATATCAAAATTTGATATTTCAAGATCAAACGAATAGCTTGCTGCTATTGGTTAGATCTTACAAGATCTAATTATGATCTGATGATGTTGTTCCAGGAGTAAATTTTAGATATTATTTTCAGCTATTTTATCTCTTATATCAATCAAACCAATATCACTTTTTGATCTCAATATCAAAATATGCTATTATTGAGCTCTTTTCCTCTACCAGGGTTTGGTGCACAACTGTCATGAAAAGCCTGTTTAATTATGCTCGAAAGTGTCGAAGCGCTTTCTTCAAGCCCATGACGAGAATTTTGAATGGCATTTAAGTTATCCATTCCCGATAAAAGTTTTGAGGTGTACATATCCCAGTTAGTCTTCCTGGGATTTCTAGTAGTTTCTATGAGTTGACAGCCAGCCTCATATTCAAACAGTATATGCTTGTGATCAGATAAAGAAATTTCATCTGACACATGCCAATTTTTGATTTTTTCCGAGAGTGTAGGGCTACACAATGTCAAATCCAAAACTTCCTGCCTAATAGCATTTGTAAAGGTAGGTTTATCGCCTCTGTTACATAAATCGATTTCATTTCTTGAAATGAAATCTAAGAGGTGTTCTCCCCTACTATTAATGTCTGTGCTAGCCCATATCGTATGATGAGCATTTGCATCACAACCAATGAGGAAAGCTTTATTTAGCTTTCTGCAATAAGAGACAAAAGCTGCTACTTCTGGTGGGGGTACATCATCCACATCTCCCGGAAAGTATGCCGAAGCTACACAAATTTCCGTTTTCCCGTGGATTGTTGGTACTTCCATCATAATTGCAACAATGTCACGATTAATAAATTGTGTAATTGGAACTGCATTCACAGTCCCATTCACTAAAATTGCAGATCTTGGTGGTAACTGCCCTACTTTATATATTAATTTGGAGGAATCTGTATGTGTTGTGAAACCTATCGTAGTAACCCATGGTTATGCTAGTTAAGGATTAAAATAAATTTTCACTTCTGTTCCAACCATCAACCGAACTGGACGTTCTTCTTGCGCACTCCCAATAGGTTATGGGCCGTTTTCCAAAACGTTTTTGAAGATTTCTCAAGATTTTTCTATACCGTTTGCCGATCAAGATAATCAAGATGAATTCCGCCACAGCCGGATCCTCAAGCGCTGCAGGTAGTAGCATAGTCACTTCAAGCCTTCCTGGAATCGAACGTCTAACCGGAAGAGACAACTGGGCCACCTGGAAGTTCGCTGTACAGACTTTCCTGGAGCTCGAAGATCTCTGGTGCGTTGTGAAGCCGAAGATGAAGCCCGACGGAACCTACGAAGCCGTGAATGCAGACAAGGATCGCAAGGCAAGAGCGAAGATCATCCTACTCCTTGATCCCATCAATTATGTTCACGTCAAGGAAGCGATGTCGGCGAGAGAAGTTTGGTCGAAGCTGGAGCGGGCCTTCGAGGATTCGGGACTGACCAGGCGAGTCGGGCTCCTCCACAAATTGATCAAGACGGACCTTACATCGTGCGAATCTATGGGCGATTACGTGAACCGGATTGTCTCGACTGCTCATCAACTCAACGGGATCGGATTTGCGATTACGGAAGAGTGGATCGGAACGTTGCTGCTGGCTGGCCTGCCCGACGAGTACCGTCCAATGATTATGGCTTTGGAGAACTCGGGCATACCCATCACTGGAGACATCATAAAAACGAAACTTCTTCAAGAGGTCCAGACGATGACTTCAAGTGATTCGGCGTTTGCAGCCAAGAAGCGAAGCGGAATTTCCGGTAAGCAAGTGAAGAAGTCGGATCCTCCCAAGGGACCGAAGTGCCGGAAATGTGCAAAGTACGGCCATATAGCGAAGGACTGCCGCAGCTCAAAGAAGGACAACGCATTCTGTGCCGTGCTGTCAACGTTCGGATCGATGCCAGATGAAGACTGGTACTTCGACTCCGGAGCAAGCGTGCATATGACGCGCAATAGCAGTCTACTGGAGAACATCAAACCATCAAGTGGTACCGTGGTAGCAGCAAACGGAGGAAGTATGAAGATCACTGCGACGGGCTCATCTGTACTGCAACCTTCCTGCAACGGCGATGAGATTCCTGTCCATGATGTGCAGCTACTGCCGGATCTGTCTGCGAATCTACTATCAGTCAACCAGATCGTGAAGAAGGGCCACACCGTCATCTTCAACAACGATGGGTGCAAGGTGATTGACCGGGACGGCGATGTGATCGCTACTGGAAGCCATCGGAACGATCTGTTCAAACTCGAGCAACGGAAGCAAGGTAAATCAACCGCTTTAGCATGTTCATCCGCAGGAAGCTTGGAGGTCTGGCACCGCCGGATGGGACACCTGAACGTAAACGGCGTGCGCAGCCTGGCCAATGGACTAGTCACTGGTGTCAACATCGTTGGAGGAAGCATGGCTGATTGCAAGGTATGTCCAATGGGCAAACATAGTCGACATCCGTTTTCCAAACAAGGATCTCGCGCGGAGGGAGTACTCGACGTGGTCCATTCTGACATTTGCGGGCCAATGGAGACCAAATCGCTTGGGGGAAGCCGCTATTACATAGTTTTCGTGGACGACAAGTCACGCAGGATGTGGTCGTATTTTTTGAAATCGAAGTCGGAAGCTGAGGTCATCAAAACTTTCCAGGATTTCCACGCAATGGCGAAACGACAATCTGGACGAAAGCTGAAGATACTCCGGACAGACAACGGAAGAGAATACGTCAACGCGGGTTTCAAGAATTACTTGAAGAAACACGGAATCGTCCACCAAACAACAAATGCGTACACCCCGGAGCAAAATGGAATGGCGGAGCGTGCCAACAGATTTATCGTGGAGCGTGCTAGGTGCATGTTGCACATGGCCCAACTGCCGAAAGGATTCTGGGCGGAGGCTGTTGCTACTGCCGTGTACCTGCTGAACCGTTCTCCAACCAAAGGTCATGATGTCACCCCGGATGAAGCATGGTCTGGCAAGAAGCCGGATCTGTCCCATGTTCGGATTTTCGGAACTCGTGCCATGGTTTTCGTTCCTAAACAAAAACGCAAGAAGTGGGACGCAAAATCCGAAGAATGCGTTCTGACGGGCTTCGACGAGGAAACCAAGGGGTACAGGCTGTACAACCTGAAGTCGAAGACGATTACCATCAGTCGGGAGGTGAACTTCATCAATGAAGGTGAGATTGTCCCAGTTCAAGCATCGTCAAGTCAGACCAGGAAAATCATTCTCATGGAGCATGAAGAGGTGGTATCCCTATCGCCAAATGAAGTCCAGGAGGAAGTACCAAGCGAAGACGAGGACGAGGAATTCTTCACCGATGTCAACGATGAAACCTCCGATGATAACGACGCGACCCTGAGTGAAGTTGAGGATGCTGACAACACCGTGATCAACTTGACCCCCGTGCTCCCACCGCGACAAAACTCATATCCACCTTGGTCAGAGGTGTCGAGGCGCAGCGGTCGGGAGCACATACTTCCAGGCAAGTACAAAGATTTTGTAGTTCCAACGAAAGGTCTCCCCAGTTCCCTTCCTTCTCAGAAACGAAACATCATACTCCCGGGACCCAGAAACCAGCGTGAGTCCAACGAGGGTACAACATCCCGAAGCGAGGTTCCTTTTTCACGTGACGAAACTGATGCCACCGGACCCGAGAGCCACGGTCAGTTCAGCGGGATCGCAAAGTCCAATTCCGAGGCCAGGATTTCAGCAGCGGCTGAAGATCCGTACACCCATCAGGATGCACTGGCGCGTGACGACTCCGAACGGTGGAAGACAGCAATGCGTGATGAATACCAAGCGCTCATGGACAACGACACGTGGACTCTGACAACCCTCCCGGAAGGAAGAAAGGCTATCAAGTGCAAGTGGGTATTCAAGACCAAGCACGACGCTGCCGGGAACATCGACCGTTACAAGGCACGACTAGTCATCAAGGGCTACTCTCAGCGAAACCTTCTCGTCGACCAGATGGACGCGGTCACCGCTTTTCTCCAAGGCGACCTGGACGAGGAAATTTATATGCAGCAACCCCCATGCTTTGAGCAACCTGGAAAGCGGCCAATGGTGTGCCGTTTGAACAAAGCCCTGTATGGACTGAAGCAGTCGAGCCGTGTATGGAACGCGAAATTAGATGCAGCCCTCAAGAAGCTTGGACTGAAGCCTTCGAGGTACGACCCGTGCTTGTACTACAAGTTTAGTGGCGGCAAGATCCTGTTTGTCGCAATCTACGTGGACGACCTGATGCTGTTTTCCAACGACGAAGACATGAAGGACGAAATCAAGGCCAAGCTGAGCAGCATGTTTCGCATGAAGGATCTCGGACCAGCAAAGAGTTGCTTGGGGATCCGAATTACGCGTACGGAGGATGGCATAGCGCTCGATCAAGAAGCCTACATTCAATCGATTTTGACCCGTTTCAAGATGCAAGAATCAAAACCCACATCAACGCCGATGAACACCGCAGTCAAACTGACCAAGGAAATGTCACCGCAAACCGAAGAAGAAGCCGAACAAATGGCTACGGTACCTTATCAGGAAGCGGTAGGGTGCCTTATGTATCTTGCTCAGTGCACCAGACCCGATATCCTGTTCGCCGTCAACCAACTGAGTAGGTACAACACCAATCCCGGACCAAGTCACTGGCAGGCCGTCAAGCACCTAATGCGGTACCTGAGAGGAACGTCAACGATGAAGTTGCAGTACTCAACATCTGGTAACGAGGAGATACGTGGTTTTACCGACGCTGATTGGGCCGCTGACTCGGATGACCGGAAGTCAACCAGTGGATACATGTTCCTGTTGCAAGGCGGAGCGGTATCATGGAGCTGTAAGAGGCAACCAACCGTTGCATTGTCCACCTGTGAGGCTGAGTACATGGCGTTATCTGCTGCAGTGCAAGAGGCTTCATGGTGGCATGGGCTGATGTCGCAGTTTGGTATGAAGCAACCGATAGACCTCTACTGTGACAACCAGAGCACCATCTGTATTGCCAAGAACGGCGGTTACACTCCAAGAACGAAACACATCGACATTCGTCACCACTACATCCGAGACACACTGGATCGAGGGATAATAAACATCAACTATGTTAACACCGAAGATCAAGTAGCTGACGGATTAACAAAACCGCTTCAACGAATCAAGCTGGAGCGAAATCGAGGAGCCATGGGAATCGCATAACTGGCTTAAGGAGGAGTGTTGTGAAACCCATCGTAGTAACCCATGGTTATGCTAGTTAAGGATTATGTCAAATAAATTTTCACTTCTGTTCCAACCATCAACCGAACTGGACGTTCTTCTTGCGCACTCCCAATAGTATGGATTCCCATTATCCTACAATTGTTCGTCCATGGTTCCTGGATAAAAGCTATATCCAGTTTACTCTCAGCAAATCTTTTGCAAAGTACAGCTGTTGCTTCCTTTGCGTGATGAAGATTTACTTGGATGAACCGTAAATACGTTCGACCATTCCACCATTGAACTATTGAGGGTGATATTCCAATCCTCAGCCGGAACAAATCTGGGAATGGGGAAAAGAAAAGGATGAGCTAGGTCTTCGCCACACGTTCACACAAATCTTGAACTGATTGATTTGTCTTTATTATAGAGACTTTCAGCCCTTCGTTGGTTCGTTTCTCAGCTAGTGAAGTCATTTGTCAGGACATTCAGGCTTTTTCGCAGTCTCGACGTGAGCGCTCGTATTACCCTACTATCGTGGACGACGAACAACAGACATTTATTTTCTGACAGTTGGGGCATGCCCAAGGTGACCAGGTTGAACAGAGACAGCTGAATGCATTGAAAAACTGAAGGTACTGTCCGATAGATAGTTTTAACTACATATTTTAAACAGGTAGCTGGGAACATTGCATCAGTTTAGCACAGTCTAGGGGAGAGCGAATTTCTTTAGAAAATTCGTTGTTTCTAAGGTCCACCTTTCTGGTTTTAATAATTTTGTTCATGCGTTGGTGTATAGGATGATCTTTTCGAGCACTTTCCTCGTCGTGTCCATCAAGCATATTGGTCTATATGCCGACGGGTCTCCGGGTGGTTTCTCCACCTTTGGCACTATAACTAGGCTTCTTCTTCTTCTTCTTGGCGTAACGTCCTCACTGGGACAAAGCCTGCTTCTTAGCTTAGTGTTCTTTGAGCACTTCCACAGTTATTAACTGAGAGCTTCCTCTGCCAATGACCATTTTGTATGTGTATATCGTGTGGCAGGCACGAAGATACTCTATGCCCAAGGAAGTCAAGGAAATTTCCTTTACGAAAAGATCCTGGACCGACCGGGAATCGAATCCGTCACCCTCAGCATGGTCCCTCGTCCAGGCATTTCTGCACAACAGACCTGATCATCTCGGAAGCCTCTCCAATAGCTACTTGTAAGGCCCGGCTTGGAACTCCGTCCGGACCTGGGGCCTTATCTATGCAATCCCCGCAAGTTCCACGGCGACCCTCTCGCCAGCCCCAGTCCCCGGCTGTTCTACGAAAGAAGACCAAGGACTAGGCTTATGACGAAGAAAATGACCTCGATGATCCCCTCCAAAATCTGTGGAGATTGTTTTGTAGCAGCCTACACCTCTTGTCTTAGCCACCACGATCCTGTAGACATCACCCCACCGGATTCGCATTGGCAGAAACCCTCAAAGGGCATTTTTGCATGCCCTTATCTCGGTCTTCAGCGCTACATTAGTAGCGGCGAACACCAACCGCTGTTCGATTCGCTGCATCCGCCACCTAGCCCGTAGGCAGGCGCGGCGCAGGACCGCGCCGTTCACCACTTCGGCAAGGACCTCTTCCGCCGAACTATCGGAGGCTGCGCCCTTCCGTTCTTTATCGCGCTTCAGCTCCAGGATCTCGCCCGTACGAGTACGTCTGATACTGCGCACGTCGGTTTTAAGATCCATGGGTTCGGCGTCGCTTCGCATCGCCTTCAAGACGTCCAAGTATTTCGACTGTTCGGTCTTGATGACGAGTGTGTCGCCTTTCTCGCGCTTGGCTCCTACTCTTTTACGCCTTATTGGTTTGGCGTCCCTTTTCTCCTCGACCTGCGACTTTTTCAAATTCGAAGAAATTCAAATTCAAAATTCAACAACGGTCGCAACCCTCTGTTCCCTTCAACCGAAACGAACCAGTCTTTTCAGGCCTACCCTTCTCAGCTTTCTGGTATGCCTGGCTGGTATCATCCTAGCCTTTCTGGCACCGCCAGACAGCCCCTCACCTGACGGCTACCTCACCTGCTTCTGCGAGTGCTTATCACGAGCAGTTGCATCCGCCACACTTTTTGGACTTCCTGCGAAAGCGAAGGCCTCCATCTGGGTAGACTTCGTAACCTTTACTTTCACCGGTTCCGCCGCTGCTGCAGTCTTCAAGAGTGTCACGTGATCCTGCTTGGCATCGTCCACCGACTTACGAAGTCGCAACAGAGCCGTTTTCAGGTCCTTACATATGTTGGACTTCTTGGATACTAAGTCGACGATCTTGCCAAGCTGCTGGTCAGCCACCTCGAACGGGGGCAGTCCTTCTTTCTTTTGTTTGATGTTTATAGTGCGGTATTCAGCCTGTTATGACCTAAATCGGCATAAATTTATTTTTACTAGTAGACCCTAATATAATATGATGATTAGGGGTAGGCGGGGCATTATGGACACCCTAAGGTTTTTGCCAACTTTACCTGGCAAGATGTCAAAAAAGTTTAGTTTTTTGATACATGTATCCTTTTAAAGTCTATTTAGCATCTGTTGCATAAGAATGCTCACGAAGAAAAATGATTTATCCACTTCAAACAATGTTATGAAAAATGTTAGTTTTTTCATACGGGGCAGAATGGACACCCCCATGGGGCAATATGGACACCATGAGACTTTTACGAATTTCGTACATTATTTACACCTATAGAGTCATTTCATTACAAAACAACTATTATGGATGAATAATACGCCGAAGTAGTTCATTTTTGTTCACTTAATTTAAATTCAAGGTGTTTTGAATAAAGCTTCGTTTTTGTCGGCATGTACAGCTGTGCCTAGAACAACTATTTTCCACTGCTGTCGTTTTTTGACCAATTTGTTTCACCCTATGCCTACTATAGTAAACATTTAACCGAAAATATACTGAAATCGAAGAATTTGGTTGGTTTGTGATTTAGGTTATATTTTTCCCTTGCCGCTTCTTTCAAAAAGGTGAGTGTCCATTTTGCCCCGGCAGCAGAAGATATTTTCAAACTTGATTTTTGATATGATAAAGAAGAAAATATAAACATGTTAAGCATGTAGATACAGCAAAACTACTTGCATGTGTTCTAGAAATATCAAGTTTTAATCGGCCTGCAATAAATTAATCACTAAATCTTATTTTAGATGTTGTGAAAATTATAATTTCCATGCACAAAAAACGGAGGACGCAACTTTTTCGTGTAAAATCAAGTATAATTTTAATTTCAAATGTTTCTTTCCTGAAACTACGTTTTAGACAAATGGACTATATTCTCCATTCATTGAAAGTTCAAAAAAGTTCGCATATTTCAAAATATGAAGGGTGTCCATTCTGCCCCGGGTGTCCATAATGCCCCGCCTACCCCTACAGCTGTGAAAACCATACATTTTGATTAAAAACTGGAAGAAAAAAAAAACTTAAAAAAATCAGCTCCCATATGTCTATTTTGGCCAGGGTGCTTCTAATTTGGCCACTTCTATAAGAAATACACGTGATTGACCAAAATAGAAAACAAAGTTATGAATATGGCCAAAACTGCGGCAATGCTCCTATTTTGGCCAGTGCGACTTTTAATAAAAAAAATAAAGCATTAGCTTTATTTCTGCATTTTTTCAACAAAATATAGATTGAAAGCTTTCATTTGGCACATTGGTGCCTTTTTTTTGCCTGCCAATGCATGAATTTGTATATTGTAAGACAACTAAAAATTGAATTGCGAGGACAGTGATATGAATACGGAGCAAGAAATAGAACAATCCCGAAATGTTTTTGGAGTGATACCTCTATAAAAATGTATATTAGATACCATTTTTGTCTGTTTGTGAAGGAATCAGGTTTAATCATGAATAAAAAACCAAAACAATGCAAACGAATCGTGAACAACCTTTACTGGATAAGATGTAGTTGTAGTCATTACCAGCATTTTTTTTTTGACAAAGGATTATCTTCCAAATCTAAGACATAGTAAGTAGCATGACTGTTTTCTTCACTTAATATAGCATATTTAAGAGGTTGTCCCCGAATCCATTCCAAGTTTGGGTCATGAGAAGTCAACAACACTTCTAGAACTTACTGCTTTTGGGCAATGTCGCTCGGCATGCTGCTCGTAGCAGGGGTGCGAATGTGTACTGGAGAATGTATAGCGGAAAGTTTTCTTGATGGTGACTTGTCTTGTAGTTGTTTCTGGTAGGTGTTACTGCCGCAGCACAGGTTCACATTAAACTTAATTAATACAAACTTTCAGCGTTGGACGACCGTGGCTTTTTCAACTTCTCCATGTTCTTTATGACGATGTCGTGTAGCGAGCAGTAGCGATTTCTCACTTCACTCAAAACGAGCCATAAGCTGAGGAATTCCTTCTCGTCCAGTTCCTGCGGGAGGAGAATAGATAACATTGATTTCGTGTTCGTTCGTACAATCGTATGAAAAACCATCAGCCTTACCTGAACTGCACGACGATAGTCATCAATGTGCGGATACTTGGCCACTTTGGAAACGACCTTCGCTCGCGATACGAAGTATCTGGAGATTTGATCGAAGAACGCGGCGGCTTCCGTTTCCACAGACTGGATTTCGGCGAGGGTATCTTCCTGGATCGACACTCCGAAGTTGTTTCCGTCTTCGATTTTGGGAATCATGAAGGAGATCCACATCTTGAGAAGATTCGAATCTTCCACCAGCGCCCGGATGACCGGTTTGACCACCTTGATCAGGTCGCAGATCGGTGTGTTGCAGTGGACTCGGCCGTTCGGCAGGGCCATCACCTTGGTGCCGCTGACCGACGATAGGTCCAGTCGGGCACGCTTGGCACCTGGCTCGTCGGAGTCGGCCTTTTCGCCCTCGGCGCTGTTGAGGTCGATCGGATCCGGCACTGGAATGTTGAGATCCTGTAAGAAGGATGGGATTGCAAGTTAGACACAATCACAGGACTGACGTTGAACAACGTGAGGGTCTACATTATTTTGAATAGATTCTTGATTACTATAACATTGTGCAACATTTTTGAGGTCATGAAAAGTATAAATAATTTCGACCTTAGCTTCTAAAGGGGATGTAAAAGTCTATTCTTTCATGTCGTGCTAAGAACGAAATGTAGCGTTTTATGATTATACTGGACAGGTAGCATACCAATAAATTATATCGACGAAAAAGTTGACCAACATTTGATTTCATTACGCGAACCTCTAAAACAAAAAAAAAGCATAGCGCTTTCAAAAGATGCGATACACTCGTTGGTGTTCGTGTCGTACGATCGTACACGATGTCAATTATTCACAGGTCCGGGTGAACGTATATGTTTGCCTGTATTTGTCGATAAAAATATGTAAACAAACCGATCAGCTGATCGCGACGTCACGTTCGCCAGAAAATTTGTTCGCAGCTTCTGGAACGTGACGTCACCTTCGGCAACTTCGTGCGATTTCGGCTTGCCGAAGTTGACATGACACGACTACTACTTCAAAATTATCATATCACAAACACCACTTTGCCCGATGGGCCTAACCTGGTGAAATTTAGAACATTGGATCGTACAGCCACAGCCGTATGAACACAACGCACAGCAATGGTTTGCGATGCGATGGCATTTTTTTTTGTAGCGCGTGCGCACGTATACCACTAGCCCTGAGGAAACCTCCCAACGCACTCGAACCCTTCCCACCTGAGACCAACAGTCGTCCGAGTCCTGTGTTTTGGGTGGTTGACGGGGTCTTCCGAACTTCAACTATCAGCAAGTATGATCGACAAGTTAACCCTCTACTTCCCATGGTTGCTCTAGAGCACCATCGATTTTCGACGAACTCCGGACAAACGGAATTAGATGAATATGATGCAATAATTTTTAGAATATGGTTATAACCAATGTTCTAAATTTCACCAGGTTAGGCCCATCGGGCAAAGTGGTGTTTGTGATATGATAATTTTGAAGTAGTAGTCGTGTCATGTCAACTTCGGCAAGCCGAAATCGCACGAAGTTGCCGAAGGTGACGTCACGTTCCAGAAGCTGCGAACAAATTTTCTGGCGAACGTGACGTCGCGATCAGCTGATCGGTTTGTTTACATATTTTTATCGACAAATACAGGCAAACATATACGTTCACCCGGACCTGTGAATAATTGACATAAGGTTAACCCAACTACTAACCAGACATGTCCAAACACTGCACTGCACGAGGAGTCGATGCTCAAACACACCACCGTGGGTGCCAAGCCACCACCTAGCTCTCCGTGTTTCAGAACGAACACGCACCGTGTCTGGCTCAACGCCGGTGTCGGTGGCGGTGCTCAGGCACTGGGCACGGTGTTTGACGCTTCGGGTAACACGGAGCCCGAGTGTTTCCGATTATGCAAAACACTCGTGCGAGTTCAAGCGCGGTGCCGTTCATTCTCCAGCACCAGTTGCTAATGCTGTTGGTTGACGACGAGAGTGAAGTACTTGGCGACTCCTTTTGTGTCTTTCTCGTCCCTTCTGACTCAGTGGCTCTGATGCAGCCAAGCTTCCACGCACTGTGACCGAGCTCACTGCTTTGGTGTTTCATACAATCGGAAACACTCGGCCTCCGTGCCCAACCAAAACTGGAACACGGAGCCGAAACTGAGGCTCGAATTTTATAACACCGACACGAGTGTTTCGCCAGTCGCACTGCGTGTTCATCAGTAGAAGCTGAACGAAGGTGGTGATATGAACACACACGGTGGTGTGTTTACGGCCAAACACGCCACCGGTGCGGCACGGTTTGGTGTTTTGCCCATGTCTGCTACTAACTACTTGTTTCAATAGTTGAACTATTGATAAACAATCAAAAACCTATTGATTTACAACTAAAAAATTTTTCATTGATTTCGAAAAATTTAGTCAATTTGCAATAACTTTTGTTCTACCACTTTTCTCGGAAACGCTTTTTTGGCATAGATATAGTCATTCAAAGTTGTGGGAAGGAAAGGGTTAATACTTCTCCACATGATGGTATCCCGATTTCCAGTACTGCGACTTCTCGGCAAATGGTTTCGGACATTACAGCTTACTAGCAACATGTATGCGGGATTCCAGGAGGCCGGAAGAATACCATTTGGCAGTGTTAGTGATCATTGCTTCGATATCATCGTTTTAATCGTAACATGGCTAGGCTCCCGTCCCAAGTAACATTTTAAGTTTTGTTCGGCTCTACAAGAGATCTTCATGACCAATTTTATAAAACTTGCAATAAAACTGAATCATACATCAAAATTTCTTGATAACCTCTTTAAGAGCATCTTCCGGCTAAGTGGACCACTCTCGGAGAGGTTTTGCAAACCGTATTAAGAGTAGCAATAAACCCGTTTTAAAACCTAGTTGAAAATTTCTCGATTGTTGTTGTTTTTTTTTTCAACAAAAACTATGACAGCTCAAGATGCAGAGAAGCTTCTTCGATGACACGTAAAATTCAGGAGGATACATCATTCGTAAGTAGTATTTCTGTTATTCTGTTATTCTGTTATAATCAACGCACCCCCGGGCCGTGGCCAATCTGCGTTGAATCGCTGGGCGATACGTCTACCAGTAGACTTGTATCTGCCCTATGCTAAACCGATTAGCATAGCAAGTCCTTTCCACTGATGAGTAGGCTCGAATGTCCCGCTCCTCCCTATAACCCTTAGGGGGAAATAAGGAGTTTTCAGTTTCAAGTTTTGCATAGATCATGATCATTCGTAAGTAGTATTTCAAAGCAATATTTCAGTAGTTATTGTGCTGGTAGGCTTATGCGCATTCGAATTTACCGTGAATATTGGGGTTGCAGAATCATAAAATTAATGCGCTTCGAAAATAGTGAATATTATCATCTTGGAATGAAATAAATCAATTTGTGAATTTGGTAAAACTATGTCGAATCACAAGAAAACTCAGCAGAGAGAGTGTATTTATGTGAGCATTTTATGGAAATGGTGGCAAACTATCAATTCATTGCTAATTTGAGCAAAATGAACTATTTTCCATTCACGTTAGCTAATTCTTCAATATGGCGACAACCATAATCAGCGAAAATAAAACGAAAGCAAGTTTACTTTTATGATGACCGCAATAAACCTAGCAGTGCCGTAGTTCTGATTTTCCATCAACAGATGTCGTTACTAATCGAACAGATCGCCATCTGTTGAGAGTTTTAACAGTTTTATTGTGGTAATAATGATTGCCAGAAGGTTTAAACATCGGAAAGTTTTGTTTACTCTTAAAATCTGTCTTTATGGATATCTTCAAGTATACTATAAAACATTTTATCAATGGTTTTCATAAAAGCAGTCATAAAACTGTGAGTTTTAATTATTGCTGCAATAAAACCCTAATAAAAATCAAAGAAAACCAATCAGCAATGAAATTGTTACTTGGGGTACTATCTCTAGCTGCATTTTTGGGGACGTATACGAAATATTCCACTGCGATATGAATGCAAATGCTCCCGAGAGGGAAACAAAAGTTCTTAGAGCAGCCGACTGGCTTTCAGCAGTGCTTAAAAAACTGTAATTTTATTAACCCGTTAACGCCCAAGGTGTCTCACAATTTAAATCTTAAAAAAAATGTTATCAAAGGACATGTTCCAATAAAATAAGCATGATTTGACAAAAAAAAACAATGGAATTCTATGGTGTAGTTCTAAAAAAACTTTTCATTGTAGGTCCTCAATATCTGATAATTTTCTCGAGTTTTATTTCAGCATAACTTTTGAGCTACCGTCGTGCGGGGCACTTTTTCATGGTTTTTCAACTTTATGGCATTATAACTCCCAGAATGAATTTTCACAATTTTTACACACAATAATCGTGAGTATGTTGTAGAATGTATGCAAAATTTGAGCCAAATTTATCAATAAACAAAAAAGTTGTTCATACACCAATCGGACACATCTCATATAGAACTGGATGAGGGCTATTTTGGTCATTTTTAACCCTCTACTTCCCATGGTTGCTCTCTAGAAGAGCACCATCGAAAAAAAAAAAAAAAAAAAAGAGAAACAATAAATAAATAAATAAATTTTCGGCGAACTCGGGACAAATGGAATTAGATGAATATGATGCAATAATTTTAAAAATATGGTTGTAACCTCATAAAGTTGATCCAACTACTAACTACTTGTTTCAATAGTGAAACTATTGATAAACAATAAAAAATCTATTCATTTACAACCAACATTTTTTTTATTGATTTCGAAAAATTTAACCAATTTACAATAACTTTTGTTCAAGCACGTTTTTTTTTTAAAAACGCTTTTTAGCATTGATATAATAGTCGATCAAAGTCGTGGGAAGGAAAGAGTTAACTATAACAAAACTGCATTTTAAATTCCAGGGTTATTTAGAAAACTAAATTGTACCAATACTGAGTTAATGTGTGGCAACACTGCTGTAAAAACTGCGTGCGCGAACACACCAACTATATATCTAATTTTTTCGTAATCGTATTTATAATCGTAGAAATCACGTTTTCGAGTTATTGGCTTGTTGATCGACGTATCCAAGCATATCGGTTAAAATCGGGCCGTTAGATACAGTATTTTTATCGTATTTTTCGTAAATATTCTCGGTCGCGATTGTCGGTTCCCTTTGCTAAGCAAGTGTACGACGAGACGCATTCGAGTCTCACGAGTGACAAAGTGTCAAAGTATCTCTCGACTCACTTCTCGCATCGTTCACGTTCAACAGTGTGTGTATCACAGAACGTAAACAAGCATATCGTGAAATTGATCAAATCTGGGGTAGGTAGCAGGTGACTGCTACCCTACGAACAATCAATTTAGCTCTCGGCTACTAGTTATGAACCTCACATAACTGACTGAAGCCGAAGCTTCATCATGGCCACCTCTGGTGGTCCCATGGGACCACGATATCCGGCCTTCCTGGACCCTGGAAATGAATTTGGCAAACTGATTATTCTTGAAATGCGAGCAAAGGAAAATCGTCCTCTTCCAAATCCATTCATCATTGGAGAGAGTGTTGAAGCTGTTATCGGAGGGTCTGTTGAATCAGCACGCAGCGATGTACAAAGAACGCAATGCACGATCGAAGCACGTAATCCAGTTCACGCTGAAAAACTCATCGGTCTCACTGAACTATCCGACGGAACGCCAATCTGTATCACGCTGCATCCCAAATTGAATTTGAGCAAGTGTCAACAACAGAATTGTTGCATATGACAGAACAGGATATTCAAGATGCTCTGACGCCTCAGGGAGTAATTGGGGTTAAGCGCATCACTCGAATCGTTGATAGGAAGAAAGTGAATACTCCAGCGTTAATCCTGTCGTTCAACAGCACGACCAGTGAAGAGAATTGTCAGACAAAAGAGGCACAAAACAAGCAACAAAGAAGGAGCGACGATTACTCTTTATCCCTACTGGTAACAGATAATGACATGATCCCGAATTTTTTTGTTGCAGACAAAATGGAAGCTGAATTTGTTGCGTACTTTTCAACTCGTGAATAATCAATTATTGCTAACCCAAAGTCGAAACTGTTTGATGATAGAGCTTCACCAGAGTTGCAGTGTTTACCGACTCGAAGTTACCGTTCGAAAATCGCAATGCAAGGCTTAAACATCTCTAAGCTCGTGGTGTACGATGTTAATCCCATTATTTTCAAGTTGGGACAAACTTATGTTGCATGGGTTTGTTTGTCGCAACAAATACAGGTTGCGACATTGTCAATATTGTTGCGCGATGGTTGAATTTTGATTCACTGAGCACGACGTATCCTGAGCATGTGAAAGTTGGACTAACTCGCTTCGCCACGAAACCGTTCTACCCAAACCCACTACAATGTTATGGATGCTACCGATTCGGGCATTTGAGTGTACGCTGCCCCGGACCAAAAAGATGTTATAACTGCTCTGGAGAACATGTAGTGGAAAAATGCGATGAACCAGCTCAATGTGTTAATTGTGAAGCCGACCATCGTTCCACCTTCAGACGGTGCCCAGCGTATCAGCATGAAATGAAAGTCGTGAAAGTGAAGGTCGATTATCAGTTATCATATCCAGAAGCTCGTAGAAAACTTCAAAACGGCAACAGTTATGCAGAAGCTGCAGCTCAACCCTCAATGAGTGCATCCAGATATAACACATTGATGGAATCCATTGAGAAAAAGAACAGGCAGATTGAAGAGCTGATTGCCAGCGTTAATGAAAGATCACAAGAGATCCAAAACATGACAGCATGAAAACATACATAGCAATGCTCGCTGAAAAGGTTCGCAACCAACCCGAATCACTTCAGAAGACGAAACAATCGAAACAAACATCCAATTGAGATGGACCAGAGATACAGGAAAGCACAACGGTTATCCCAAACGGCGGAATCACGGAAACAACTCTAAACAAATAGCACCTGAAATCCAAAGAATGTGTCCAGCAGATCTGGAGGATAAAAGCCCACCACCGAAACGATTGACGTTTAGCAACGTTAAGCAAAACGATCGCATGGATTTCCCTATTACTCCCATGTACGTCTCGGACACCGAAGGTCCAGTAATGAGTAGCTCGTCCACAAAACCTCATCGTCATGGAAAACAGAACCCCATCAAAAAACAGTACTAGCAGCACACCCGATTACGACGAACATTTCACCAATATTGACGCTTCAACCAACCTGGACAATGGCAGACTTGAGGGAGGGGAATGTGTAGTACCCCCCTCACTCTCTTACGAGGGAGCGCAGCTGGGTGGAGGATTCATCCGGGACGTCATACCCCAGCCCGTTGATGGAGAAGCCCCCAGTGCGGTTTGCCATAGCCAAAGAAACCTAACTGAAATCAGGCCTTGCCTGTCGCTGACCCTGACCGAAGATGATCCAGGTTCGGCTGACGTTCCTTCGGCGGCAGTCGGCGACAGGCGCCTGTGCGTTACACAGCCAAGTACATTTTCACTTAACAATACAGAACAGTCAAATGATGCACACTACGTTACAGCAATCTCCACAGTCGACAAAACAACAACGCAGGTATCTTACAATGGAATGTGAATGGTGTACAGTACACGAACGATATCCTGAGCTACAGTTAATTGTCAACGAGCATCAACCAACGATAATAGCTGTACAGGAAACTCGAGTATCTCGAACAACAGTTTTCCAGAAGTTTCACCATGGATAGTACGACTGGTCCATACGGCTCGGCCCGCGATCATCTTCGCAAAATGGAGTGGGACTCGCGGTACATAAGAACTCATCGTACAAATTCTTAAGCCTTAGAACTTCGCTGCAGGTCGTAGCAGCGCAAGTCATGTATCCCATTGCAGCTACCTATGCTAGCATATATATTCCGTGCCACACCCCCCCCCCGCAAATGCTGCAAGAAGAACTGCAAAAACTAATAGAGGAACTTCCACGACCAATAATGCTGTTAGGAGACTTCAACTGCCATAGTCCAATGTGGGGAAGTTCGAAAAGGGATGCGAACGGAGCCATTATAGAAGACCTTATAACACACAACCGATTAGTGCTCATGAATACTGGAGAACACACCAGATTAGACTCCCGCTCTGGAGCAACGTCTGCTTTAGACCTATCAATAGCATCACCGGAAATTGCCAGTAAATATAAATGGCAAGTAGACAATGACACCAGGACGAGCGACCACTACCCTATATTAATAAATTCAGATGCAAGTCTACCACCATTACGCCAGCGCGAAAAATGGAAATACAACATCGCATACTGGACAGAGTTTGAAGACGTTATTTTGGAACGAATATCAAGAAATAGTGCTTTAACCGTGGAAGAATTCAGCAGTTCGATAATTGACGCAGCCGAGGCCAGTATTCCAAAATCATCGGGCAACGTAGGAAAGAAAGTAACCCCCTGGTGGAACAGCGAAGTCGAAGCAGCGATTAAGGAGCGTTGACGAAAATTGCGGAAACTAAGACACTTGAAAAATGATCATCCACGAAAAGCAGCAGCTTTAACAGACTTCAAACTAGCCCGAAATTAATCAAGAAAAATAGTTGAGCATGAGCATAGATGACCGCACAATTCATAGTTGCTACTCCGTGATTGACCAGAGCAATCGAAATTGCACAAGGAACCAATGAATAGGGCTTGGGACTAGCTTACTATTCTCAATGTACACAGTTCGAGAGCTCTCAACTTTAATAGGAACAATAACGGCGCCGGCCACGTCCTTACGGTCATCGAGGAAAGGAGGGAATGTTAGTAAGACAAACGTTGTTATAAAGACCGCGAATCGCTGCATCTCCACGTTTGTCTCAGGAAGGAATTTTTTGTTAGTAGGGTAAGGTACATTGTCAGTCCGGGAGTCACCTATGGTTGGTGATATGATTTGACAATGGATCATAATACACAAACCGTCGTTAACAACCGACCACTTTTCGACGCAAAAACTAGTCAAAAGAAAATGCTATCGCGCGTCTCCATTCCACTAGGGAGTAGAAACCTTTAGTCTACTCCACACAGAAATACACTGAACGCGACTCACTTGTCGGCGCCCGGTTTTTTTTTCTCGACCGGCGAGCCTGAACTAACACTTTTCACTCTTTTGTGTACATGCAAAAATGAAAGAAAATATTTATTATTAACTAAAAGTGTATTGGGAACTAGCGCCGACGGGAAGCAAAAAATTCGGGACCGACTCGATCCACGACGCATCCACCGCACACTGAATTCGACCGCATCGATTTTATTCTTTCTCGTTCACATTGCAGCGCGACGGTAAGCGAAAAATCCGGAACCGACTCGACCCACGACGCGTCCACCGTACACTCAAGCCACCTCCAGCATCTAATCACTACGGCACCCGGAACGAAACGTTTTTTCCCGCTCGACGACGCGACGCCACAAAACTTGACTGGAACTGGCCGCAGCGAGCCACCTCCAGCGTCTAATCACTACGGCACCCAAACCGAACTCTGAATGCGCGAAAAAAGACCTCATGGGAATCGTTTGCAGCCAGTTTTAACCCCCAGCAACGAAATGTGGCAACGCTTTAATGCCTTCTGCGGTAAACGACGAAGCCACAACCGCGTTTTGAAAATCGGTGATGAAACAGTCAATGAACCAGGGAGTATTGCAGAACAACCAGCCAACTTCTTTCAGCAAGTTTCCAGCTTATCCGAGGAAACAATCGAAAGTCAATCGAATCATTCAGGCGACGGAACAACGATTGATGGCTTCAACGAAGACTTCACAATTGACGAGTTATTATGCTGCCGGTGGAAGCATAATTGTCACATGTGCATTTTTGGCAATATTGAGATTTTGCAGCCTATGACCACAGCTATGACCATGTATCATGGTGTACTTCCATATAGGGAAATATAAATAGGTATTTTTATTTATAAATAGGTAGTTTGTTCCGAAAATTGTTGAAAAAATGCAACGCCGATTTGTCACATTCTGAAAAGTGGACGCATAAGTGTCACGTTTCATTGGAAAACCTATGAAATTTTAAAATCGCTCTAAAACAAAAATTAGAGCTCAAATTCAAAATTGGTGTTAGAACACGATTCGGCATTTATGCTTCATAGTTGAGACAATTTACTTTTTCGAACTTTGGACGCGATTTTCTCGATCGTCTGTTTTTGCACATGTGACATTTATGCGTCCACCGGCAGTATGGGCGTTAGATAAAGCTGGTAGTAAATCTGTAGGAATTGACAACATTAGCTATCCAATACCATGTCAACTACCTATACGAGTTAAAATGCAACTACTCGACACGATCAACTGTATTTGGAGAACAGGTGAAATACCACAGATTTGGAAAGAAGGAATTGTTATACCGATTCCCAAGTTAGGCAAGGACCCAAAAGTCCTGGGAAATCAGCGCCCAATAACTTTGCTCAGTTGCTTAGGCAAGACTGTCGAGTGCATGGTAAATAGACGGCTCGTGGAAGCTCTGGAAAAACACCAACGGTTGAATAAACACCAATTCGCCTTCCGTAAGGGTCGATCTATATTTGGCAGCATTAGAAGAATCGACACGTAGTGGATAGCAAGGATTACTGCGAAATTCTCATGATCGATATCACTGTTATACTAGTATACTGTTATTGGTGTTATTCTGGGCATGTAAATGTAAATGTACATGTAAATGTCATGTAAGATACACGGAAAATGATAAACCACCCAAAAATTCAATTCCATTCGATCTATCAATTGCAATTTAGAAATACGTGCAAAAGTCTGAAAAACATAACGCTGGAGAGAAGAACATTCCCGATACAAATCACTGAAGGAATCCCGGGAGGATTCACTGAAGGAATTCTGAGAGGCATATCTGGTAGAATTCTGAGGAAATCTCAGCTGAAAGCTTGGTAGGAATACCTGAATCAGTCACCGAAGAAATCCCGGGAGAAATTGCTGTATAAATCCTGAGCAAGTATCCCGGCTCGTAGAAAGAATTCCATTAAGATTATCTGAATATGTTAAGGCAAAACACTTTGAAAGTATACTACAACGAATCTGTGCAGTAATTCCAGTAGAAATCCATGAAAGAATGCTGGTTAAAATTTCAGAAAGAAGTCTTTCTTAAAGAAATTTTGGCAGAAATCCCTAATAACTTCAGGAAGGAATCTCGTAAAGATCATGACAAGAATGCCAGCCAGAAGCTGAACAGGTATTCCTGCAAGAACCATAGAAGATGTCTCTATGATCTAGGATTGCGTGAAAAAAAAAAAAAAAAAAATCGGAAGAAATTTATATTTTTTCATATTTTTTTTCGGGAGGAATCCCTTAAGAAATCACAGCAGGAATCCTGGAAGAAATCGGTGACGGATTTCCAGCACAAACCCCTGAAGGAAAGCAGAAAAGAATAACTAAAAGAATCCTTTCAGGATTTTCCAGAGCAACCCCTGCAAAAATCCCTGAAGAAAACACCGGAGCAATCCGTACAGCAATCTCGGAAGCAATATCTGAAGGAAGCTTCATATCTAAATGCTTAACGTAAATGCATTTTAAAACCATTTCCGCAAAATCCGCGCCGTTTTTAGCGCGCGAGTTGTAACAGCCCTGCTAATGCTTCTTTATTGAACATTTCTCATTTCAATAAGACTTTTTTTAAATTTCTTACAATTATTAATTTATTGATTTTGAGGTGCATATTCTGCCGTGTGCAGCAAAGATGTCCCATGTTAATAGAGATTCCCATAGAACATGGGACAACTATGTTGCACGTATGTAACGGTAAAGTGTATGTCCTCTTGCATACCTGAGTATTTGAGGGGTTTCAGTGACACAGTTTACATTTTCGATATTTTTAAATAAATTTTTGATTGTTAAGCGTATTTTCAACGTAAACCAATTAACAGAATAGGGAGTAATTGAACCAATACACAATATTGAAAAGTATCTACTTTTATTAGCTCTTCGGAACAAGAAATCACCGTGCCTGTTCAACTTATATTTTTACCCTAGTTGTTCTTGAAATAAGTTTAGGTTTTGTAGATAGGCCCTTTTCAAAAGTAACACTATAGTAACCAAATGAGCCTTCACTAACCTGGTACACATCGGTGAAGTTTCTTTCGGCAAATTCGGGAGTGGCAAGAAGATCATTCAGCTTCACAATCTTCTCCGGGAATCCTTTGATGATGAGTTCTTCGGCCTTCTTGATCAGGGTATCTTTGTACTCCTGAACCTAAAATAAGAAAATGTGTGATCAAAACAAACATGTTACAACATGAACAGGAAGCATGTGGAGCTCGCATACATGCGGAAAAAAAGGGTTAAGTAAATTCAACAGGAAACTGAGCTTGAGAAAATCCATTGATAATGCTGTTCGATCAAAAGTGCATCGTTGCAATTATATTGGCTTTCAAGGGCAAAACAAAACATACTGTTACCCATCTTTGTTTCGGTAGCGCAACTACCGAACTGATGATGTTTACCTTTTTTACATACCTACCAACATAATCTGTTGGGGGGATTATTTTATTTTTCCTACTTACAACCCACATCCGACCATTTTTTTAAGTGGGAATGGTAGAACTTTCAATTCCCTCGGTCGCATGTACATTAGTTTTGCATTTTGTTCCACCATTTCCGTGAAAAATGAGATCCGGCTTGTGCAAGTGAGGAGTTGAGGTTAGAATTGTAGGATATTCTAGGTTAGATTTGCTATCCACTTCGCCTGAACGATTTTCAGACCCAAAAATATCGTACTTCTAATTAGTTTTCACTGCCGTAAAAAATACTGTTATGCTCAGAATAAACAGTTATACCTTCGGATCACACTCATTTACTCGTAAATATCAATCTGACTGTAAAAATAATGAATTTCTTTCCAATGTTTTGATACCCCGAACGAATTTGACATTGCTTTCGGGAAGCATCATCACGACGACGACAACACTCCCAAGCGGTCGAATCGTCGTTTTGGGGGCGAATTGGCTAAGCTGCATCGGTAGTTCTTTCTACAAACACAAGCATTCTCTGCTACGTTAACCTTACTTTTTGCGTAGTTTCTTCTTGTATACATTCAAGATGTTTTGGAAAGAAAAATGCTTCTTTTCAAGCAGTTCACATCAATTATGACAAAATGTGTATAAAAACTACAATTACAACAGCTAAACTAACAATTTATAAAGGATAAACAATATTTTATTCGAGATTGTTGCTACCACGCATTAACCAAAGCAGCATCACAAAAGGCGAGCCATTAAGCAGCCATTAGCCAGCCCTTGGTGCATGCAATCCAATCACCCGTCGGAAACAGCTGCCCGGTCTTACCTTCTTCGCGGTATCATCGCTGCTGTCTCCCATCCTGGCGATGTGTCTATTTACTGTTTTGCACTACGAACCGAAGGAACTCTGGCCACCAAGGAAGTGGAAATCGATCGCGAAAATTAGGCGTCTTTGGCCACAGAAAAACCTCGAGAAAATTCACCAGCGCCGACGTCGCTCTCGCTTGTCGCTTGATGTCAAAGAACAAAAGCAGCAAACAAGTTGCGTGCCAGCTGTCAGAACGGCCAATGTTGATCAAAAAAAAGGTATGCTGATTGAACTTAAAACGTCAAATTGATTTTGTCGGAGTTCGATGCACGCTTAAAATATAGAGCTTGCTGACGTTTATTCACCTTTCTCTTTCAAACATGTAGGCGGAATAGGATTTGTTGTCATCAGGAAAGGTTTCCCGATGAAAACAAATCCTATCCCGCCTGCAAGCTTGAAAGAGAGAGGTGAATAAACGTCAGCAAGCTCTATTGATTTTGTCGGTGCTTTAAGCAATATTCTGGCGTAGGACTACGTCACTGTTTACAGTTGGCATTTCTGGAGGATTTGAGTACGCTGAAGAAGTGCTCCGTTGTCAACCGGCCGTTGATGAGGCCGGCTTGATGGCGGCCCACGAACTCATTAGTTAGGTGACAGTCGACGAAAGATTATCTGGAATAGCACTTTAAAAGTGGCATTCAAAATGTTGATCGCTCTCTCTGAAGTTCTCACATTTCAAATGGTCACCTTTCTTGCGAATGGGGCAGATTACCCCTTCCTTTCACTCCTCCCGCAACTGTTTGGTTTCCCGGATCTTGACTATCAACCAGTGCAGATAATAGAGGTAATAAACTATAGAGGAAGAATGTCGCTGGCGTCGCTGCCGAAACATCTCTTGCTGGCGGAGATAGGCCGGGCTATAAGTGTCAAAGCGAAAAAGTATGCAGTTTGACAGATAGATACCCAACATGTTTGCGAGCGAGAACAAAGGGAACAGCAGCGACATTCGTCCTCTATAGTTTATTAACTCTATTGTGCAGATAGGTGGCCAGCTTGCCTGGACCCATCTTGATGCGTTCAGCCACAGAGAACAGACATCCAAGTCCAGTTCCGAAACTGTGTAAGGAATTTAACGGCCTTTTGAAATCGGCAACACAAGTGGCAATAGCGTGGCGCTGCCATCGGTTAACTTCCCATACTAATTTAATTCACCACTTGAAATGTTTCAATTCACCACTGACTATGGCAATATTGTGTTTGGTGGCGTTAGTGTTGTCATCGTGTATTGGTTTGTAATCTTACTCACAGTGATGGCATTTTCCTCTGTGTAAAAAAGAGCAAGTGTTATGCTTCACACATTTCTTTTCTTCCAGCCAGAGCGCCACACACTGGCTTGCGTTCACCATACGTGCTCGCTGAGAGCTGTGGCGATCGGTGATGCGAGAAAAGAAATAACTCATCACAGCCGACTACAATATTCAGAGAGAAATGAATGCACCAAGATTCTCTAGAGTGGACAAGTGTTCGTTCACCCTAGTTAACTCTGGCAAAGAACACTGGAGAGAGCGATCTGCAGTGCGCACTGACGAGAATCGGGAAGCATGGTTTCGTGGTGAAAACATTGTAGTTTTCTTCTCTACGAACCATCACTTCGGCAGGGTGCCGACATTTACGTCGTCGTCGTCGTGCCAAAAATTCGCGACAACCAAGTTGATGCTTTTGATTGCGGTTTTCCGAAAGTAATGCCGCTTGTAAATACTACACAGGATCAAATATTTTACCAAAAACAAACCAATGCTTAAACATCTGGTTTGACTCAATCGAATTTAAATTAGCATCAATGAAGCGAAGAATGTACCTTATGCCCTCCATCATTCGAAAGATGTTGGCGCGTCGATCGTTGCACGCTAATGATTTTGCGGTGGGTTGAAGGCGTTTGATAACGAATAAAATGCACCAACACCCGATTTTTTATTGTTTGCTCAGTGCATATTTGGGCAAGATTGGACTATTTTACTTAAAGTGATTCTTGTAATATGCTTACCATTTTGAACTGGTATTATCAATACAGTCGAAACTCGGTATTTGATGCGAGCAAAAATCGATTGTTTTTCATAATCCTGGGACTTAACTTTGGAAGTGGTGCGCCGTGTAATTCATCAGGACCGCTAAATAGCGCGATATGAAAAAAAAACTATTTTTGTTCGCATCATATTCCGGATTTCGATTGAGTTGATAATATACCGGTAAAAAATGTAGAATTAGCCCGAGTTAAAATACACCCAAATACATTTAAAAGGAAAATAAAAACAATGTCCCGACCAACGTCGTACTGCGGTACGCACGTTCCCTATCAACTCCCACGTTTAGTGGCTTCGTTTTTGTGTGCCAACAAATTATACGAGGTTTCGCTTTTGAACGGTTTCCCTGCGTTTCCACAGAGAATGCATAATGAAACACTGATTTCTTTCTCAGCATCATCAACAATTTTCTACCTGCTGCAAAACATTCCCACATCATCCTCGCGCTTCTTTTATTCCGCCATTTTTCGTTTTGCATGCAACAGGAATCCACAATGCCGCGGATGCTTGCAAACAAACTGCTCTCGCTGCTTTGCTTTTACCAACCAGAGAAAATTTCTTCAGAGTGATGCTCTGGAGTGGGCTCACTACAGTGTACACGCGCGTGTGGTGATCCCACACAGAGATGGCATTTCACCGTAGCGATTCACTGCGGCGTCAGTTTATCGACCACACTGGGGATAGGAACATTTTTCACCACACCAAGAAGCCAGTTTCTCTTGTTTTGGGTGGTAGGTAGACCAAGCGCTAGTGCGTGCTCTTGCTCGTCCGCCTTGGATCGAGTGTGGCTCACTCTTTCGCGCGCATCGCTCTCCGGCGCTCTCCCGTGTTTTCACCCAGCAGTCACCGAATCATCACCATGGTGTCACCGAGGCGAGATCTCTCCGGTGTTTCACCGCAGCGCGCACTCTGGCGCAAAAACCTCACTGGAGCGCGCGCCCGGGTGATTTTTTACACTTCACCGGAGAGAATTTTAAAGCGCTCTCACCGCACTGTTGTGTGGGCTAGTGCTCAGGGAGCTAATAGATTTATTTCTACCCACCAAGCTTGCGCGCATCCAAATCGCAGTGGTGGATCCACATATAAGAGAAGGGCTCCTGTTCAGATGCACAGCGTGAGTGGTGTATTTTCTATTTCTCTTTCCCACACTGAGGATATGGACATCTCTGATCCCACAAGTAGGTTGGTGTGAGAGAACAGAGGTGCGCAGAAAGTATATTTCTCTTGGGTGGTGAGTTCAGTTTCGCTCTATGGCTTTGCTTTACCGGCACTCTCGCGCACTGAATAGTTTCAACTACCAGTGAAAACATTCTCTTTGTCTCCCTGGTGATACGGTACATGCATCCTCAGAGAGGCCGGTTCTCTCGCTCGTCAGTGCCGAACTCAAGTGAAATGCCATCACTGCTTACTCAAGTAAAGATTCAAATCCTTACACAACTTTCCGAATGAATTTTGTTCTAGCCTGTATGTCTGTTCTCTGTGGTTCAGCTCTGACACCATCCTTACCAGCTACTTTGTTGGTTTTGAGCTAGCGAATGGAATCTTTTACTATCCTCAGCGTGGGTGTTCGATCATATCCGTCCTCTGCTGTACTGTCGTAGTTAGTTCTTCCATTACCGTGGTCTCCAGTGCCTACGTTCTCCAAGCCATTAGGGTGCTCATCGAATTGACGTTTCCACCTTTCGCTCACCTCACGTCCGTCCGCTAAAAGGCCCCCATTCTTATCCCTGCATTAGGGCCAAGAGTTTTAACAAGGTCTTGCCCATCGTCACATTTCGGTAAGTTACCCTACACAACCCTATTCATTGCTTTTCCACTGCACGCAAAAAAATGTTGTGGTCGAAAATACCATTTCAGGGGGTTAGGTTAACCGCAATGTACCTACGTTTTTCAGCTGACTATATGAGAGTATTATTCCAACTAAATGAGCGGTAATTTTTACCATGTATGAATTTTTACGCATTTAAGCTACTTTTACCATGTTCATAGTATTTCCTTTCTACTACAAACATGGTAAAATTAACAAACACTATGTTTGCATGGTATTTTATAACCATAGTAATTTTGACTATGTTCAATGCGCTTTTTACTGCGATGTATTGAAAGCCGTAATAAAATATAGTAAATGTTGTACATGTTAAAATAGAAAACAAGTAAATTAATCAAGCGTGTTGGTACAACTTAAAAACGTTAACATAGAAATATACTTGTTTAGTAAACTTTGCCCTCTATTTTAACAAGTAAAGCATCCAAATACTGTTCCAAAAGATTGAAGTCTAATATAAATGTATTTACTATTTCTCTACCATTAGAGAACCTCTATTCCTATTCCGAAGGGATTCGCTTCCGAAGGGATTCTCCTTAGGCTTCTGGATGCCGTTGCCCAAGCCGTGCCGTGCCGATGCCATTCCCGGCAAAATGGTCTTGATGCTTTCACTTCGCACTGCAGCATCGAAATCTGGTCTCTCGAGTCAAATCTTTCAGCAGCTCACACCCCAGTAGTCCACCGGCGCCTAGAATCGCTCAAATTAATGTTACGGTTCAGATCTCCTTATTGTAGTAACTCACCAATCGCAAATATTTTTTGGAACTGTTCTGGAGAAATTCCAACTTCTCGTGCAATGCAGTTAATTTCAGTGGTCAGAACGGACCATTATTTATTCTGATTGTTGCTGTTTTGGGCCACTTGCCGGAACCCTCCCGGATACTGCTGATCAAGCGGCTCGGCTCTAGCGGGTCTTGACCTGCAAATAATGTTCTAATTAACCGACAACTAATATAGCGCACATAAACGCGATAGACTTACCTGCAACAATTCTGCCTGTACATATTTTGTGAGTTTTACCTCCTTTTTTATCAATAAACTTCAATCATTGAACGAAACTCAAAAAACATACTTGCGACTGAAAAATACGTTTCATTTGTCTCAAAACAAAACAACAAGGCGCCGCCTTGTATACCAAGCTCTAACGAAATTACCATGCTTGCAGTAAAATTGAGCGCAAAACATGATCAGCTGAAATTTGTCGGTGCAGAATGCTTGAGATAACCATAAACATGGTAAAAAAGGGACCATAGCTTGAATGACCATGCATTCAAAACGACGTATCAACATAGGATTTGCGTGTATTATACGTCGTTTTGAAAAAGTATCCGAGATAGTTTCAATGAGATTAACGCGCATGGTTATTGCTACCACAAATACAGTATTTCCTTTACAGTCATTTTAACTGTGAGGTGTTGTGAAAATTACTATTGCCGATTTCAGGAAGAGCATAGTATTTACAACCACAATTCGGTTCTGCTGACTGTTTTGTTTGTTGTTCTCAGCATAAAACGTCATAGTAAATTTGAACACAACTTTATAGTAACAGTATAGATAGTAGAGTAAACATAGATCCGCTAACGAGCATGACGTCACGATTTGGACAACATCAATGGAACGCATGACGTCATATTCAATCGTCGCACTTTTGAAAATTACTACTTACACGCTTGAAACATTTTAGTCAGCGGTGTCCGCGGATCTATGTTTACTCTACTATCTATAGTAACAGCTACCGCAAGATTTTTTTCTGTGTGGGGTGGACGCCGCACATCATCGCCGGCGAGGCGTGAGACAATCATACGATAGATTTCCGTCCAACTTTGTACATCCTACGAATAAGACGCAGAGTAAAAGTTCTTTGTTACGTTTTCACTAAAAACTCGTGGTCGTTACTTTTCCGGTTATCCGAAACCTACGCAGATTCCCCTGTGCGGCAAATCATACTCTCCCACAGGTTATGGTGCCCGGATTGCGTTTCGGAAAGTGCGAAAGGAAATTTTGAGAAGTTTTCGGTTCGTTTTGGCGGCGTCGCGAGTGGCTAATCGGCGGTGGTAGGGTAAAAAATATAATTTGGACATGTATATATTTTGGACATGCACGGCGATGTATGCCTTGTTCCGGAGAGCTAATAAAAGTAGATACTTCTCAATATCAATTATTGGATCAAATAGACCCTATTCTGATGACTTACGTTGAAAATACGCTTAACAATTAAGAATTTACTTCAAAATTATCGAAAATGTAAATTATTTTACTAAAACCCCTCAAATGCACAGGTACGCAAGACGACATACACTTCATAGTGACATACAATATTCACCTCAAAATGGTTGAATTAATAATTGTAAGAAATTTAAAAGCCTTTTTGCAATGAAAAATGGTCAATAAAGAAGCATTAGGCAGCCAATCTCTTAACATTCATCTAGAACGCTTAAAATAGGAGGTGTCCAAAATACATTGCATGGTTTCTACTGTAAATATATTTTGGTCATCTGACGAACTACATGGGGATGCTGTGCGATTGCATACTTGGAGGCGTATTCTGTGGATCTGGCGATATTTCCTCGATTTTAACAAAAACTGTAATAGTTATCAAAATAGATGCCTGTTAAGCGAAGAAATTTGATTATTTGTAAGAAAGTATTTGTTAATTTATGCTACTTCCTTGATTTAGCAGTATTCATGGCTAAACATGGAGATAATTGCCCTGTCCAAATTATATATACCTGATGGTGTCCAAAACATATATTCGGTGTCCAAAATGCAATTCTTACAGGCGATCGGTAATTGTGATTTTCCCAGCTTAAAATGCTTTCGTTAAGGTTTTTGTCACCAGGAACGCAAAGTACAATCATATTCTAAGCGTATTGGTAACTTTGCAGAATAATCAATTGCTTTCTAAGGAAGCTAGGGGACGATTTTTCCAAGGTTGTCCTCAGCCTGTCCAAAATACATGAATTACCCTAGTGCGCGAACAAGATGGCGGATTTCAAGAATCTCGCTTTCGAGAAATTGAACAATCGGAACTGGAGCACGTGGAAATTCCGCATCGAAATGTTGCTCACACGTGAAGAGGTTTGGCATGTGATTGCCGAACCGAAGCCGGAGCCCGCGGACGACCAGTGGAAAAGGGCAGACCAGAAAGCGAGGGCGACTATTGGCCTGTGCATAGAAGAAAGCCAATATAGCCTAGTGAAAAGTGTCGATTCGGCGAAAGGGTACTGGGACAAATTGTGCGCGTATCATGAGAAATCCACAATCACGACACAAGTGGCATTGTTGAACAAATTGTGGAGCATAAACCTTTCTGAAAGTGGTGACGTCGAGAGTCACAATCGCGAGTTGGAAGTGTAGTGTTCGCACTACTATTATTATGAATATTGTGTGCATAAATCTTAGAGTGCTTGCTGTCACCTACTCGTAGTGGATACATATGTAAATAAAGAAGTCAGTTCTATTCAGACCAACGTCGAGTGTACACGTCTCTCTGTGATGCATCCGAAAGCCACCTCCCGACACTACATTTGGCTTCGAGGATGAATTTTTTTTTTTTGACTTTGTGATGCAATCGTACCGACTTGTTTATTAATTTCGCGTTGCAATAGAGGATAGTGGATGAAAGGACGAATGAATGCAGGCGGTCGAGTGTTCAGTTCAGCGGTTGTGATTTTGTGAAATTGCAAAGCAACAATGGCGGTGTTTGTGGGAGAGTAGAGAACACGCGAGCAATCATGGCAAGAAACAGTGCAAGAAAAACGATAAGAGAGTGATGTGTGTGCGAGGCTGCTCAGCTTGTTTACCGTCAGCTGCGGCCGATTTGGGTGGTGTGCAAGGATGCTGTTCCGGCTGCTGCTGCTACTGATGATGATGATAGTAATTGTTTTGGTTATGATTGCTTGGTGATCTAGTGGGCGGAAAAGGATGAAGAAATATTATTTTGGGTTTCATAGATGGGGGAGTGAAGGCAGGCATGGGGCACTGCATTGTTTTGATTTAGTATGGAATTTTGAGGTTTTTTGGCCTTGTTGTTTGCATAATTTCTGTAAGAGTGAAAGAGAAGAAGAGAATTTCATGCAGTTCCCTATACACGGATAGCGATTGCTGTGTGCACGATTGAGGCGAGGGTATCCAAAATTTACGCTTCATGCTCTTTTTTGGTTTGTATTGAAAGTGTTTCCCAATGCGTTGTGCATTGCGGAATATATCTGTTTGTGGAATGGATGATTTAAACTAACTTTTCGGGCACTTGCCGCGCCAAAAGAAAATAGGCTCAACCATAATTGAACACACCATAATTGGATGCACCAGGCGAAGTATTGAGTCAACGACCAACTGTAAGTAAATATTTTGTTGATGATAATTACTAGTGAAGTCACGTTACTTGAAGGTATATGCGTTGTTTTATTAATAGAGGTGTATGTTGAGTTGCGTTTGATTTATTTTTTGAGAAGTGGTGTGTGAAGGGGGTACAAAATGTAGCACACTATTGCAACAGTAGTTCACATTTCTAATTTTATACCAGGTACCAGGTTCACTACTTGAGTGCATTGGTGACAGAAATCTGAATGGATGCAGTGAAATGGGTCGAGCACCGGATTCACTGCTGATGAAAAAGTTAATGATTCTAGATTAGTTGATTAAAACTAGTGAAATGGGTTGTATACCTGATTCATTATAATTAGGTGTATTGTATGAGATGAAAACAAATGCGGTGAAATGAGTCGAGTACTGGATTCACTGGTAGTTAAAAAAACAATTGTTGAGAGGAGTTTGTTACTGGGATATACTTTGAAATAGACGAAGTGTATAAGAGACTCAAACATAAAATAATACAGTGAAATGGGTCGAGTACCGGATTCACTGATGATTCTAGGTTATTTGGTAGTGGAGCAGATACTTCTAGATTGGTTGATTGAACGAAGTGAAATGGGTTGCATACCGGATTCACTTAGGGTAAAACGATATAATGCGCCCCACCGGGGCAAAACGCCTTCCTTCATTTTCTTGCGATTCAAGCGCTTTTCGCATGCGTGATCGATTATAAATCTTAAATATTGAAGAAAAATTGCCATCAAGCTGTTCCGTTAGTTGATTGGTACAGAAAAGCAATAAAAATATCATAAAGTCTGAAATCGAGGCTTTTGGCGTAATATTTTACCTCTTGTAAGCTGGCTTCATTGTAAACGAAGCAAGTTCTGTTCGCTTGTGTTATTTTGCAACTTGTATGCAGTTTAACACTCGTAAAAAGACCCTCAGAGGAAAAGCATGTGGTAGTATTATCCCCTGGTACACTTGTATCACGGAGCTTGACGTTTTAATTTGATGGGGCGTATTGTCCCGTTTGTTTTGAAAAGGCAAATTCTGGAACGTTTTCGAAAAACGTTTCAAAGCTTCCATAGTCGCCCCTCCAGAGGCAAAGTTCGCATGCAACACTTCACTGACTTTAGGAACAACGATTTGCAGTGGACAATAGATGGAATAAGGCGCTAGTTTGAGATATATTGCCATTTCTGCTCAAGGGGGGCATATTATACCTGTTTACCCTATTAGGCGCATTATTTCCATAGGGTATTGGTTCTCTTATTAAGCATGTGGCTCCCATTTTCATCCTACGAAAAACAAAGGATTGAAGCGCTGTTTGTTTTGTTTCTTATTTTTGTTTTTTTTTTCGTTAGAAGTGAGCAATCTTGAAAACAAAGAGAACGGAATCAATCGATGCCGTAATCGCTTGTTTTCGAATAGGATGAATATGGAAGCGTGAGATAACTGATGGCACATATACCCTACATGGTGAAATGAGTCGAGAACTGGATTCACCGGCAGTCTTAAAAAAAAGTTATTGAAGAGGAGTGTTGGATTAATACTGGGATGCATTGTAAATCAGAGGATCCGCAAGCAGCAGGGTAGGTCTACTGCTCATCTTTTGCGAGTGTGTTAGTGTCGACCTGGGGCCTGGTCGAGTCCTGCTTGGAAGTCGGTTTGTGTTTCCGATTGGGATGGCCCACCAGGTCGAATTGTGTTGTTTGGGAAAGCCCGCTCGATGCATGTTGGGTTAGTTTGTTGGGGTTTGACGTGCCTGCACCCTCGCGGTTGTAAATAGCCGAATAGGATAGTGAAATAGTGAAATGGGTCGTATACTGAACGCACATTTTTGAATGGTTTAACTAAAAAAAATCCGGTCGAGAACCGGATTCACTGGTGATTCTAGATGGATTTATTGCAAAGCTAGTGATCAAGCTTGCTATTTGGTGAAAACATTCGCGAAATGATGCGATTTGCTTTCGACAATGAATACGTTTTCACCCTTCCTTGCTTTATCAAACCAATCATCCGTACAAATAGCACACGAGCCGACTCGACGCTGATCAGCATTGTTGGCTGCTCCTTTTCGTCGTTGAGCTGTTGCGTTCCAGCCAAGCCTGTCTTTTCATCGCTTTCGATGCTTTTCGATCAGCTTATCGCGAAGCATCGTAGGCTGGAAACTTTATTGGTGTGGTGTCGGTACATGCGAATGATGCTTCTGTGTGCGTGTCGAGCGTTCGTGCCGTAGCTTCAAAAACCAACCCATTCGGTGTTGTTCGGCTGTTCGGGTGAGCATGTGGCGGCAATGACAGATGTGTGCAAAATCGTTTGTGAGTTGCATCATGGTCGTTTTGCCACCTCTTTGCTTATGGTCATCGCTGAGCAGTGTACAGTTCAATCGCAAGCGATAAAAATACAATTGATGAGTTGATTGAGCATTCGTGAGGTGATAATTTGCATCATTGCTAGTGATTCTAGAATAAATTGATTAACAGTGTGAAAGAAATTGAATATCGGATTCATTAACAAATGCATTGGATGTGATGAAAATAAATGCGTTGGAATGTCGTGTACTAGATTCACTAAGTCTACAAGAGTTCAATAAGGGGAGTGAAGTGAATAGTTACTGGACATAAAAATAATGCATTCAAATTGCAACAGCGAATACGGAGTAGTGCACTGGATTTCCTGAAGATTGCCTAAAAACATGGGACTGTTTGAACCGCTCAGGAAGAGAATTATATGTAGCAGATAGAATCAACAATATTTTGATTATTGATTTACTGAAGTAATCGTAGAAGTTGTTAGTAAAACAGAGTTTTTGAATAGTAATGATTTCGAAAACAAAGACTCCGCTATTGAATCCTTGGCGTAATTCATCTTGAAAATGTCTTTGGACCAGATCAGTCAAATATTATTCGAATGTGGATTGATGCCAACATGGATTGACTCATGTGTAGTTTGAAAAATTGTGATGGTCGGCTTTTCAGTTTGAGAGTGGATAATGTTAAATATGGTTTTGTTGTAAGATTTTGATGCCCGTAGTGAATTAGAACGTGTTCATTTTATTCATTTTTTTAGTTCACAATATCTTAGAAGTGAGAGATTTAATTTGCGGCACGCCAGAAATATATTCTTCAATCAGAAAAGACTTGCACTTATTACATTTGGTTTAGTCGGCCTGAGCATAGGTGATATGGAGACATGTGCTCTAAAGGGCGTTTCATGGAATGAAACGTGAAAGAAGAGATCTAGTGACGAAGCAGTTGCCGAGGCTTCCACCAAACGGGCGCTTCTAAGAAGTGTGCATTTAAATCATGAGGAGAAGAACCATAAAGGATGGAAAAAAGGATATCTGTGTTTTAAGGAAGGTTTTCTAATAGTTAGTTATGTTAGTTATAAGTGATTAAGTATTAAGCATTTGTCATTGAGCTGTGTATTTTACTTTTTGACAGTAATTATAAATATAAATGTTGAGAGAGTATTAAAACCCATAAGCAAATAGCGAATAAGGTTAAGTGCTGTATTTAACGTGATTTCTGGTTATGTTTTGTAATGGTTACGTTTTGTAATAAGTCAGTTGGAATAAAATCAGTCTTTAATGTAAATATTATTGAAAACTAAGAAAGGTTGGTCTACGTATTCTGACCCTGGGATGTGAGCTTAGCGGACATTACACGATTACACGAAGTGGTTGAAGAAGCGATGAAGCATTGACCGAGTCTTCTATGAAACGGAAGTAATCAAATTTGAGAGTAGCAGCTAATGCGGTTCTTGCTGATGTTTTTTGGAAGTTGAATTTAGTTTAAGCCATACCAACAGATCATAAAACAAATAATAAAAATAAATACCCCATGTTCACATATACAGACTGAAGATAAGGTGGTTTCAACAGTATAATACGTTAAGGTCAAAGTCGATTCAGATTGATTTCAGTTTGTTTAACACATCGAGTCTAGAGTTTTTATTTAGATGCCCGTAGAAAAATTGTGAACTCCTAACAGCAAAAACACCATCAATTTCTGTCACAGCTGAAAATGAAGTAATCATGATTACAATATATATTTATAATTACGGTTTAAACGTATGCATTTGTTTGTGTAATAAGGCCGATGCCATTGAATGTGAGTTTATTTGGTATACAATTGATGTTGTAATGTTAAATGATGAAGCTAGTGCAAAAACTATTGCGAATGGGGTTATATGTAGAGTCAGGAAAATACGGAGTATGTATTTCGAGTGGAGCGATCCTTGTTCCTCCTGGACTGTGGTACTTACAAGGCGAAAAGAATCTCAAGGCTGTAAATATCTCAATTGAAAATCTTAATATAGGGATGAGTTTGACGTTTTAGGAAATTCAAACTTGAGTAGAGTATACAGCAGACAGTAATAGATGTTAAATACATATTATGAATCAGTCAGGCAATTGAGTTCGATAACAACGACATAGGGACTATATTCTGCGAAACACAGGACAGTTTATTTCACAATTATCAATGCCCAAACAACAAACGACAGGTTTTAACATTGTGACATCAGTCGAGTTATGTCAAACACACAAGGCTACGGTGGTGCTATCTGTTCATTTCACAGCAACCGTTTTAGTTATTTTAATGTTCCTTTGGAGCAAAATTGTAAATTTTGTTTAAACGGATTTTGACAGGAAAAGCTCTATATTAATTATGTAACAGGGAGATAGAACATTTGGATCGTTCTATAGGTTGGCGATTCAAAATATGACGCTGAAGGCTCAAATTTCAGTTGGAAATTAGTAGTGATCCATCAACGATTATCAAGCATTGCACTGTCTTCATGCATAATGTGACCAAGTATGAAAAGATTAGCCGTGAAGTAATATCATATCGTACTTCTACCGGAGGATGTTGCGTACCATCTACGGCGGGGTGCATATGGAAGACGGGACTTGTAGAATGCTGAGAGAACCAACCATCGTTCACTCCGTGAAAATAGGAAGGCTACGGTGGGCGGGTCACGTCATCAGGATGTCGGATAGCAATCCGACTAAAATGGTTCTCGATAGTCGTCCGACCGGTACAAGAAGACGTGGTGCGCAGCGTGCTAGGTGGGTCGATCAAGCGGAGGACGATCTGCGGATCCTACGCAGAGTGCGGAACTGGAGACAAACAGCCATGGACCGAGTGCAATGGAGATGGCTACTATGTGCAGCAGATGCCACCCCGGCCTTAGCCTGACCGATGATGATGATGATGATGATGAAGTAATACCAAATACGATCGGGACGGGAAATTCGGTTGTCAAATAGGAAAAGTGGAAGAAAATATGCACTATCAACTGTTGGAAGATGACGAATTGGTTGAGGAACTAGATGCAGATATGGAAAAGATGGAAAACTTAATGCGCATAGTTAACAATGAGCAGAAGACGTTACAAGCTTAACAGACTTAACCGATTGAGAGGAGTCAGTAGATGTATACCGTGTAGCATAAAGTAGATTAGAACAGCATGCAAGATTACGAAGAACCATCAAGCAATTAAAGCATTCAAGTGACTACAATGTAAAATTTAAAAGAAAATCTTATATGTATACAAAGAACTTATATGTGGGTCCTAAATGTGGAGAAATGATTCGAAGGACGGATATCATTGATTTTAAATAAATAACTCTAAACAATGTAAAGAAAGGGAGGAATGTAGTGTTCGCACTACTATTATTATGAATATTGTGTGCATAAATCTTAGAGTGCTTGCTGTCACCTACTCGTAGTGGATACATATGTAAATAAAGAAGTCAGTTCTATTCAGACCAACGTCGAGTGTACACGTCTCTCTGTGATGCATCCGGAAGCCACCTCCCGACACTACAGGAAGAAGTGTACAACCGGCTCACGGCGGCGGGACATGTTCTCACGGAGTCGTTCAAGATTATGTTGCTTTTCCGAAGCTTGCCAGAATCGTATGAGGGGCTGGCAACTTTGCTGCAGAGCCAGCTAGATGCGGGTACGACGCTGGAAGCAATAAAAGTGAAAGTGCTCGAAGAATATGAACGCCACAATGAGCGTTCTGGAAGAGTGAGTGGTTCGGCGAGCGGTGAGGCAACCGCCATGAAAAGTGCGACAAAGAAGAGTCGCGAGAAGAGTAGTGCGGTGAAAACGTGCTTCCACTGCCGGAAAGCCGGCCATCTTCGTCGCGATTGTCGGGCATGGAAGAACGCGAAGCAGGGTGATGCAGAGAGGAAGAAGCCCGAAGCTAAACCGAGTGCGAAGAAAGTGAACGATGACAGCAGTGACGTGTGCTTTGTGGGTACCAACAATGACAAGGGCAATGCTTGGTATGTCGATAGTGGTGCCAGCTGTCATATGACAAATGACGAGCGGTTTTTCACGGAGCTGGCGAAGAAAAGTGAACCGAGTGTTGTGTTGGCTGATGGTAAAACGGTGAAAACGGCGGGTTGTGGTTATGGCACACTTCGGGTTGTGAACGGAAGTGGTAACGTCATCAACGTAAAGCTATCCGACGTTTTGCTAGTGCCGTCGCTTACGAGCGGCTTGATATCCGTGGACAAGCTAACCTCCAAGGGGTTCACGGCTGTGTTCGGAGCCAGTGGTTGTGAGATTCGTAACAAAGCCGGTAAGGTCGTTGTTGTCCGGGAGCGCTGCGGTAACTTGCAGCTTGGTGAAGTGTCGAAAAAGGTGGAAGAAAAGGTGCATAATCCGCTGTGCTAGCACCAGTGGCACCGGCGGTTCTGCCACAGGCATTCGGGAGTAATAAGCAGGATCAGTAGTGAGAAGCTAGGTGAGGGGATGAAGGTCGTGGATTGCGGCATTCGGCTTACCTGCGAGCCGTGCATCGAGGGCAAACTGGCTCGGAATCCGATCCCGAAAGTGGCAGAACGCAAATCGACACAGCTGTTGAATTTGGTCCATACCGACCTCTGCGGGCCAATGAAAACAACAACGCCGGGCGGTAAGAGATTCATCATGACGATGATTGACGACTTCAGTCGTTACATGATCGTCTATCTTCTCGCCAAGAAATCGGAGGCACCATTCGACGTGGAAGATCAGGATCCCGAAGAAGACCCCCTGGCTGTGAAGCAGGAGGAGGAAGAACCGGACGAAGAAGGATACGAGGAAGAAGCGCGATCGGACCAAGCGGAAGGTGTTCGGCAATCAGGCCGCCGGACGCGGGGCGTGTTACCCACCCGTTTATCTGATTTCGTCGTTGGTGTAGCAGCGCATTCAGAGTTCGAACCGGTTACTTTCGAGGAGGCGATGGCTTGTCCGGAACGAGATGCCTGGAAGGCCGCCATGGATAGTGAGATGACATCGCACAAGAAAAATGGCACTTGGGAACTAGCTCGACTTCCCAAAGGCATGAAGCTCGTCGGAAGCCGATGGGTTTACAAACTCAAGCGGAATGAAGCCAACGAGATCGTGCGCTACAAAACCCGAATCGTGGCGCAGGGATTTACGCAGACTCCTGGCGTGGACTTCGGGGACGTGTTCGCCCCGGTAACGCGGTATGCCACTCTGCGGACTCTCTTGGCGTTGGCTGGGAAAAGGAATCTCGTACTGAAGCATCTTGACGTTCGAACCGCTTATCTGTATGGCAGCATCAGCGAGGAAATTTATATGAGGCAGATATAACGAAATACAGAAGTGCGCTGGGCGCATTGATGTATATTGCCGTGTGCGCCCGCCCTGACATCATGAACAGTGCTGCTATCCTTGGCCGCAAGTTCAGTGCACCTTCTGAGAATGACTGGACGGCAGCCAAGCGTGTAATCTGCTACCTCAAAGGGACACGCGATTGGAAGCTGAACCTCGGCGGCAATAACGAAGAGCTCGTGGCATTCTCGGATAGCGATTGGGCAGGTGCCACAGGCACACGGAAGTCTACGACGGGCTTCGTGCTATTTTATTCAGGAGGAGCCGTCTCGTGGGCCAGTCGCCGCCAAGACTGTGTCACGCTGTCAACTCTAGAAGCGGAATACGTCGCCCTAACGGAGACGTGCCAGGAGGTGGTCTGGATGCGACGACTGCTTGGCGATCTGGGAGAAGAACAGACTACAGCGACTGTGGTGAATGAGGACAACCAAGGTTGCCTCAACTTCGCTCGGTCTGAACGATCTAGCAAGCGATCAAAACACATAGAGACAAAGCGACATTTCGTGAAGGACCTTTGTGAACGTGGCGAGGTGGAACTGGTCTACTACCCGACGGAGGACATGAAGGCCGACGTTCTCACGAAACCGCTGGGAAGACTCAAGCATCATGACCTAGCCAGCCAGCTCGGCCTAGTTGGAGGTGAGCCGAGCGTCAAACATTGAGGAGGAGTGAAGAGTTTTAACAATGTCTTGCCCATCGTCACATTTCGGTAAGTTACCCTACACCCTATTCATTGCTTTTCCACTGGAGTGGACGCCGCACATCGACGCCGGCAAGGCGTGAGACAATCATACGATAGATTTCAGTCCAACTTTGTACATCCTACGAATAAGACGCAGAGTAAAAGTTCTTTGTTACGTTTTCACTAAAAACTCGTGGTCGTTACTTTTCCGGTTATCCGAAACCTACGCAGATTCCCCTGTGCGGCAAATCGTACTCTCCCACAGATCTAAGGGCACGCCGGGGGTCCAGGGCTCCGGGCCCCCACATTTTAGGGGTCCCAACAAAAACCGTTTCTGTTTGCTAAACATAAACTTTATTTTCATTTTGCTCAAGTACTGTTCAAAAACAAAGAAAAACTTATTTGCTCATTGCATTCGTACCTCCGAGGGGCCTCCACATTTGCTCCGGCAACGGTCCCCCACAATCATTAATCCGGGCCTGCCCAGCATATTTCGGCTCTCGAAACGAAGCCGTTGCGGGATGCATTGAGCTTTTGGTAGAACTTCCATGTTTCATGGGAGCGGTTTAAGCAAGTCCGTTGCTACGCACTCCGCTTCCTACAGGTAGCGCTTTTTCTCCCGAAAGAGGCGGGTCTGCTGTGTCTGCTTCTGTTTGTAAGGTTCCACGTTCTGCCGAATTCTTTGTTGTAGCTTTAGCGCCCTTCGAGATTCTGCGCTGTAGTGTCGGATGAACACTGCGGCCAATTAGGCACGTGCATAAAAACCTCTATGGTGTTGGAACTTCTTCCAGGGATTCCCTAAGAACCTTCTTCAACTAAAAGAAATATTCGGGGATTGTTTCAGACATTTGTCACTGGATCCCTTCAGAAATCTTCAGAAACCCCACAAAACTCTCCTTCAATTCCCCTACGAGCTCTTCAAAAAAAGATTCATTCGGAAATTTTCTTCGGGGATTGCCTTGGCTTCTCATATCTTTAGAAACTGTGAAAAATTGGCTATAGTTAAAATTCTCGAAAAAAATATTAAAAAAAAAATCCTCGGAAATTCATCGAAAAACTATCCAGGTGTTTCATTAGCAATTCCTTCAAGAAAATCTTTTAAGGATTTTTTAAGAAATTCTGCCATGAATGCCTTCGGAGCTTTCTCTGGGAAATCCTTCTAGAATTCTTCCATTGATAGCTTTAGATTTTTTTTAGTTTTTCTTGAAATTTTCTCCAATTTTTTTCTAGAGATTACCCCAGGAATTAATATAGGAACTTCTTTTGTATTACCTTACCTGAATTCCTTTTGATATTGCTCCACGAATTACTTTAGAGTTCAAAAAATTCCCCAGAAATTCCTTTCAGAAAGTCTTCCGTGGTTTTCCTTTGAAAGTTTTTTAGAACATCTTCCATTCAGAAATTTCTCTAGAATTTTTATCGGAGTTCCTCTAGCAAAGCTTCCATGGGTTTCCTTAAAAATCCTCCATAGATTTTTTCAGAAATCCGAATTCTTTCAGGAATTCTTACTCGGATTCCTCCTGAAATGCATCCAGAAAATCTTTTTAGTAAAACAAAGATTCCTCCATAAATTTTTCCTGTGATCTCTGTAGAATATTTTCCATAGACTTTTTCGGAAATTCCCACAAAAATTCCTTCACAGATTATTTGAGAAGTTTTCCTGAAGATTCCTCCATGAATCTTAAATCTTTAAAAAATAATTAATGGATTCCTTCAGAATTTACACCAGAAATTCGGTCTTGAAATCTACCAAGCTTCTTAACAGAAACTCCTCTGGCTATTTTTTTAGAAATTCTTCCAGGGATTCTCTAAAAAAATCTCCAGCGCTTTCTTCGGATATTCCCTTTCCAAGAAATCTTTTAGGTAGATTTGTATGAGTTATTTTTTGAAACTTTATCAGGAATTACTTTAGAGATTCTTCATTCATTTAAAAAATAAAGTTTCTCCAGGGATTCCTTCGAAATTTTTTTTGCGGATTTCTTCTAAAATTCTTTAAAAATCTTTAATAAAAACTTCCAATGGTATCCTTAGAAAAAAAAAAATCCAGATAATCCTACAGAAATTCGGTTAGGTATTACTTTAGGAATATCAGAGATTTGTTCAGGAATTGCTCTAGGAATTCCATTGGAAATTCCCAGATTAATGGTTCCAAAAATTATATCAGATTTTTTTCCAGAAAATTCTTCAGATATTTCTCCAGAGATTCTTGCATTTTTGTTTTCAGTGATTCCGGAAGGAATTCCTCCAGAGAATCGTACCAGAGTTCAAACAGAGCTTCCCTTCAGGATTTTCTCCAGACATCCTCCTGGATATCCGGCATTTCCGCTGAGGATAATCCCAATAAATTTATCTACAGATTCTTTTAGAAATTTATTCAAAAATATTTCCTATGAATTCCAGGGATCACTGCAGACGCTTCTCCAGGTATTCAGATTTTTTCTTTTTTGAAATTCGTCCACTGATTTTTTCAAGAATACTTTAAGAAAATTCTCTAAGAATTCTATCAAACGATTTCTACAGATTTTTGCTCTATAAATTACTTCATAACTTTTCTAGAAATTCCACTAAGAATCTCCCGAGAACAACTCCAGAAAGGAAAGCATTCTTGAAAAGCTTTTTTAAAAATGCAAACAAAAATTAAAATGTAAGGAATAGATTGTTGAGTAATTTTGGCAGGACTTGTTGGAAAAAATGAAAGAATCCCTGAAGCAAGGTCTGAATAGATCCTAAGAAATGCTTGGAGGAATACCTGAAGGAATTACTGAAGAAACCCTCGGAGGAACCTCCAGAAAAATCTCTTGAAAATTTTCTAAAGGAATTTCTATATATAAGCCTGAAAAAATCTCTGAATTAATGGAGTATTCCAGACAATTATTTTCTGACAAAGTGTCTGAAAATTCTCTGAATTTTTAAAGGAACCCCTGGTGGAATTTCTGAAAATAAATCTGAACCTGTAAGTAAAAAATTCTAGAATTGCATCTTTTAATGAAACGTTAGGAGGACTTTCTGTAGAAATCCCTGGAGAAATTCCTAAAAGAATTTCATGAGGAATTTCTTGAAGAATTTTCGGAGAAATCCCAAAAAAATCTTGGAAGAAATTCTGATAATATTCCTTTAGAAATGTTTGACGAAATACATGAAAGAATACAAGTAGCATTCCACAAGCAGGAATGGGAAATGCCTTAAAAATGTCATTTCGTTATTTGTTAATTTCATTGCCCTTAATCGAAAATGTTAATCGGCGACATATTGCTGACTGCACCCCAAATTGGACTGACACAATAGTGTGCACACACTTTCAAAGTGTGATTGCAGCGCAGGACCACGTCGGATCGAGTTGGGGTCTTCGGTGCACTTATTCCTTGTAAATCAAGGAATAAGTGCACCGAAGACGTCGAGGCGATCCGAGGCAATTGTGCACTTTTATCACACTTTTTAGGCGTACCAAAAATAGTGTGATAGTCCAATTTGGGGTGCAGTCAGCAATAATTGATTACCCATAACTAATCAGCGTTATGGACTGGTGATGCGTATGAACTGAACTGAAATTCACACCAAAAGTGGTGTAAATAGAAAAATATCATGACATTTCTTTCATGAACTTCCGTGACATTTTCCATCCCTGTCCACAAGCATGAAGCAACACAATCATGGCTAAGAAGAGTATTTTCAGGAACGCTTGCTAAATTCATTCCAAGAACTTCTGTGAGAGTTTTCGTTGTTTAACTTAAATATTCCAGACAATTTTTGATAAATGTTCAAAGAATCCACAAAGGAGTTTCTGACGGTGTCCCTGGAGGTAATCTTAAATAATTTTCTAGAAATTTTGAAAAGAAGAATTCTTGCAAGAATGTACCTTCTGCGATAATTAAAGGTTAAAAATTAGTGAAATAATAATGCACGAAAGGGGTTTCCCAGAATATTTTTTTAGGCGCAATGAGTTTCAGTCCTGAACACCCACGATGGTGCAGATTACCGAATTTCTGTTGCTGTTTTTTGGCTGTTCGGGCCGTATGAAGTTGATCATCAATATTAACTTCTTTTCTCGATCAGCCTAGATAGCTGTGTAGTGTCGGTAGCGATTGTCTCAATTGGCTAAGAATAACACTACGGACCGCCTGTTCCGGTGGTAAGAGTCCACCAACAGGTGACTCCTAATTCATGGTGTGATGCAGCTTTATGCTTACCGTGCCTAGGAATGAATGGCTAGGGGGGTCTAATAAAAAACCTAACCGCAAACGGAGCCTGTGGAGTCAGGGCGCCCTCCACAGTATGTTGCCCTTACTGCGATAACCGGATCAATGGTGCAGTGGACCTTGTGTTTCTCCGAGATAATCGGCTGCCCTTCTTTAGTCTCACTTGAGGCTAAATAAGGGCGGAATTATGAAGATGTTGTTAATTAGTTTAAATTTTCACCTATATGGTTTCGCATTATGCGATTTACACAGTGTATTCTGTGTATCCTCGCCTTTGGCGTTTTCTAATCAATACCAATCTGATTTTGTTGCTGCTGTTCTTTGTTGTGCTGTTGTTGCGAAGAGTTTAATCTTGCCTAGTTTGGGTAGTGGCTACGGTTAGGATAGCTCAGATCAATCTTCAGCATAAAAGAACAGCAACAATCAATCTTTGCAGACTTATGCAAAATGGTTCAGCCCAAGTGGCCTTGGTCCAAGAACCTTACTTCCGTAAGGGGAATTTCTATCTAGGAAACCTTGTGAACCCGGTGTTTGCTACTTTCAGTACACATGAAATGGCAAACTCGCGTGTCATGCCTCGAGCCTGTGTGCTTGTCAACAACGCAATAGTTGCTACACTCATCTCTGAACTAATTGTTGGCAGTGATGCTAATGCTCACCATATCATCTGCGGCAGCTCAGACATTAACTTGAGAGGCTCCAGTTTGATGGAGTACTTAAGTAGTACAGATCTTGCATTACTTAACATAAGCAACCGCCCAACCTTCATGGTATCTGCTAGAGAGGAAGTGCTAGACATAACGCTTTGCTCTAGTAGAATTAGTCACGAGCTGACCAATTGGCATGTGTCAGATGAAGAATCTTTATCTGACCATCGCTACATCTTTTTTGAACATTTAAATGTTACTTCGCAAACATTGCGTTTCAGGAATCCCCATTAAACAAACTGGGATCTTTTTACTGATTTGGTTGCGGCCAAATTTCATGGATACTCACCATCCATTGACACTCCAAGTGATTTAGATGAAGCCGTTGATACTACAACGACCTTCATCATGGAAGCTTTTGAAGAAGCATGCCCTCTACGGTCTGTAAAGATCACAAGAGGAACCCCTTGGTGGAACTCTGATCTGGCGAAACTCAGGAAACAATATAGAAAGAGTTGACGACGTTCGACTGGTTCGGAGGCTTTCAGGTCGGCTCGCAATGCCTACAGGAAAGCTCTTCGGTCTGCTGAACGATCCGGCTGGAAAAACCTTTGTACAAATGTTTCCAGTTTGAGTGACGTCAGTCGGTTAAATAAAATCCTTGCGAAATCTAAGGATTTCCGAGTGAACAAACTTCGTTTGCCAAATGGCGATCTAACTTCCTCTGATGAGGAAGTTCTGAATGCTTATTCAGCACACACTTCCCTGGATGTGTGGATATTACATCTTCGGATGAACCTGATGTCTTTTCTTGTAGTTACGATTCCCTTGCTTCGGCTCGGAGTATTGTAACTATAGAATCGATTGAGTGGGCACTTAATAGCTTTGCTCCTTTCAAATATCCTGGGGCAGATGGGATTTATCCTATTTTTCTTCAGAGGGGATTTGATCATTTCGAACATGTTATGAAAAAAAAATACTTGTTTTCAGTTTTGCTACAGGGTATATTCCCAAATCCTGGCGGGATATTACTGTGAAGTTTATTCCGAAAGTGGGTCGTGCGTCCTATGAAGAAGCAAAGAGTTTCAGACCTATCAGTTTGACCTCTTTTCTTCTGAAATGCTTAGAACGCATTGTGGATCATCACATCCGTGATGTTCATCTAGCCAACGTGCCTCTTCATGTGAACCAACATGCCTACCAATCTGGTAAGTCCACTGAGACTCTTTTACACAAGGTTGTTTACGATATCGAGAAAACAGTCACTCAAAAGCAATCTTGTTTGGGTGTTTTCTTAGATATCGAGGGTGCCTTTGACAATGTGCCTTTCGATGCCATATTGGAAGCCACACGCAGTCATGGTATATCTCCAATGATTTCCAATTGAATTCATCAAATGCTCAAAACCGATATCTCTTCTCGACATTGCGTCTAGCAGGGATTAGGAAATTGAGTGTTTGTGGATGCCCTCAAGGGAGAGTCTTGTCACCGCTTTTGTGGAATCTCGTAGCAGATACGCTATTGAGGCAACTCAATAATAGCGGTTTTCCTACTTATGGTTTTTCCGACGACTACCTAGCATTGTTAGTTGGTATGACGTGTTTCACGTCGTACCTGATACGCCAGTTTCAAAGTGGTCAACAAGTAGACGCCATCTATACTGACCTTTCTGCCGCCTTCGATAAAATGAATCACCAAATCGCTCTGGCCAAACTCGATAAACTGGGTATGAACAACAACCTCCTCATGTGGCTTCGATCCTATCTAACTGGACGCAGTATGTCTGTAAAAATTGGTGACCACATCTCTTCGCCGTTCACAGTATGGTCCGGCGTTCCCCAAGGCAGTCATCTTGGTCCGTTTCTTTTCCTGTTGTATATGAACGACGTCAACATTATGCTTAAATGCATGAAACTTTCTTATGCTGACGACCTGAAGCTGTATTTCTTGATTAAGCAACGTCCCGATGCAGTGTTTCTACAGCACCAGCTTGAAACCTTTGCTGTTTGGTGCTCATCAAATCGAATGTCAATAAATGTATCTAAACGCTCTGTCATATCATTCGGCTGTAAGAAGTCCATTCTCCACTTCGACTACGCTTTGGAAGGTGTTCGTTTAGTAAATAAGCGTAGTTGTAATAATGTATCTTTCGTTTTTTTGTGTCATTGGGGGAAACATTTTATCTGTTGACTTTATGTGTAAATAAATAAATAAATAAATAAACTTGTATGTGTATCACCACCCTTTTCGACCTGATGCAAAGCGCCCTTCAGGTAGTTGAGGGTTGGTGTCGCCAATTGGCTTCTTTAACGGTGTTAAGATATTTCGATATTCTGAATCTGCATGCCAAACTGAGCCGAAATCCAAATTTTCATGAATTTTGGTGCCCGGGAACCTATTTAAAAATCAATTTGAAGTTTGTATGGGAGCGATTTGTCGAATCACCCCTCGTCGCAGTTTGTACTGGGTCAAGCTGTCAAACAGTTGCTCAGCTGTCAAAAGGTGATTTCAAAAAATCGCTTTGAAATTGATTTTAGGTACCAAAATTAAGTTCTAAAAATCTGAAAAAAATCATGGTGGCTCAGAAAGAGGTGATCTTTCATATAAAATCAAAAAAATAATAAATTTTTCAAAATTTAAAAGCCCAATATGGCCTTTCGGTTAATCCGAGTAAAACATCTATTGTTCTTTTCACGGAAAGGCAAAACCGTAATGGCGTTCGACCTTTGCGTCTCTTTGATTCTGAAATCAATGTGACTGAACAGGTAAAGTACGTTGGAGTCATTCTTGATTCCAAGCTTTCCTGGACACCTCACATTGAGTTCAGAATCAAGAAAGCTTGTATGGCCTTCGGGCAATGCCGGCGTACTTTTAGTACAACTTGGGGTCTAAAACCCAAGTACACTAAATCCTTTTTTTACACGACTTTTTTTTTACGCGATTTTATTTTGTACGATTTTTTTTACGCGATCTTCTCGAAGTTACGCGACTTTTTTTTATGCGGTTTTGGTTATTTGCGGAGGGCAAATCGCGTAAAAAAAGATTTCCCTTTGATTTTTTTACGCGATTTCACGAAGCTACGCGAACTTTTTTTACACGATCTTTTTTTGCGCGGACGCATCCATCGCGTAAAAAAAGGATTTACTGTATATCAAATGGATTTACACAACTGTGGTTTGGCCAATATTGGCCTATGGATGACTTGTGTGGTGGCAAAAGGGCGAAGTGAGAACGGTCCAATCAAAATTAGGCCATCTCCAAAGGATGTGCTTAATGGCGATGTCTGGAGCGTTCTCTTTAACTCCCACGGCAGCGCACGAAATTCTCTTTGACGTTGCCCCACTACACATTCATCTCAAACAAGAAGCACTTTCTTGCACTTATCGGTTACGGGTACTCGGTCTACTAGAGGAAACTCCTGTGAACCGCACATCAACACACACCTCGTTGTTTCCACTTTTGGTGAATTGGGACAAAATTGTCCTTGCTCCAAGTGATCTTACAATTCCTTGAAATTTTCCATATAGGACATTTTCCACGAAATTCCCTTCCCGGGAAGAGTGGACATCTGGATATCTGGAAAGAAGTATTCCAGACGGCATCGTATGTTACACTGATGGCTCCCTTCTCGAAGGTCGAGCAGGTGCTGGTGTTTATTCTCGTGAGCTAAGGCTGTATCAGTCTTACTCACTTGGTAGACACTGCACCGTTTTTCAGGCCGAAATCTTTGCTCTTATGTGCGGAGTGCAATCAGCACTTCAGCAGCACGTAATGGGCAAAGTAATATACTTCTGTTCAGATAGCCAGGCTGCTATTAAAGCACTTGCTTCGGCCAACTCCAGGTCGAAGATAGTTATCGCTTGTCGTACTCAAATCGAGGAGCTGAATTCAGCAAACGTTGTTTACCTTGTATGGGTACCTGGCCATTCTTCCATCGCTGGAAATGAATTGGCTGATGAGTTAGCTCGCACTGGAGCATCGCATGACCTCATTGGCCCTGAGCCAGCTATTCCGATATCGAAGTGTTGGGTAAAGCTTCAGATTCACACTTGGGCTGCCACTCAACACAGACAATACTGGAATAGTTTGGAGTCATGTCGTCAAACCAAATTGTATTGTACTGAGCCATCTCCAAGGGTGGCGAAGTATCTTACAAATCTGTTAAAGCAGAATTGCAGCATTCTGGTCAAAGCATTGACTGGCCACTGCCGACTCAGCTATCACATGGCGAATATTCAGCAAGCTGATTCATTTGCATGTGATAGCTGTGAATCCGATTATGGAACTTCGTATCATTTGATATGTAACTGTCCAGTTTTTGCGCAACTGCGTTTCCGAGTATTCGGTAAACACTTATTAAGTGAAAATGACTTCAGAAACCTGAATCTTCAGGATATTCTGTTGTTCTTAACCCGCTGTGGTAAAGAGCTATAGGCTCTCTTTCGCTTTATGCGTTATTACAGTGCCCTTTTCAGGGCGCTGTTTGAACCCATTGTGCGTTAGTACCCTCTTTCAGGGTGTTTTTCCTATTTCCCTACCTGTCCCTATCCCCATCCAAATCCTTTTTCCTTCCTTTTTCCCCAGGTAGATGATGAAATAGGCTGTTATTTTGGCGATGGCACAAATGTCCCAAATGGAGGATAACGTGCCTCTAGAGCCGGCCTTCTTATACCTGATAAGCACCTATTAGGTCAACTTATTAGGTCAACTTACATTACCCCACCCCAATACACGGGAATTGTTAATATCGAAAAATGCATGATTCTCGACATGGAATATAGAGGACTAGTCAAGCCAGACTCCGATGCCTATCAGTCATCCTAGCTTTGCCAATTCTTTCTTTCTGGCTCAAGACTTCAAGATAGGTAGAAGTGCGCGGCGCGATTAAAACTCGAAGTTTTTAGTGGAGATATCCAAAACGTTGAAACGTTAATTTAAAAGAAAGTTTTAATATTATAGTATTTGTTAGATGATATTGAATGGAGAAGGATAGAAACACATTCCTCGTGGATTGTGGGACACGGATTACTACGGAAAACGGCCAACATTGGTCTTTTTCCGTGTATTTGCGATTTTTTGTGAGGAACACCGATTCTACGCTGGACAAACGTCAAATCGGACCACTCGAAGATCAAAAACACCCCTGAGCCAGAAATCAACCCTGCTTGTACTCCGTTGGAGACAATTGCAGAAGAGGGATTACGCCAATAGTCCAAGTTACAATCGGTACTTCCTGGAGTCGCCACCATCCGGACTGGATCGGATTCCCCGAAAAATCAGCGAGTGGCCATTAAGGACGGCCATTTTGGAACGCCATTGGTGTTAGGACGCCATTGATCGACGCCCGCCCCGGCCAATTGTCGACAGAGGTTCCGCCTATTCCCCGCTTTTACGTTGGGTCGCCAGACCGTGCTTCCGCCGATACCCTAGGTCTACAGTTCCTGAACAGATCCGTGAGGTCCCCATCCCGGAACAAACCGTAAGTCGCGCTGTTCAGTTTTTGTATATTTAAGCATGCCAAAACAGCTGTAAACATATGTGTGAATAACGTGATCACGTAGAGGCAGGTTAGTTTGGTCAAAATTCATGAATAAATCCCCTTTATGTTTGTAGTTGCCTTGTTACCAAAATCTCGCCTTCTCTTTTAGACAAAGAATTAAGTTTTGCTTAATTTACACACATTCCGTTACATTACGCCCTTTTCCGATGTAAATTTTCCAAAAAGCTAAAGTTTCCCACCCCTCCCTCTTGAATTTTTTCCGAGGTTAGAAAAAGTATTATGGCGTCAGCACCAAACCCAATAGCGACGTTTTGACTAGCGACACTTCTCGACTAGCGACACTTTTTTTCAGTACCGGGTGTGGTGCGCTGTGTGCGTTCAATGATGCACCTTCATATGCGTCACTTCCGATGTATGATGTAAACAACTCAACATTAGCAAAAATATTGTGGTAAAAAAAATGTATTTGACTTCCAACCAAATCCATAATAAGGTTAGTGTGACTGATTGGTTTCAACCCTGGTGGATGAATCCCTTTGCATTCACGCAATTCAGTTTGAGTTTCATGCTGCTTTCGATGTTGGAGAATCTGAAGGTTCTGAGATTGTAAACAAAATTGCATAACGACCCTGGGAGGTTTCCTAGTCTCGTTTGGAGCGAGGGAAGCGTTACAAGGAGTTACATATCTAGACCAACATTCGAAAAGGGCGTAACAGCCATTTCGAATTTCTGCTTCTCCCGTCCCTTCTAGGCTTATCCCCCATTATTTATTAAATCTTTTACCAGTAACAGATAGATCTGACTCCCTTCTATCTGTTAACGGGAAAAGTTTGCATAAAAATATTGAAATACGCCCAGGAGGGACGGAACAAGTGAGAATTTGCAATGGTTGTTCCGCCCGTTTCAAATGTTAGTCTAGATATCACAGTTTGCAATCTTATCCACCACATTCAGTTGACTGTTGAAGTTCTCTTTGTTGTAAGTATCGGGTCCGCCAATCGGGAGCGTCTTAGAGACTCCCCGACTCAACTGCCTCAGGGCCGGCACGCTTACCTAAGTTTACCGCGGGACAGGAAACTTTCACACTCGATTTAGGGTGATCTACAAGCACTTCACTAAAACAAGGCCTATATTTCGGTTTCTGGGTTTCTTGGACACTGTCCACACTCCTATCCTCACTCCTTCCCACTTTCTTATATTCTATCTAACCTTTTTCTATTGTTCGGGGCCCCTTTCTCTGCAGCAAACTTCCTTTCTCCTCACCGCCGGCTGCCGGTATTCCTTCCTTCGGGGTACGTGGTACCGCAGGTTCTTCAGGCCACGTCTGGCCTCGCCTCTAGCCTTGGAGTGGCTTTGGGGTACAGCTGCAGCTGAATATGGACCCGCCTGCACGTCCTAGGCTGCCGATATTGGACGGATCGGCCTTCGGCCAACAACGTTGCCGGAATTTACCCGGTTGAAGCACTAGGACGTGGTAGGGCTGTTGTGAAACGGTTGGTAGCTTCACACTGAAACTACGGGGTCCTGATAAAATGGGTTGATGAATATGGGTGTGAAAATCAGGACAACGTCGGGTGATTGAACTCCGTTACCTGATGTCCTTTTCCTCCACGCTCACACTTCACCACTCTTCTACTTCTAATCTTTGAACTTGGTTCACCTCAAACTTTCTTTTTACAAACTTGGCTCACTGACTTCGTTTTGAATTTACAACTTTCCGTCTGGCTTGAACAACGTCTACCGGGTTAGTCAAAGACTTTGGCTCTTTCACCAGGCTTCAAGGTCCATGACCTCGGCCCTCGGTCATTGCCTTTTTGAAGTGCATCCTTCGTAATGGCCCCATTACGCCACCCCTTATGGCCGCCCATAGCTGCATCGTCTTCGACCTCTGGCGGTGGGTTGTGAAAGTTCGGTGTGAGGTATGCAGCGTTTAAGGTGGTTTGCTAACTATTGTCCTAGCTGTATGCGAAGAGAGTACTACTGGGGGGAATACCTATTTCTAACACGAAATCTACCTGTCCGTCATACATTTTCGATTATAAATATACAAAGTCACTTCAACACAACCAATTAACAAACCAAACACTTACATTGTCTAGCAATTCAGCGGCATCGATTGGCCCGTAACATTGGTTCATGGTAAGGTTTCAAACCCGTGTTCCGAATCTAGCTACAATTATCCTCTCATTAATAGGTTCCCAGTTCATGAGCGCAGCGTGGGCGTAAGCGCTGAGCAGGAAACCAACTCCAAGGTGGCGAGGAGTGTGTTCACCTCATAGGCCAAAGTAGGGTCTGGGAACATTTGGGCAGGAGCACCTATCTTGGGCACTTGCTGCTATAACTCAGTCAATTTCGAAAGGATTGACTTGATTTTTTGCACATGACTAGATACTGTACGTATACGTAGATATATCTGATCGTGTCTCAAAAATCAAGTCAATCTGTTCAAAATTGACTGAGCTATAGTAGGAAGTGTCCAAAATAGGTGCTCCTGCCCAAATGATCCCAGACCCTATTGCAGAATTTCGCCCGACGCCAATCTGTGTTCTCCAAAGTTTGGCCAACGGACTACGCTCAGTCCTAGGAACTCCAGCTTCATACGACATGCCGCATTGGCTAGTTATGCCAGTTTACCCTGCTGGGCTAGGGTTAATACATTACAAGTTCCAATTCTTGCCTGTTGTTTCGCGCTAAAAGTCGTTGCCGTTAAATCATTTCGTAATCTTTCATTTTCGGCTTCTGAAACAGTTTTTTTGGGTTTCGGGAACAGTAGGTTGTTGGCCTAAGGCTCCCTATTCACCGTGGTGGGGCTGCCACCTTAGGTGGAAAAGCATTTCATACTCAGCCGCTGGATGTCAGAACAGAGGCTGTTTGAGCCGCACCTCTTTGGTGAATAAGTGCTCGCGACGTCCTTCTTCAATCTAGCTGAAGTCAGAAGGACAACAGTGCCCAGGCTGCACTCAGCAACACAACTCTTAGCTGGCGGTCTTTGTCATCGATTGACCCGTGGAAGCATGAGGTAGAAATTTGTGAGGACCACAGCTTTTTTGGACGCTCTCCTTATCGGCTCACCGTTTGGCAGCCCAAGCAAGCCGATAGAAATTCGAAGTGGCCACAGGTTAAGGCGATGGAGAGCAACCGTCCAGGAATAAGATCTTTCTTTCGGACATCTGCACCACTGCGGACGGGAGCTCGAGACTAACCACACCGAGTTTGAATGTTTCCACTCAAATTTGATATTTTATTTTCAACCTTTTTGAAAATTGATTTAACTTGCCCCGGGTGCATGCTTTCACTCTTCTTTTCAAATCTAATGCGCGCGCAACAAATACTGTAGCCGATGGAGACGCATGGTTATTTGTCGCACCATATTCAGTTTTGTATTGGAAATCAAACGATGATGCACCCACATCTAGTCGCATAGCTGATACCCAGGAAAACGCAAAAGAAAAGCAGGAAAACCGTTCGGGAAGGAAAACGCGTGCCGATTCACGATCGAACTGGAAACACTGCTCGGGCCCATGCACCGACCGGGCCGATCCGAATGTATGTTTTCCACGATGGCACAGTAAGTCCCTATCTCCTCCGTCGTCGTCGGTTTCGCATCAGCCACAGCGAGCAGCAGTCAGCAGATGATTCCGATGAAAGTGGAAACGCTTGTTTAGTTTATCCTCAGATTTCCTTCCGACTGGTCGTGCGCGGAGCTGCAATGGCTTGCATGTGGAGTTTGCCATCTAATTCTAACGGTCGTTGAAATGAATGATGTGCATCGGCTTTAAAACAAACCTTTTTGGTGTTTTGGTTGGAGTGCTATAAGAAGGGGTTGAAGCCAAGCATAGAGTGGTCGGTCATTCGTTCCTGTAGTGAACGGTTCCCTTTTTCGAAGGCCCACGCGGTCCATAGAGTAGTTTCGTCAATATTGATAAGTGCACTGCTGAGTGTATTGCGAGTGGTTTGGAAGACCGGGCATTTGTTTACTAACCAACGGGCCACGGCAGCACCGGTGCGTGAAAAATATCTTCCAATCAATAACGGCCACCGGGCATTTAATAATTGATGGGCCATCGACCTGTGCAGTGAATGGAGCATTATTAATCAGATGTGATGAAATTTCCAAAAAGTGATGTAATGAAAGAATAATTCCCATCGCACACAGTGGCGCAGTTTGTTCCATGAGCCGGAATTGATAGGCCGGAGACGGTTCAACGAGAGAGTTCAACGGAAGTGGGCACCTGCCGACTGATTGTGTGGTTTGGCGCGAGACTCACCTTAGAAATCCGGTCCCGGGCGAGTTATTTGGGCCGGGTGTGTGTTTGTGTTTGGTCGAGAGAAAACAACGGAACGTGTCTCGGTTAGATAAAATTTGTATCTGAACTCAAGGATCCATTGGATTAACAAGCGGTAAGTCTTTGGTTCATAGTCACGTATGCCCGCACGAGGGCGGTGCATTGGCGTGTTAATGGGATATGCAAGGGGGATAAGCAATATCTTCGTTTTATCAAGCATTGCAAGTTATAGGCAAAAATAGAATAGAATAAATTACAAATGCATAATTTGAGTCATTTTATTAACAAGCACAAATTACAAAGTGAATGCTAACTTGTGGCACAAACTCTTGCACATACCTACCAATTCACAAATAAAGCCTTAATTTTCCAAAAGTAAACCCTGCAAATAGACCCTGCTGGTAGTGTAGCCTGGGAACAGTTGTCCTTCTGACTTCAGTAGATTGAGGAGGTACGTCTCGAGCGTCTGTTCACCAAGGAGGTGTGGCTCAAACAGCGTCTGTTCTGGCATCCATTGGCTGAGTATGAAATTCTCCTCCACCGGAAGCTATACCTAACATGACAGCCCCACCAGGCCAACAAACTTTTGTTTCCGAAACCCAAAAACTGTTACAGAAACCGAAAATGAAAGATTACGAACTGATTCAACGGCAACGACTTTTAGCGCGAAACAATGGACAAGAGTTGGAACTTAGAATGTATTAACCCTAGCCCAGCAGAGTAAACTGGCACAACTTGCCAATTAGGCATGCCGTATGAAGCTTGAGATCCTAGGACTGAGCGAAGTCCGTTGGCCGAACTTTGGAGAACACAGATTGGCGTCGGGTCAAATTCTGTTATACTCTGGCCCAGTGATCCTCAGCCCTACCGTCTTCGCGGGCCAAAATTGATTTTAAGAAAGAGGCTGCGGGCCACTAGTCATTCAAGAATTTGTTTTCAGCAGTTTACAGGATCCAATACAAAATTTTAAAAATTTCTGAAAGAATCTATTCATTATGTAATGGTACAATTAAAGCATTTTTTAAATAATTTCCAAAAAAAAATTGCTAGGGAAATGTTTTGATGGTTTTTTATTTGAATTTTTGCGGAATTTCTTAGGAAGCCAATGAAGACGTGCCCTGAAAAGCTGCAGTCATAATCTTTAAGAAATATTTGATGCCAATTTATGGAAAATAATTTTGCAAAGATTGATAGAGAAATTTTCAAATGAGGTCCTGAAGAACGTCTGATACATTTCCATACAGAATGTTGAGAAAACTCTTTCGCTGATAACTCCAAGGAAGAAAAAAAAAGTCCAGTGGAAATTTATACAGATTTTAGAAATTTAGATTTCTTAAAATAATTCTTACTGGACTTGTAAAAGAATGTATTACAAAATTCTGAGAAATTTAAAGTTTTATAATATATTTCTTAAGTATGTTTTGCATACTTTTGATTTCACATTTTGTAGAAATGTTTGTAAGCATTGCTAGAGAAGTATCTTGCAGAATCCCTGACATTTTTGTGGAATTCAGAGAACAACATCAATCCTATGATGTTTTTTTTTTATTGAACAGAGTATTCTTGATGAATTTTGCAAAAATATAGCATCAATATTTAAGGAAAAGTACAATATTCTCAGCAAAATTGAGCTGAGGAATGTAGCCGATTCAAACGGGAGTATGATCGATATTTTAAAATTGTCTAAACTTCTTCGCAAATTACAATTTTGAATATTTTCAGAACAAAATTCAGTATATTAGAAAACATATCAATATTTGGTACAATTTGTGATATCTCGGATTACTAAAGTCTTCTACGGTTCGGAAAACTAATAAATATCCTTTCAAAATTGTAAAGATCAGATAAAATTATTTGGTACATAAAGTAAGCCAAACTCAGTTTTTTGAGAAATATCATTGGCTGTCAAACTTTGGAGGCCATTTATTCAGAGTTGAATATACAGACTCAGAAAAGTTTTGCAATTTATGCATGCTACTGTTGAAAATTTCTCCACAAATCACACAGTAGTTCAGTAGTTGATAGCCATTCTCATGCAAATTCTAAGATAAAGTAATATTTCTGATTGTCATCATAAAACCTGCCAGCCATCATCTCCTAATCGGCGAGATCCGACTGCGCATTGCTAGGATCCATCGACAGGAGGAGAAAATCGGGCGCCGGTTCAACACACGCTGACTGGAAGACGCTGCGGTGAAAAGGTCCTTCGTCGAGGAGCTAGAGAACCGTGCTACGGATATTCCAGCAGATGGAAGCGTAGAAGATCAATGGGGCGCCATCAAGAACGCCTTCACCGCCACCGGCGAGAATATTTTGGGTGAGCTACGCACCTGGAGAAAGCAGTGGATCACAGATGAGGAGCGAAGGAACGCCAAAGCCGCGGTCGAGCGAGCGAAAACACGAGGAGCCAAAGCCGTAGCCCGTCAGCGCTATTCGGCCCTCGAGAAGGAAGTGAAACGCTCATGTAGACGAGACAAAAGAGCGTGGGCGGACGCCCTAGCAGACGAAGGCGAGAAACCCGGAAACACCGGCGACATCCGTTTCCTCTACGATGTTTCACGTCGCCTTAGTGGGGCCAAGATGAATGCTACAAATGCCATCTGTAGCATGACATCGAACAGGGCCCCAGGGGTCGATCGCATATCAGCTGAGATGCTCAAAGTTGACCTCGTAGTATCCGCACAACTACTGCATCTATTATTCTGCAACATATGGGAAACCGCGACATTTCCGGCCGACTGGATGCAAGGCGTATTAGTAAAAATACCCAAAAAGAGTGACCTGACTGTATGCAATAATTGGCGGGCATCATGGTGCTGTGTATCGTTCTCAAAGTTCTCTGCAAAGTGATCCTTAAGAAGATTGACGCAACTCTCTGCTCTGCTCTGCTAGCTCAACGGTGCTCTGATATGCACAGCAAGCTCAGTGATCTTGCCAATTGCTCCTCAGCGGCAGGTTTTACCATCATCGTCAACAAAAACAAATCGTTGGATGTAAACACGGTCAACCCTTCCAGCTTCACGGTAGCTGGGCAATCAGTGGAGAATGTTGAAAGCATTTGCTACCAAGACCAAATAGCGGTCGATGGCGGCACCAAGAGCGACATAGGTGCACGAATCTAAAAGGCGAGGGCAGCTTTTGCGAGTTTAAGAAATGCATGGAAAAACAAACAGACTGTTTGAATTTTCAACTCGAACATGAAATCTGTGCTGCTATGCGCCAGTGAAACCTGGTGTGTATCAGTGGAGAACACTCAATGGTTGCAGGTCTTCATCAATAGATGCCTGCGGTATATAATTCGTGCATTGTGGCCTCTCAATTGGATCTCCAACGTGGAGCTCCATCGTCGATGTCATCAATAGCCGATAGCGACAGAAATTCGGGAGCAAAAGTGAAGGTGGTTCGGCCACACTCTACGCAGGGGCGGAAACAAAATCTGCAAGCAAGCGTTAGATTGGAACCCAGCAGAACATCGCAGCAGAGGCAGACCAGGAGGCTCATGGCGGCGCAGCCTTAACAATGAAATCAAGCAACTCGGCAGAAATTTGATCTGGTCACCCGATATCAAGGCGATGGCTGGCAATCGCCCAGGATGGAGATCGTTCAATTCGGCTCTGTGCACCACTGTGGGTGCCCAGGACTGAAAGTAGTAAGTAAGTCAGGTTTCTCTGCTTCTCGGTGGCTTAAACTACAATGATTGCTTCTATGATGACCTGATCATTGCAAACTTAAAAGACACGGATACGTTTAATGCTTCCAGTGAGCTATTTGTTCTGTGAAGGAAGCGCGCCACTAGACAACGGACTAGCATGCAACGCCCGTGCCACTGGGCGTCGAACACTTTTCCTGACAGCTGCGGCGGGAATCAAACCCGCGCTCCTCAGCACGATGCGGCTAAATGTTTGGTGACCTAACCGCACAACCACGAAGCCACAGAAAGCCTTGCGTGTTATTGCAATATGTGTTTTGTTTTTCAGTACACGTTGTTGGCATCTCGGTGATCATGAATCGTTCTCGCTATAACTGGTGACAGCATCTTTTACAGACTCTAAAGGCACGTTATTGGTATGAACTTTGCTGGATCAGTTGTTTTGGCACTTTGGTAGTTATAAACTTTGGTAATAAACTCTGGTAGCTGTGTGGGGCCTTCTAGCACCATGTTGAAGAATTCCGCCATTCGCCCGCGGATCGTCGTGAGCTTTTTATACCAACGAAATCGGGTACTGCTGCAACCCGATTCCTGGTATACCGTTTAGGTTCACTTATATTCTGGTTGCTACGACTGCGGTCATGTCTCCAACTCCATTACACTGTCGCTATTCTTATCCCAAAACATCCCACCGTCGCTGTGCTGGACAGGGTTCTACCATAGATTGGGAACCAAAACTGCGTATCGCCCAGAACTTTGTGACGTCTATTCTACAATCAGATTTTTCGATTCGCAATTGTAGAACACCCTTTTCCTTAATGTTGAACATCTGGTTTTGTTCCTTCCGCTTCCGCTTCCGCATGTCCATAACGCCAAGTGACGAGGATCTCAGTAATGTTGACAGATGTTGACTTCTGTGAGATCTCCGAGTTCTGTGAGCTTCACAATTTCAGCAACATAACGAACTATCCTCGTTGATCGATTTCCCTGTTTGTACTTTGTTTATCGACCAATCTTGGTCCGCAGTCCTTCACCGTTTCCATGCGGGCACGTCCACAATCCCAGCGTCTTGAAAGCAGCCACCGCTGCTGAATACACACTACATAGTAAACTGTAGATCAACGAGGTTTTAAACGGTTTCCAAGTACTGTGGCAAAATATTCTGGCTTAGGATACTAATTGCTTTTGTTAAACGATAATAATTCCAAAGCTTCGGTATCCGGACTCAGGATATGGGGTCTGTCCCATGGAACTACGTGACTGCCGTGGCCATGTGGAGCGCTAGTTCATCTCGTAGCTACTGTCATTGTATATACGCTGTTGGTCCTGGAGCAGTAGGTGCCACCGAACCATGCTCTCTTTTGTGTTCGGTGCATCCAGCCCAACAGAACTTCTCATACTTGTCGTCAACGCTTAAAGAGTGAGGGCTGTACCCATTGATTATGGTAAAATTGAAGAATCGTCAATTGATTCTCAAGTTGCACATTCTGTCATTGATCGACCATCAATATCGGCGAGATGCTCCCGATAAAGTTGAGGGATTTACAATTCGAAGTACCGAGTTCCCAATAGCAAATCTTTTTTCGTCCCTGGGGTCGTTGGCATTGGATCTGTTAGGGGGATTAGGGGCATAATGGACACCCTAAGAAAATGAGTATATTAGGCCTATGTAACAGACAAAAACTTAACATATTATCAGTTGGCTTACAACTTTAACTTGTTTCCTATGTATTTCGATCATTTACAGCAGGAAGAATGTCATTATTGTGAAGAAATAATGAATTGTAAACCGTGTGTTTTTTGGGGCTGGCAGGAAAGGTATGGGGCGAATTGGACACCCATCGGGGCATAATGGACACCCCTACATGTTTTATGCTGTATCTTTGATAATATCGACCAGTTAAGTAATTTGCCTGCGGGGATCAATACCACAGATATAATACTCCATCTTAGACGAGTTTACATAACATCAAAGTTAATTAAATACATTTTAGGCAAAAATAATCAGGTTGATTTTTTCCAAACTCTCTAAAACGCCTAACAGTATGCAACGCGCGTACATCCATTTATAATTGCCAGTGTTCATTTCGCCCCGAATTGACTACAACATTGAAATTGCTATTTTGAGTAAGTTCTGATCAAAAATATAATACTTCATCCATTGCTAAATCTGCGTATATAAGTAGATAAGCTAACAATTCACTTGTTTTATGGTGGACACACTCAAACACTCGTAATACCTTATTTGCTACTGTTCGAAATTATAAGAAATCCACCATATAAAAAACATACTTCAATTTCAATGATATTTTGGTTATTTTGAAGAAATATAAATGGTACCTTTGAAAAATAGAACAATGACTTGTTCCTTTATACTTATGCATTAAAAGTTTTACATTAAAGTCAACGGTTTCGGCAAAAACAGGGGTGTCCATTTCGCCCCGGGTGTCCATTATGCCCCTAATCCCCCTACGTATTCTTCACTTATTTCCATCGCGTTGCATGTTTACTAGAGTGGGTCAACGTTGTATGGAGAAACTTTAAATTTGATCGCATCAACCCGGAACAAAGCTTTTTCAAACTGTATTGGCGGTCAAAGCAACTGTGCAAAATTTGGAAGCGATTGGTTGCGACCCCGTATTCCGCATTGCGATTGAAATTTGTATGGAAGTTAGTATGGAAAAACGTACTTTTTTGCATTTTACTCATAAGTTGAATTCTTTTGTCTATTACCATGTAACTAATTAAGTTAAAGTATAGCCTAGGATATGCCGAAAAACTTTGCCAAAGACCGCAAAGTGATCTAAAGCTTGTGAAAAAAGCTATTCGCTTGGTAACTTAGGGCAAAAATTAAGATTTTATTATTGATGTTATTCCTTTACATGTTAACCTTCGGCAAAGTTTTTCAGGCTATATTTCAACGTCATTAGTTAGATAGTTTTAGACAAAAAAAAATCAATTTAGGAGAAAAATGCAAAAAAAGCACGTTTTCCCATACTAAATTCCATACAAATTTCAATCGCAATGCGGAATACGGGGTCGCAACCAATCGCTCCCAAATTTTGCACAGTTGTTTTGGACGCCAAAAGGAATCAAAAAAGCTTTGTTCCAAAAAATCGACTTTGTTAACCCAGTCTAATGTTTACGTTGCATAATTACCTTCCCGGAAGCTACGAGCTCTACATTGGCATTTCCCCCAACTATTTACAGTGCTGGTCTAGGTGCAGACTATAGTTTTCGCCGGGTGTGGTATTTTGATGGGCGCCCAGTACATAGTCCCCCTCCCCATGTTTCGAGTTGTAACGTCATACTGGGTTATTAGAAGGTATTGCGCATTTCCCACCCCACTGGACCCCTTTCGCAGTTAGTATAAGTGTCGGTGTCTTCTGCGCACTTATGCATTACAAAGTGCTGAATAAGTGCGCAGAAGACACCGAAACGATTTGATGCAAAATCGCAGTTTTATTCACGATCCCGCACTTATACAAACTGCGAAAGGGGTCCAGTTGGGTGGGAACTGCGCAATATTTCGAATGACACTATTATGGCGGCAGGTCCGGAGTTTGTATTTCAACTGAGCTTCAACTTCCCCTCCATCATATTAGCGACATTGTGATTTATGCCGAAGAGAAGGGTTTGACATGCTTTCTTGTGTAATGATCTCTTTTGTATTTAGTAGGGGGATTAGGGGCATAATGGACACCCGGGGCGAAATGGACACCCCTGCTATTGCCGAAACCGTGGACTTTTATGTAAAACTTTCAATGCATAAGTGTAAAGGAACAAGTCGTTGTTCTATTTTTCAAAACTACCATTTATATTCCTTCAAAATAACCAAAATATCATTGAAATTGAAATATGTTTTTCATATGGTGAAATTCTTATAATTTAGAAGCAGCATCAAATAAGGTATTACGAGTGTTGGATTGCGTCCACCATAAAAACAAGTGAATTGTTACCTTATCTACATGTATACGAAGATTTAGCAATGGATAAAGTATTTTATTTTTGGTCATAACTTACTTAAAATAGCAATTTTATTGTTGTAGTCGATTCGGGGCGAAAAGAACACTGGCAATTACGAATGGATGTACGTGCATTGCATACTGTTAGGCGTTTTAAAAAGTTTGGAAAAAATCAATCCGATTATTTTAGCCTAAAGTTTATTTAATTAACTTTGATGTTATGTAAACTCGTCTAATATGAAGTATTATATCTGTGGTATTGATCTCCGTTGGCAAATTACTTTAACTGGTCGATGTAACCAAAGAATTAGCATAAAATATGCAGGGGTGTCCATTATGCCCCGATGGGTGTCCATTTCGCCCCGTGCCTTTCCTGCCAGCCCTGAAAAACACACGGTTTACAATTCATTATTTCTTCACAATAAAGATATTCTACCTGCTGTAAATAATTGAAAGGCGTAGGAAACAAGTTAAAGCTGTATGTCTACTGATAATATGTTAAGATTTACTCTGTTATACAGGCCTAACGTACACATTTGCTTAGGGTGTCCATTATGCCCCTAATCCCCCTACCTATGCATACCCTCCCTGTTAGAAGGTACCGTAAACCGGGGTCAAGTTGATTACTTTAAAACAACTTTAGCTGAAACGTGAACAGCAATTCAAAAATTATCAAATGAATTTCTGAATAATGAGTACTGGGTAGACCACTATAAAACTACGAGACACAGTTTTTGTACAAAAAGTTATAACATAAAGTTAAATAACTTCAAACCCAAAAAATTGAAAATATCACATTGAAACCTACTAAGTACCTGGCCGATAGCAGTAAAGTTCCGAGAGTTCAAAAACCGATGTTTCGTGTGGAGACCTCTGACATTGTAATTTAATGAGATAATAGTAGAAGACTTCATTATAAAACTGTATTTTTTTGCTTCATAAATATGTTGGCCAAAATTTGTTGTGTTTCTGTATTAGGTATCGCATTGTATTTCTGTTATTTTTTGTCAAATTAGGTAATAAGTTTTCAATTAAACCAAAAAAGTTCGTTGAAATAATCCAATAAATAATAAAAATAAATACATAATTTGGGGACAACCCATTAGGTACGTCATGCTAAAATTGGGAATTTTCGACCCCTCTCCCCCCTACGTACGGGTTTTTCCTATACCTAATACAATGCTTGTCACACATTCACAAACCATCCCCCCTCCTCCCTGTGACCGTGACGTACTTAACGGACGGCCTCTTGGGGTGAAATTGATCAGCATACAATAAAACATCACTTAAGATTTAAAATTGCCTTTTTCACTTAATTTTCACCTTCTGAACACTAATAAAGTGGCGAAACTCTTACAACTTGTAAGTTTCCCGGGGGTCCCTCAGCTGTTATTTCTGGAGTTCCCCGAGAGGTCCTCCAGGAGTTCATCAGAAAGATCCTTCAGGAGTTTTCCAGCAGATCTTCCAGTAGTTCACTTGATGATCCTTCAGGAGTTCCTCAAGAGGTCCTTCAGGAGACCCCCAGGAGTTTCCCGGGAGATCCTCCAGGAGTTCTCCGGGAGATCCTGAATAAGTTTCCCGGGGGTTTCTCAGCAGTTATTTCTGGAGTTCCTAGGGAGATCCTCCAGGAGTTTCCCGGGAGATCTTCCTAGGAGTTTCTACAAGAGTTTTCCGGAAATATCTCCAGGAAATCCTTAGGAGTTTCTTCAAAAGTTCACCGGGAGTTCCTTCAAGAATTCCTCCTGGAGATCCCTGGGAGTTCCTCCAGGAGTTCTCCAATTGTTAGTCTAGGAGTTTTTTTTTTCAGAAATTCCCAGGGAGTTCCCCGGGAAATTCTCCAGGAGTATCTTCAAGAGTTCTCTGAGATTTTTTCCAGGACATTCCCGGACACTCCAGGAGTTCCTTCCTGGGAGGATTCCCAGGAGAAACTCCTGAAAGAGGAATCACCGAAAGAACCCCTGGACGAATCCCAAAAGGAATTCCTGGTGAAATTCCAGAATGAACTCCTGGGGGAATCCCAGAAGTAACTCTTGATAGAACTCGAGGAGCAAATCCTAAGATATCTCATTGATTACTCCTAGTGGAATCCCAGAAGGAACTGCTAAAATATCTCATTAGTTACTCCTAGAGGAATCTCTGTAGGATCATCTGGAGGAATCCCAGAAGGAACTCCTGGAAGCATCCGTGAACGAATTCATGAACGTATTACATAAGGAATTTCTGGAGGAATCCTAGAAGAAACTCCTGGATAAATTCCAGAAGACACTCCTAGAAGAATTTAGGAATGCATCCATCGTGGAATACTTTGAGGTTTACTCCTGTAGGAATTACAGAAAGAATTTCTGGGAGAATCTTAGGAATTTTAGAAGAAATCTCAGAAGGTATTCCTTAAGGAATCATTGAAGAAAATATTTGGGGTATCCGAAAAATATCTCTTGGAAGAATTTCAGTATGAATTTCTGGAGGAATATCAGAAGTAGCTCTTTGGGGAATATCAGAAAGTACTCTGGTTGGGAAGACATTATTAGTATTACAATGAATATTCGATAAATAAATGCAATAAATTGTTCTTCCTTCATATTTTTCAATTAGCAATTTAAATAATAAATATTACAAACGTAACGTGATAAAGGAAAAGAACGCCGGATCCACTTTCCTTTCGGTCCCACAGAACCACATTTCCATCCCGTGATCTAGAGGCAAATGACCCGAATCACATGACCATAACATCCGGCAGTGTGTGCTTATTCGCATGGGTGATCAACTGGGAATCACCTTCTTCTTCCAGCGGCTCTACTTATAGATAATCTTACTGCTTTCTGTACTCAAGACCAAGACTTGTGAGCGTTTCCGTGAAGTTACCCTGCTCTTTAATGCCAGGGCGGATATATATTGGCATAGCAGATGCTTCCATAAGCTTTGTTATATTTACAGTCCAAGTCTCGGTCCAAGCGACGGCCTCATTCATTGGTGTGGCTGAAATAAGATAATAATCTTGAAATATTCAATGAAGAAACGGGTTTAGAGACATCTCTTCCAGTGCCTTCCGGATAGGGTCTCGTCGTAATGGAAATAAGTTACTTACTCTCAAAAACATCCTTTCCTTGTGGATCATCTTTAATTCCTCACATCTGGCGAGTTTTCCAAAAAAAATACGGGAGCCTGAAATAAATATTTTCACGGTTTTCCCATAAACACCGAATTTCATAGTGGTAATCACGTTCATATGTATGCGTGCCTTTTTGGTAGATGTAGTTGTGAAACTGTGAGGAAAACATTTGCCCTCCTACCCCTGACGTTAGTTTTATAATTATTTACCCGTTTTACCCAATTTGACTGGGTAATATTTGCATATGCAATTTGAAGAGCCTTTGAATTGACGTGCATTTTTGTTTGAGGAAAAATTCGCGCTAGTGTTCGTTTGTTGAAATGTCACTTATCTCTATTCATCACAGTTCATCACAACAAAATCAAAACACTTTCCGTTCGCGAAGTTTGTAAACAAAGCTGGCGTTTGTTTCATCGACTTTTTTTCCTCTCAAGATCGACTGCCATTATTACTTTGGTAAAAAGGCAAAATTTTCCGTGACCTTTTTTCTTGCCAGGTGCATACTAAATTTAAAAAGCTAAATTACTTGAAACTGAAACTTGAAAATTTGAAACTGACACGTAAACGCCTGAATGAAGGCAATTTCCTATTAAATAAGGGCAGCCTATTTATTGCACCCATAAACAAATAGAAACGCTCCATAGAAAATCAAAAAGCGTTCCATAAAGAATGAACCTGTGTTCCATGAAAATGTGCAATGTTACCCATAAATAATTGAAAACGTTCTATATTTTATAAAAAAATGTACCGGTAAAACATAAAATTTTCCCAATAAAAAATAAATTTCATCAATAAATAATACTGAAATGATCCATAATAAAATACAAATGCTCCAAAGAAAAATGCATTGCTCCATAAAAAAATGAAATTGTACCCATAGAAAATTGAATGTTGCTCCATAGAAAAATTAAATTGCACCATAACAAATTGAAATTGCGCCATAGGAAATAGATGAATTCTCCATAAGTATTATAAAACTGCACCATATTGCTCCATGAAAAAATGAAAATCTTCCATAGATAGCATATTCTTATGATTTAATTCGACAGAGCTGAATTGCTTTACATTGCACTGCAAATGTTTTAAAGTTATGGAGAATTTTCATTTTTTTTATGGAGCAAATTGTATTCTATGTGGTGCAGTTTGATAATACTTATGGAGCATTTGTCTATTTTCTATGGTGCAATTTCAATTTTTTATGGTGCAATTTTATTTTTCTATGGAGCATTTGCATTTTTCTATGGAGCATTTGTATTTTATTATGGTGGATTTCAGTATTATTTATTGGTGCAAAATTTCACTTTTAATGAGAAAACTTTATGTTTTACCGATTCATTTTATTATAAAGTATGGAACGTTTTTAATTATTTATGGGTAACATTGCACATTTTCATGGAACATATGTTCATTCTTTATGGAGCGTTTTTTTGATTTTCTATGGTGCATTTGCAATTTGTTATGGTTGCAATAACCTTTTCCATTAAATAAGCGAGTTCTGCCACATTAGATTAGCCACATTAAAGAGCTTTTTATGCAAAATTTATCAGTTTAATAACTGATTCTTGTCTAGAGTAGTTACATGAAATCACAGCATTTAAAGTTTCCATAAAATGTTAACACAGAAAGTTCACAGGTAATACTAATTAGTGACAATCGATTGTTTAGTACTAACGGTTTCATCTATGTAAAAAACACATTGAAAAATCTTAGAAAAGTTATGTAAGACTAACTTTTTCTAAAAGCTGAATAGCCCCCACTCATCTCTAGGCATCCATGAACTGAATGAGGTAAGAGCTTTATGCTCATAACGACGTATAGAAGTTGCTAGAACGGAATTACAATCTAGTCCCCGAATAATCAATTCCCCCCCCCCTGATCAATTTGACCCCGGTTTACGGTATTACAAATATATTCATATTTCGGATCAGCAAGATCAATCAGTCGTAGACTATATTCATTCGTCAGCTGACTCAACATGACAATTTTGAATAAGTTCAACTATAACGTATTCAGTTGATTTTCCATTTTTATATTGCACCTCCACTGCACGTATACCTAGCTACGTCCAATCGAAAATATCCCCAGCTTAATGTGTGACCCAAATTTGTGCCTAAACGTATTCTAATTTAACAAACGCCCGAGAACTCCTAACGATCGAGCGAGATTAGTGGAGTGCTTCATCACTGTTTCTGTGATGAGATGTGGTTCGTACGGCGCGCGGTCGCGTTGACCCGTGATTTTACTAAATACCCAATCTTACATAGCTGATGTTTTTCGTCCGTTCCGTTCTTGGCTCCCGAATGCCAGACATAGCGGGGACGCACGAGACGCAAAACGTCTTTCTCTCACTCTCTCTCCCCGTCGTCGTCGTCATCATCGGGGAAAACGTTTTTCTCCTCCTCACGCGGTAATAAATTGCGTAGTCGAACCGCAAACCCTAGCCTCTGGCCTGACTGGATGGATATTGATGGATTGCACGCCCATTAGTCTCCCGGGGTGGATTTTCTCGGGCCCGTCGTGCGGGTTGCACATTTTTCCTAATTGATGGTCGTGAAAATTGACAACTATTATCAACACATCTCGCCGGCGCGCTGGGGAACGGCAACGGTGTGGTGGGGTTTGATTGGCTGTTTTGGGGGAATACCGTTGAGTTTCATTTGAATTTTTTGTTTTGGTATTTCAAGCAGATGTTTTCTTGGGGAATGATAGGTTGACTCTATTTTCCTACACATCTTTCGTGTCTTTGGTCTGACTTTCTATGCTGTCATATATTTGTTACTATTTTAACGATGTTCTTCACCTATTAATAAATTCGAGGCAAATTATGGTGAACGATTAGTTCTTATTTTTGTTTTTATCTTTTTGAAATATTCCGCTACAAAATTCGGTTTGGCCTCGGTGGTCACGTTTTAAATGTAGCTTGTGAAATCAAAATGCAAAAAGGGATAGTTCATCGAAGCACTTGTAGCTTATGGAGCGAATCCTTATTTCAGCGAAGTATAGCGTAAAAAAGTAGTAGCGATACCTCACATCAGCGATACCTTTATTTTATTAACTAGTTTATTTGTGGACGCAGTAGCGCCCGTGGTAAGTTTTTTTTAATATAAACGGTTTATCTGTAATTCACGCTTGTAGATTTTAAATAAGAAAAACATTACCTTTTTCTACGTTTTGAATAGTTTTTTGGTGAATTCAATGCAGCTTATATTTACATCTGAAAATACTTCGGTGAAGTCACCGGACAGACAAACAGCACTATCTGTGTTATTTCCAGTAACTGCTGCATTCGGTTGTCTAAGAGTGACAGATTATTATCTGCATTAAAAAAAAAATCAAAATTTTCAGCGTCTGTTGTCTGTGTGTGTTTTTTTCTTCATCAAATGCTGTGTCTGGTTTTCAAAGGTTGTCACTGGTTTTGTTTTCTGCATCCGATAGTTAAAAAGAATTAAAATGTCAAATATACAATAAAAACAAATAAAAAAAATCAAAAATTCCAACGTCTATTGTCTGTGATTTTTAAATGCTGTGTCTGGTTGTCACTGATTTTGTTTTCTTCATCTGACAGTAAAAAGCATTAAAGTGTCAAATTAAAAAAAAAATCAACGTCTGTTGTCTGTGATTTTTTTCATCAAATGCTGTGTCTGGTTGTCTATGGTTGTCACTAGTTTTGTTTTCTTCATCTGACAGTAAAAAGCATGAAAATGTCGAATTAAAAAACAAATCAAAAATTTCAACGTCTGTTGTCTGTGATTTTTTTTCATCAAATGCTGTGTCTGGTTGTCTATGGCTGTCACTGGTTTTGTTTTCTGCATTTGATAGTAAAAAAGGATTAAAATGTCAAATATTAAAAAGAAAACATTGTCTGTTATTTTTTTCATCAAATGCTGTGTCTGGTTGTCTATGGTTGTCACTGGTTTTGATTTCTTCATCTGACAGTAAAAAGCATGAAAATGTCAAATTAAAAAACAAATAAAAAATTTCAACGTCTGTTGTCTGTGATTTTTTTTCATCAAATGCTGTGTCTGGTTGGTAACTTTTCGAAAAGTGCATCAAATATTCTCAAATTTTTACTGTAAGTGGATCAACTAGTTGTGTATCAGTGGACAAAATTTGGAAAAGATCGGGCTATTTTGCACGAAGTTATTAAGATTTTAGGAAAAGGTATATTTATCCGATAACCAAATTTGAGCTGTTATATCTCCGGATTCAATGAACCGAATGCAATGAAATTTTGACCATTTACGACTTATATAATGAGCTCTGAAAAACGTTTGACCCAACTTTACTCACAGTAAAAATTTGAGAATATTTGATGCCCTTTTCGAAAAGCAACAGCTATTTGAATATTTTTTGAGAAGGGAAAATTTTGCCTGTCCTGATCATTTTGTCTATCCCCTGTATATATGATGATATAAACAAGCAGTGTGAGTTGCGCACCATTTTAAAAAAGTTAGGTTTTGTTTTCCATTATTCGTTATTTGCATCTTAATAGCAGCGGATAAATGTGGATTTTTTCGGTTAGCAAAGAAAGTGCCATTTCTCCCTGGTTGAAAGATGTCGTAGAACATTTAAATTTTATAGTAAATTGCATAGTTGTACTTTAGGATTGTAGTACAACTAATAAAACTCTTAGTATATAAAAATTGCAAAATATTATGTCAAAGACAATTATTCCGTTTTTGTCATTGTTCTGTTTTAATTAACTGAAAATGGCGGACCGTATTGGCAAAAATGGAACCTACCAGCATCCGGAGGTGGTCAACCTCGCTGGGAGCTTTGGTCATAAGCTGACAGGGTCTCCAAACCTGAACGTCTGTTCGCCAGGAGGAGCGGCTCACAACAGCGTCTGGTCCCCATGTTAGGGACGGATGATCGACGTCCGAGTGTCAGAGATGGACTCTAACTGTGCACTACGGTCCTCCGGAAAGTAGGGGATTGGGGTCCGGCCTTAGGAGCCAACCGAAGCAACTATTGTAACGGAAAATCAGCAACAGAATAAATCTGTGTGCTTTGCGGACTACGTGGACATTATCGCCAGAACATTTGGAATGGTGGCAGAACTGTACACATGCCTGAAACGCTGGCAGGCGGAACCGAACATGACCGGATCCGTCTGGGTAGTAATGTTACGATAGACGGGGATACCCGGATACCTTCGAGGTGGTGGAGGAATTTGTTTACCTCGGATCCTTACTGACGGCTGACAACAACGTAAGCATGAGCATGAGCATGAGCATAGATGACCGTACAATTCGTAGTTGCTACTCCGTGATTGACCAGAACATTCGAAATTGTACAAGGAACCAACAAACGGAGCTTGGGAGCAGCTACCGCTCTGCATTTTCGAGAATTCCAAACTTTATTAAGTCAATAACGGCGCCGGCCACGTCCTTACGGTAATCGAGGAAGGGAAGAAATGTTCGTGTGACGTACGTTGCCACTAGAGACCGAAATCACCTCATCTTCTCCACGAATGTCACAGGAAGGAGCTTTTGTTAGTTAGGAGGGGGAAAAGTTACATGACCTGGATTTACTTTGGTAAGTAATGTGATCCATGCAACCTGTATTTGAATCAAGACATGGGTCTACACTTAACGTGACGAACTATTCATTATTGGCTAGGTAAATACATGGAACATATGGTTTATATTTATATTTATAACAGGAAAAATCGACCGGGAACGCACCGAAATCGAGAAAGTTTGAAATTCCATTTTGCGGGCCATTTTTCTACAGAGCTGCATGCCAAAGAACACAGTATAGTAGGCAGGCAGTACGACGTTTGCCGGGACAGCTAGATTATTTATTTTAAAATGGAGCGAACTCATTAGGTAAGTCGCGACGACACAGACGAACGAAAACTGCTGGCTTGGAATACGACGACGACGACACCGACGAACAAAAACTGTTCTACTGACGGCTGACAACAACGTGAGTCGACAAATTCGGAGGTGCATCATCAGCGGAAGTCGGGCCTACTACGGGCTCCAGAAAAAGCTGCGATCTAAAAAGATTTACCCAAGCACCAAATGCACCATGTACTTACTTCCAAAAGTTTATTCGTAAGTTCTTATGTATGTATATCAGGCTGGTGCAATGGATCAAGAGATTGAAATAACTTACTTACTTGATACTTGATGGGCTACAACTCGTAGCGGTGAGTCTACGCCGAATGAAGTATTCGCCTCCACTGGTCTCAGTCCTGGGCCAATCGCTTCCAGTCACCCTGGACGTTTAGAGCCCTTAAGCCCTCCTAATTGCAAAAAGCCACCGTGTGCGCGACCTACCACGAAGCCGACGGCCTATTCCTGATTCTCTGCTGAATATAGTTTTAGCTTGTCATTCCTCCGGCATATGAGCTACGTGCCCAGCCCACCGCAGCCTGCCGTATTTTATTCGCTTCACTATATTCATCTCTTTATATACTTGGTACAATTCGTGGTTCATGCGACGCCGCCAGATGCCGTCCTCAAGTTTACCGCCGAGTATTGTTCGCAGCGCTTTACGTTCGAAGACCCCAAAGGCTCTCCGATCAGCTTCTCTCAACGTCCACGATTCATGGCCGTATAAAGCGACCGGAAGAATCAGAGTCTTGTACAGCACGAGTTTTGCCTTCGTTTGCAGCCTACGAGACTTCAGCTGATTTCGCAGACCGAAAAAGGACCGATTTTCACCTTGCGGGTAACATCATTATCGCACGTTACTAGAGTACCAAGATAAACGAATTCGTCCACAACGCCAAACGAATTCATCCACAGCGCCAAACTTTGCACCACCTAGCACCACTTCGTCATCACTACCACGGCCGGACCACCAGCAATCATGTACTTGGTCTTTGGTCTTGGTCTTTAAAATAACACTGTTGGCTTTAAAATTGACATCAGGTATCATGAGCATTGAGCAGGGTTCGTAATTTTCGGTTCTGCGATTCGAAATAAACTATTCTCACGGCGGCTGGAGAGTTTATTATCATAATTTTGCTTGAGAAACACTTTTCCCCTCCAGCACTTATTTCAAAAGTAACGATTAATGATAATTGAAAATCGCTCCAGCATGGGATAATTTATTTTCGTTTTGTTTAATTTTCACTCACTGAATTCTCTCGAAAATCTTTTCACAGCAAATTAACAAAAATCGTGCCCGCGACGGGTTTCGAACCTGGATCATTACTAAAAATAACCGCTACACGCGCATTCTATCCACACCACCACGCCAACTACACAGAGGGAATAGAAAATTTACTGCATTAAATCAATCATCGTCAGCGTCATAGGAGTCAAGGAAAGACAACATGATCGGCCGACGAAGGGCAAGCGAAATTTTCGCAGCTTTGGGAGCGAGTGAAAAAATATTTTCACTCTCCTCTTTGAGAGGTAGATTTCTCAAGCCAGATTTTCGCTGAAAATTGGCGTGAGCGAGCGTGAGAATGAGCGAAAATTTCGAGCGCTGATCATGAGTACGAGAAATTCTTACACTTCGGCTTCAAAGAGTCTTCTCTCTCTCTCTCTTTCTTTCTCTTCTTGGCGTAACGTCCTCATTGGGACAAAGCCTGCTTCTCAGCTTAGTGTTCTATGAGCACTTCCACAGTTATCAACTGAGAGCTTCCTCTGCCAATGACCATTTTGCATGCGTATATCGTGTGGCAGGCACGAAGATACTCTATGCCCAAGGAAGTCAAGGAAATTTCCTTTACGAAAAGATCCTGGACCGACCGGGAATCGAACCCGTCACCCTCAGCATGGTCATGCTGAATACCCGTGCATTTACCGCCTCGGCTATATGGGCCCCCATATAAGAGTCTTTTTTTTTTATCCTTCCCTGTTGGGGAATTTAAGCCACTGCGTCCAATAAGCTGAACTTTTGTGGCATGTCCCGTTTTGATATTCGCATCTAGCCAGCTAATTACCATGTGTCAAGTAATCAGCTTCTGCCACGACGCGTCGTCTCCCAGTCAGGTGCAATGGAATTAATAAACCCCAAGACCTTCCCAGGTTCTGCAGACCAGATCTCACTGGGTTGCAAGCAACCACTATTTAGAAATCTTTGCCTGCGCATGTATAAAGCACCACAATTGCAAAGCTGATGTTCCGAGGTTTCACGTTCCGTATTACAGAAACGACAGATATCACTCTGAATCTGGCCAATATTTTTCAAGTGATACCTGCTCGGACAGTGTCCAGTTACTAGGCCAGTGTATGTACATAGAGCTCTCTTTTTGAGCTCTAAGAGCTTTTTGGTTTTATAAGCATTTGGTGTTATAAATCGTTTTGACTGATTGCAATTTTTGACATCCATCCAATTGGATATCACCCTCTGCTCAGCCCAGCATTTCAGATCCATTTTAATTGTACAGTTTGATATTCCGCAGAATGGTTCTGGACCAACAAATTGTAAATTGGAACCACTTTTAGCAAGCTCGTCTGCCATTTCATTCCCTTCAATGCCGCAGTGACCTGGAACCCAGTATAAGTTTACTGAGTTCCCTTGACACAGCCTGCGCAGTGAAAGAATGCATTCCCAGACAAGCTTTGAAGTACATTTGTAAGCGCACAATGCTTTTAGTGCAGCTTGACTATCTGAGAAAATACAAATATTTGCATATCTGTATTTTCTCTCAAGGCAGATATTTGCGCATTTCAAAATAGCAAGAATCTCTGCTTGAAACACCGTAGGATAGTGTTCGCCACTGATGTTTGTATTCCAGGGCCGTAGATTCCTGCTCCCGTTTTTATTCCAACTTTTGAGCCATCTGTATAGAATTTGATTGATCCTTGACGAACAGTGGGACCTCCGACTTCCCAATCTGCACGAGTTGTTTCGTGCAACTTGTAAGGAACATCATGGTTCTCCACAGGTTTCATCCAGTCTTTAATCATTTTCATTACTGGCCTAATTTGGAAGTATTGTGAAATGCTCAGAAGACCTACAAGATCACCTGGCATAAACTTTTCAACTCGTTCAAGTCTCAGCAATTCCTTTTCTGCTTCTAATTGCACGTACTCGTGCAAAGGTAGCAGATTGAGAATCGCATCTAAAGCTTTTGATGGAGTGCTGCGCATCGCTCCTGTAACAGCAATGGACGCAAGACGTTGAATTTTCGCAAGCTTTGATTGCGTGGTAGCCTCTTTTGTTTTTGGCCACCAGACAAACGAAGCATACGTCACTTTTGGGCGGATTATGGCAGTAAAAATCCACATTATCATTTTTGGTTTCAAGCCCCACTTCCTGCCAATAGTTTTGGAGCATAACCAGAACGCACTTGTTGCCTTACCGATCACGGACTCAATTTGAGCATTCCAGTTCAGTTTGGCATCCAGAATCAAACCTAAGTACTTGACTCGATCACTAGGATGAATTTGTATCCCTCCAAGCCGAAAAGCTTTTAGGTTGATCTTCCTTCTCCTAGTGAAAGGGACAATTACGACTTTTGACGGGTTGATGCTAAGGCCCTCCTTAATACACCATGAATGTGTATAGTTTAGGGCCCTTTGCATTCTCTCCGAAACAGTTTCGTCATACTTTCCTCTCACTATTATGACTATATCGTCTGCAAAGCCCACAACTTCGAAACCTCTTTCCTTCAAGCTTCTTAGAAAATCGTCTACAACTAAGGACCACATTAGTGGTGAGAGGACTCCTCCTTGAGGGCAACCCTTTGTTGCCCTTACTATTATAGAAGAACTTCCCAGCTCAGAAGTGATTTCTCTTTTTGCAAGCACAGTATGAATCCAATGTATGATACATTGGTCGAAGTTTTTATTCTCCATGGCACGCTTCATAGATGAATAGGAGGCATTATCAAATGCTCCTTCTATATCTAAAAAGGCGCATAGAGCTATTTCTTTTGCTGAAAACGTTTTTTCCACCTTTGTTACTAGCGAGTGAAGTGCCGTAACCGTTGACTTACCAGATTGATAAGCAAACTGGAAGTCAGACAGGGGATGCTCTTTTATGTAAGAAGAATTGATAAAATCCTTCAAAACCTTTTCCATAGTCTTCAACAAAACTGAAGAAAGACTAATTGGTCTATATGCTTTCGGATGCGTTTTATCTCGTTTCCCCTTTTTCGGGATAAAGATAACTTTTACAAGTCTTCATTTTGATGGAACGAAATTCAATCTCAAACTAGCCTTGAACATCTCAATTAGTGATGGAACCAACACCGTTTCTCCGTTTTGAATCAGTGCTGGAAATATCCCATCAACTCCTGCTGATTTAAAAGACTGAAAAGATCTAATTGCATTTTCCACTCTGGCCTTCGTGAAGATTTCATCAGCTAAATCTGAGGCGGTGTTTACTGTACTATTTGACTCCATTGAGTTTATACTAGGACATCCTTCACCTTCCAGAGATATAGTATCATTGGAATCCACACTTAGAACCGAACCTGGAAAATGGGTTTCCATCATTAAATCCAAAGTTTCACGAGGAGTTTTGGTAAAAGCTCCATCGTCACGCTTCAGATTTCCCAATTCATTTGCATGATCTTTTGCAAGCGTTTTTTGTAGTCTAGCAACTACAGGAGTACTGTTTATGTTTTCACATGTCAGCACCCAAGATTTTCTTTTAGATTTTCGAATTTCGTTGTTGTACTCAGTCAGGGCTTTCCTATACTGAGTCCAATCTCCCGTTTGTTTCGCTCTATTGAACATTTTACGAGAAAATTTTCTTAGGCGATCCAGTTTAAAGTTCCACCATGGCCATAGGCGAAACTACTGGGGGTGCCGGGGGTGCCAGGCAACCCCTATCATTTTAATGCATTGCTATGAAATATGGGGTGATGAATGATGAATGGATGAACTAATGAATATTTGTTTGTAGGGCACCCCCTGGCAAAAATTCGTAGTTTCGCCAATGACCATGGCACGTCTCTAGTAGAAGACGATTGTATGGTGGGACAACTGCTGTTAAAGGAATTGATGATACTTTCATTTACTCTTTGAGAAAATGATTCTAACTTTTGGGTTGAATCGATAGTTTCCTCCATTGTAAATTAATGCGAATTCAACAATTCCACATATTGATCCCAGTTTGTCTTCCTGGGATTTCTAAATGCAGTTCTAGAATAATCTCCACCGCTCCAATTGAAGATTATGTGTTTATGATCAGATAGAGAAATCTCATCTGACACGTGCCAGTTTGTGATCTTGTCAAAGATTGCAGCGTTGCACAGTGTTAGATCCAAGACCTCTTGTCTGATTGCATTTAAGAAAGTAGGTTTATCACCATTATTACAAATGTCTATATTGTTCGAAGACAGATACTCTAATAGTGACTCACCTCGACTGTTAATATCCGTACTACCCCAAACCGTGTGATGCGCATTGGCGTCACAGCCAATGATGAACGATTTGTTGTTTTCTTTACAGAATTGAACAAATGATGCGATCTCAGGAGGAGGTACCTCAGGAACATCACCAGGAAAGTAAGCTGAAGCCACAGCGATCTCAGTTTTACCCCTAGTGGTTGGTACCTCTACCATGACCGCAACAATGTCCCTTCTGATAAACTCTGTAATAGGATAACATTTTAACGTTTTACGTACTAGGACAGCAGTTCTGGGAGAATCTTGTTGCTCATCATAAAATAGTTTACTATTTTGTGTCAGAACACCAAGAATCTTTCGTTTATTGGACCATGGCTCTTGAATTAGCGCCACTTCCAGCCCTTCTTTTTTAAACCTTCGACACAACACAGCAGAAGCACCTTTTGCGTGATGAAGGTTTACCTGTACAAACTTGATTCCAGTCATGAAAATATACATTTACTTAAGAAAAGTAGCCGATTATCCCGGAGACAAATTAGGTCCACTGCGTCATTGCTCCGTTTAACACAGTAAGGGCAAAAATACTGTGGAGGGTGCCCTGGTACTTCACAGGCACCGTTAGCGGCTAGGTTTTTATTAGACCCCTCTAACCATTCATTCCTAGGCACGGTACGCATTAAGCCGCTTGACACCATGAATTAGGGGTCACCTGTTAGTGGACTCTTACCACCGGAACAGACGGTCCGTAGTGTTATTCTTAGCCAGTTGAAGGAACTGCTACCGACACTACACGGCTATCTAGGCTGATCTGGAATAGAAATTAATATTGATGATCAACTTCTTTCGAGCCCGAACAGCCGCCAAATTAGCTCTATAAGAGTCTTACAAATGCTCAAATGCGTTCAAATGCTCGTTTAAGTATGCAGAATTGATTAAGGAAGAACGCAGCTGCCAAAAACATTAGCGCCATGATGATTTGTTTATAGCAGTGGTCACCAAACTGCGGCCCGCGGGCCGCATGCGGCCCTCGACAAGGTTTTGTGCGGCCCGCGAACTGATTTTGAAATGCAATAGAAAGTGGCCCACTCACAGATTCTATAATGAAAATCACCATATTTCAAAATTTTCATGAGAATGAATATTAACTACTGATTAACTCTGCCAATACTCTGGAGAGATTTTCAAAAGCTATAAGATTTTTGAGAGTTTTACAAACTTTAAAAGACTACTTTCTCAAATTTTGTTCCAAAAATATTCGAAACTGTTGGTATGAAAGGTGTGTTCCGCTTAAATATTGAGTTTAGGCTAAATTTACAGGTTCTCTTCCATGGATTTTGGACCTGTGGCAGGACTCGTCCTAAGTAATTTGTTGAATTTCACGAAAATAAAATTAAAATAATATCCATTTTGTTTTTTTTTTCATTCCAAATTTTCCAAAACATTTTACAGAAATGTTGTCTACAAGTTTTTTTTAAAGGAAGTGTTGCCCAAACTTTTGTAATTTCGCTGAAAACTTCAGGGATTGGGCAAGATACTCTTCATTTCCCTTGCAATATTTTTGGGAATTCCTCTAACAAAAAAAAATATCTAAAATATCTTTTCTAAATCGGTTACAAATACTTGCACACATTGGTCAGGAAATTATGTCTGTAGGTTTATCTTTTACGCAAGAAAAACTTCAAAAAATCATGAAGAATTTCCACAACAGTATCACCAGGCAGTTTTTCGGAATTTCTTTCGAGTGCCCTAAACCCCTATAAATCATTCTGAAATTTCTTAAAATCCACGAAAAGTCCTTAAAAAAATTGGATCACAGTTCCGAGATTTTTTTTCAATAAAGGGTTCAATATACTTCTCAGGGAATTCCTAAGCTGCAGTAAAAAACTTCATTTGAAAATTTCTTAAAACTGGATCCAGGGGAATTACTAGAAATTTATCCGTGTTCGTGTCTAGGACTTATGCACTGTAAGTTCATCCACAACATTATTAAAGAGGTCCATATTGTTCTAGCCAACATCGTTATTGCTTTTTTTTTCGTATAACTTTCAAGTAGCTTGTCTGAAATAATTTGCTCAACATTATTAATACTAAGAACTACAAAACCTAAATGTAACTGTCATTGCATCCTGTTTTTAATTTCCTTCGATTTTCAAGATTTTTTCTAGTGAAATTAAATCTGCTGATAACTACAGGTTGTTTAGTTCCTTGCCATTTTTTTAATAATTAAAAAAAACACAAACAAACGAATTTTGTATTGAATCTTGATTTTTTTTAAAAATAAACTCTTAAATGACTTGCGGCCCGCAGTCGCTTTTAAAAATTCAATTTTGGCCCGCAAAGACAGTTAGGCTGAGGATCACTGGTTTATAGCTAATTTGTATGAAAAAAACAACCATTTTGTTCGTAGAAATCGACAAATTATGAGAAAGCCATAAATATAAAATTGCTGAATCAACTACTATGATTTGACATTTTTTGCCAGGTATTTTCAAATCTGGACCACCGTGCATCTGGCGAATTGGGAATCATGAGTTCGAGTCTCACCGGAGTACGTGTATTTCTTTTCATAATTCAAATATCATTTTTTTCATCGAGCACATGTTTCTGTTGTGCACATAAATGTCAAAGCATTTTCAACAGCGTAATTTCCACATGGCTGGAAAGCCAAAGCAAAATCAAGAAATTGGCATCACTTTGATTTCTCGAAGGTCTGTTTTATAGAGTACATGAGATGAAATCTACCGCTAAGGTAGAGTTGTATTGAAGAACGTGTTAACGACGGGGTCCAGCACTCTGAATTCACGTTCTAAACCCTCGAGTGATCGCGCTGCTGTATTTTGTACAATACGTTGAAAAACCCCTCGCTTCTTGTACTCAGCATTAGCAATGCTTATTTAGCATGATGCTGGCGGTGGTGGCCAATCGCGCGAGTTACGGAAGGTTAAGAACTATGCCACTGCCACTGCACCTATTCTATAGCAATAAACAAACGACCATGCGTCTCCATGGGGTTGCTTCTTTAAAGCTGATTTCCCTCAAAGATGATGGATGATGGCACGGCTATCAAAACCTATGAATTGATTATAAATCAATATAGATTCACATTCCATCAAATTAATGTACCGTTCAGCTTGTACAAATAAGCACAATGTACACATGCAACCTTTCCCCGTGACAGGGCGACAAAATTGATATTTGCCATTGGATCGTGTGTCATTGATATACAGCTAAAGTTCACACGAAAAAACGAACCGGCTAACTGTCCGTTCGTGCCGGCCTGTCATTAGCAATGCGTGTGGATTGCTCGGACTTTGAGTGGCGTGTCTGGTTTTGGTAATATTTTCCCCACATGAAGGCCTACTGTACCACCATCGTGGAAAACGTGAACCAAGAAAAGCGGAAAGTCATCCAGTTGAAGACTGAGGGACGGGGCGTTTTGCTTACCGCGACCACTACTGTGCGAGGCGCAAAGGGAGAAAAAGTTGAAATACCGAACGACGGACGCCCAGTGTGTACGTTTAATTGATTTGATGCGTTAATAAAATTTTAATGTCTTGATGGAGTAACGAAGAAGGATTAAAGCGTAATTTATCTCTCGTTATAAATAGACCGAATTTTATTGATTTATATACGATGGTCTATTGGAACTGTATGGGAGTATTTCCATCATGGCCCTATAAAAGAGCTGGTGCCTGCCTGTTGGTGTTTATAATAGCCGTCATTCAAAAGATTTTGATTCATTGTGCTTCCGCTCGATGCAATTCTTCCGTTTTAACCTACTTTCTGGACGTCGGTATCAAAATCTTAAACAATCTGAAAATGCCATCGCTTTGAAATGCGAGCAGTAGCTTTGCACACATCATCTTTGTTTGAATTAACAGTCAATCTGAAAACACGCGATGTAACATCAACAACGAAATAGAGTTTTGCAAAGCAAAGAGTCATTACGATTTAACAAGAAGAGCTGTAAGTACACCAGAAATGAAATCTTGCTAAATAGACACCTGAGAAAGAAAGAAGCCTCCCTAAATACCTCGTCGTTGAAGCATGATGTCTTCCACTTACGAAGGCTTGACCTTGGCATAACCACCTCTTCCTTTACCCACTGCCTGCTGTTGTGGTAGTCGACATGGCAGTGAACCACCAGGTGATTGATACGAGTGTAAGCATCGTCTACCTTCCAGTTCGAACTACTTGTTAGGCCTGTATTACAAAAAGTAACGCCAATAATCGACTACACACTGTTCCGGCTGAAGAAACTCTTGGTACCGACATTAGCCAGGTCAACATTTAGTATGGCTAGCGTCTCTAGTAGGATCTGACCCCGATGGTTCGTGAAACGAATTCCTCATTCCACGGCCCATCAGGCATTGAAGTCACCTGCTATTACCACCGGCCTTCGCCCTGGCAGGACGGTCGTCTTACAGTCCAACATCTGCGTAAACTGCTTGATCGACCACTGTGGAGGCGCATAACAGTTACAGAAATAGACCCCGTTTACTTTGGCGACCACGAAGCCCTCATAGGTAGTAAACACCAATTCCTGGACGGGGTATTTACTCGTCGTCCATATCGCCGCCATTTTTCTAGACCCACCCTCGGCCCAATTGCCGTTTACCGGCATTATACTCGTATACAAAACACTCAGTGTGGGTCCGCTATGGTCGACATCCGAGAACCCCCCCCCCCCTCTCAAAAACCGTCTGACAAAGCAGTTTATGAGCTGCGTCAAAGTGGTTTAGGTTCAGCTGCGTTATCTGCATTTTTCTGAATGACGAGCACCTTGGACCTTCCGTTGTGTGCTTGTTGTTCGCGGATTTTCCGGAGCAAATCAAACTCGTGCAGCCTCATGTGATTTATGGACTTCGCCAGGCCGCATCGTTTGTACAGCTTCCACTTGTCAGGGCCTCTACAGTCTCATTACTTGTATCCTGGTTCCAGACACCTGAAGCAAAACCTCGGTGGCTACTGCAAATTCAGTTGTCATACTGACCAGCCCACCTTAAGCTACCTCTGTCCCTGCCGGTCCCTTCCGTAGCCGAACGGCTGCGGTGGCCACATAGACGTCACACTGTTGCCGCAGTGCCGTGACGAGCTGTTTAGCTTCGATGATCTCGTCTAGGTTTTTTCACCTTTAGAGTCGCCTCTGCGGTAAGAGACCTCACCTCTGGGGTAATTTGGACAGGCTGAGGACAACGTTGGAAAAATTATCCCTTAAATTTCTTAGGAACCAATTGAATATTTTGCAAAGTTACTAGTACGCTTATAATATGACTGTACTTTGCGTTCCTGGTGACAAAAACCTTAACAAAAGCATTTTAAGTTGAGATAATCACAATTTCCCATCACCTGTTGCATTTAAGACACCGAATATGAGTTTTGGACAGCCTCAGATATATATAATTTGGACAGGGCTATTATCTCAGTTGTCAATTTCTTGATTGTTGCTAGGCTTACCAAGCCGATTCTGTCACATTCGCCCGAAAACCATTCGCCCGAATAGACCATTCGCCCGAAAAGACCATTCGCCCGAAAAGACCATTCGCCCGAAAAACCATCTGCCGATTCCATGTATTTTCATAGGACAAGCTTTTTTCTGGTTTGCCATGATGAAACTTTAAGGACAGACCCATGGTGTACTTAGTATCCGACCAATCGTAAGAACAGCTGGACTAGCGCCAATAATAATAATATTGACTTAGTTTGAAAGAACGGCCTATGTTTGAAGAAGGTTAATTGCTTGTGAAAACATTAATGACCTATTAATTGTTATAGCATTGTTGATCGAAACGATAAAAACAATACTTCAGCACAGAGTAGTCACACTTTTAAGTTAATAAAGCATTGTCCAGTTAGAATCCGGACACAGATAATCACTTATATCTCAGAGGTGGAATAACAAACAGAAAAGGCGAAGCCCTCAAAACAAAGATAATTTACTGTAGTTTCATGGAAAAATATCATTAAAATTATTTAATTTAATTTTTAATACAGTTTCTCATTTTTTCCGTGATTACTTCCTTAAAAATCTGCACAATGGTAGTAAATTTTATCATCTACCCCTTCGGCGGATTTGTTTAACAATCAGGTCATCTCTGTAGTGTCCTGAGGCCCTCTACCTATCTGATTAGGATTCCAAAGAAACTTTGCCAAATATTTCTCTTCTTGCGAAATTAAGGGCTATTCAGTGAATTCCAAAGAAGCGAAATTTGAGTGTTTTTTCGTTAATAAACACTATCCAACAGTGATGACACCACTACACATCTCAGGCTGTCGTGATAGCTCACCGTATTAGCACAAACCTCTACAGATCCCTTGTGTGCAATTTTTGTACACATTTGGTGTCAAAATCGTGATGTGAGAAAACGATGTCCAGAGCTCGAACTTCCTGGCAAATCTTGGATTTCCAAGCAGATTTATCCATGAACATAAACTTCAATCTTCCTTGGGCACTTCCTCATGGCATGGTTAACAACATCTGTGCACATCACACATAATGGTTATGGAGACATTAACATTTTTCGCGACTGTCGTACCTGACCACGCTTAATTTTCAGCGTGTTTGTGCAAGATTTTTTTCCTTCACTTGTCTTCAATCTGAAATAACTTTTCACTCGTAGCAAGAAAATCGATGAAATTTTCACCATCAATAGAGGACTTGTTTATGATCAGACTGCTGTAAAAAATATGATTATGATCATTGAGAGCGTCACAATAAATTATCATTTGCGTCCGGATTCTAACTGGACAATGCTTTAGTGTTCACGACTGATCTACTCGGAAAAACTACGTTTCGTTAAAATGAACAATAATTGATAAAAATTAAAACGTCTGAGCTGAGTATGCAGAAAAAAACACCAAATTCGCAAGAATTCAGCATTTTTACTTGAACAAGCTGTACTTTTGAAATCATATTTGGAAGCCAGAAGTTGTAAAAATGTAAAACGTCAAGGTTCCCCATAACAGAACAACTTAAAAGAACGGCTCATGATTGAAAGAAGGGAAAATCCCTGGTGAAAAATGACATCAAATTGAATTCAATTTCCTTGAAGGTTAAACTAGAAAAAAAAAGCCTATTAACAAAAGAAGGGACAATTCCAATCAATGTTTCCACAGCTATATTGCCGAAAATGTTTGTAACTGTATAAGTCTTAAATCAGACTGTGCTCAAAGAAAGTTAAATCTTCTGACGAAATTGGTTACAATAGCTTGTAGTTGTTAACCCTTATGTGGCCGACAGGGTACCCGAGTACCCAGCGCCCATTTAAAAAGCACGGTGTAGAAAAAATCAAAAAGTTTGTCGGACACATAACGGTTAATGGCGTTCAGCCATACGCGTGGACGACGCCTAAACTGATTTCAAAAAAGTGTTCTAGATTATTATGGTTTTCGGGCGAATGGTTTTTCGGGCGAATGGTCTTTTCGGGCGAATGGTATTTCGGGCGAATGGTATTTCGGGCGAATGGTCTTTTCGGACAAATGGTCTTTTCGGGCGAATGACTTTCAGGCGTTTGTTAAATTCGGGCGTTTGTCATTCGGGCATTTGGAATTCGGGCGAATGGTTTTCGGGCGAATGTGACAGAACCGACCAAGCCATGTGGAAAATTACACTGTTGAAAATGCTTTGAAATCCATGTGCACAACAGAACATGTGCTCGATGAACAAATTGAGATTTGAATTATGAAAAGAAATCCACGTACTCCGGTGAGACGAGATTGGGAGTCGTGAGTTCGAGTCTCACCGGAGTACGTGGATTTCTTTTCATAATTCAAATCTCAATTTGTTCATCGAGCACATGTTCTGTTGTGCACACTGATGTCAAAGCATTTTCAACAGTGTATTATCTCAATGTTTAGCCATGAATACTTTTAACTAATGGAAGTATAGTATAGATTTACAGTAGTATAGTATAAATTTACAAATATTTTCTTGCAAATAATTACATTTTTTTGTTAAACAGACATCTCTTTTTGAAACTAATACAGTTTTTGTTAAAATCGAAGAAAAATCGCCAGACCCACAGAATACACCTTCAAGTATGCAATCACACAGTATCCCCGTATAGTTTATCAAATGACCAAAATATATTGGCAGTAGAAAACCTTTAATATATTTTGTACACCACCTATTTTATTTATTTATTGTCGTCAATCAATTCGTAGACCGTTACAATTGTTTATATACTAATAGCTACAGTAATATTATACTTGCATTAAGGTTGAAGGATTCGTCATTGACTTAATCGTCATCATTGAAAATACGCAAGCAGTTTTCTCGCTCAAAACAAGAATGATTGCATTGAAAAAGTATTCACTGTACTCCATTCTGCACCCGCAATACAGTGAATACATTTTCCCTGCGGGAATTTCAGCTTTGAACGAGAAAACTGCTTTCAAATTTTCAATTATGACGATTACCGTCAAGGCGCCATTCACCGTGGGGGCTCCATTCACCGTGTGCCTTTGAATATTTTTTTCATTATTTCCATATTATGATTGAATGATATGACAATTTCCCTTCTATTTCACCAATACAACATTGTATTGGTGACATTGAAGGGAAATTGTCATATCATTCAATCATAATATGGAAATAATGAAAAAATATTCGAAGGCACACGGTGAATGGCGCCTTGAATGTATGTCAATGACGAATCCTTCAACCTTAAGCGTAACAGAACAATGTTAAGAGATTCTTCTTTATTGATCATTTCTTATTGCAATAATGCTTTTAAATATCTTACATTTTTTAATTCAACGATTTTGAGGTGCTTATTGTATGTGATGGTAAAGTCTATGTCCTCTTGCATACCTGCGCATTTGAAGGGCTTTAGTGACACAGATTATATTTGCGATAATTTTGAAGAAAATGCTAAACGGCTTCAAAATGAAGAACGGCTTCATCGACACAGGTGAGAATAATTTGCGTGAGCCACGCACCCGGAGAAAGCGTATCACAAATGATACCTGGAGGAGCGAAGGAACGCCAAAGCCGCGATGGAGTAAGCGAAAACACGAGGAGCCAAAGCCGTAGCCTGTCAGCGCTATTCGGCACTCGAGAAGGAAGTGAAACGTTCATGTAGATGGGACAAAAAAACGTGGACGGACCCCCAGCCGACGAAGAAGAGAAAGCCGCAAACACCGGTGACATCCGTCTCTTTTACGATGTCTCATGCCGTCTTAGCGGGACCAAGATGAATGCTACGATGCCCGTGAAAGACACGTCTGGACAGTTACTGACCGACCCAGCTGACCAGTTGAAACGCTAGTTCGAGCACTTTGGAAATCTTTTTCAAGTTTCGGCCACGCCATTAACACTTAAGTATGATCCGCCAAGGGTGTTACCGACCGGAGTCTAGACGTCCAAAATCACTAGTAAGTGTTGGTTTCTGCTTTTACTCAGTGTAATTGGTCCTATGAAATCCATAGATATTATTTGCCATGGCCTATTAGCAATCCGCTGTTCCCCCATTTTGGGAACTGCCGAACCTTTACATTCCTTGCAAGTACTGCATCTTTGAATGTACTGTTTTACCTCTTGCGCCATTTTGGGCCAGTAAAATCGCAGTTTGATCTTAGCAAGAGTTTTCTCAAACCCCATATGTAGGGCTTGGTCATGCTCTTGTTTTAAAATGTCTTTCTTTTTCTCTGGCGGTGGAACTTGTTTCCACTCGAACCGGTTGTCTCCTGGTATCGATGGAGTAGACACAAATTTCCAGATTTGACCGTCCTCGATCCTAAAATCGGGATACTTGTCCGGATTTTCCAAAATGTTTTCACGTAGTTTTACATACCACGTTGAGTCAGTAGCGGAACATACCAGTGAGATGCTCCTTGAAAGAGCATCCGGCACGATATTAAGTTTCCCCTTTCTATGGATTATTGTAACGTCCTGCTCCTGGAGCGCCAAGCTCCACCTACTTAATCGGGAGGAGGTTTTCCACCTGGTTTTCATAATGTAGGTGAGCGCTGACGAGTCGGTTACCAGAGTATAATGACTCCCCTCTAAATACCCACGAAAATGCTCAATAGCCAAGATCGCGGCTAAGGCTTCTTTTTCCGTGGCATGGTATCTTTGCTGCGTTGACGATAATTTTTGAGAAAAATATCCAATCACCCGTTCGGCTTCATCTTGGACCTGCGTTAGGATACCTGCCACCGCTAGATCGCTGGCGTCCGTTTGTAAGGTAAATTCCTTACCAAAATCCGGGTTTCCAAGAATAGGAGCTGAAATCATCAGCTGTTTTAGTAAAATGAAGGACTTATTAGCTTCATCTGTCCAGCGAATTTTCCGAGGTTTTCCTTTTAACAAGTCCGAAATGGGAGCCGTAATACCACTGAAATCCGCAATGAATCTCCTGTAATAATTTGTCATTCCGAGAAACCGTCGGACTTGCCGTACAGTTCTCGGAGTTTCGAAATTCACAATCGCTGATATCCGATCAGGGTTTGGCCGGATTCCATCAGGAGTTATTACATGCCCTAGAAAAGGTAATTCTTTTCTACAGAACTGCGATTTATCAAGGTTCACTGTAAGATTGGCATCACTTAGCCGTTTAGCTACTTCTGCCAAATCTTTCATGTGTTCCTCGAAAGTATTACTCAGGATGATAATATCATCCAGGTAAATAAATATCCTGGGTTCTAACTCGCCATTTCCTAGAATATTGTCAATTAATCGAGATAAGGTTGCGGGGCTGTTGGAAAGCCCAAATGGCAACCTCGTATACTGAAATAGCCCTTTTCCCGGAATAGCAAAGGTCGTATATTTTCGGGATTTCTTGTGTAACGGGATCTGTAGATACGCTTCTTTCAGATCAATAGTGCTAATAAATTTAGCACTTTCTAACCGACTCAAAATTCGTCCTATGTGTGCTTGTGGGTACAAGTCTCTGACGGTCCTTTCGTTCAGGCGACGTGCGTCTAAGCATAAACGAATCGCTCCGCTTGGCTTCTTTACTGGAATCACGTTCAGGCACCAGTCCGATTGAGCCGGCTCAATAACTCCTGACCTGAGTAAACGATCTACCTCTTCGAACAATCCTTTCTGAACATGTGGGGACACGGGGTAAGGCTTGAGATAAACCGGCTTTGCTTTTGCAAATTCCTCCTTAATCTCTATAACGTGTTCAGTCAAAGCAGTTGTTTCTAATCTGTCTCCCTTTTGAACTTTGAAAAGTTGTTGAACCTCGGCTAACCATTCTAGCTGTTCTTTTCTTAATACCTCTAATTCCGTGCTAACCGCGTATTTTTCCTCCTCAACGCCTAAATCTGCCTTTACTGAACTAACTTTGGTTTCTTCCGGGCTCACTGCCAGACGGCTAACTTTATTTTCCCTGGGTTTCATTTCTTGGCCGGAAGGAAGCCTCAGACTTATACCGAAAGCTTGGAAAAAGGTCATGCCACAAATACCAGAACTCTGTAAGTGTATTGCCCAGTAGGTTTCAACGAATTCAGTTCGTCCCATGTAGGAAAACGGCAGATTACAGACTCCTGCACTTTCTAATAATGTCCCATCAGCCATTCTTAGGATCAAATTGGCTGGGGACAATTTTATTTTTAGGCTTTTGATAAGATTTGCATCATACCGCAGTACAGTTACTTCACTCCCACTGGAGGAGAACGTGCCTCTAGAGCCGACCTACTGATACCCACTGTCTAACAAGCAAGTTATGTTCAATCCCATAACATTGATTTCAATAAATGCCCTACTATCACCCGGAATGTCTACTGTTTTCAGAACTTGGCTATCTGTGTCTTCATAATCCGATTCTTTGGCTTTAGTGATGCCGACTTTCAAGAGAACCTTCTCTAACGTTTTCTCCCACTTCTCTACTTCCTCCTCCGTTGGTAAAGCAGAATAACGGACAGCCCTTAGGCTGTCCTGTTCACGTTTTTTGAACAGAATCTACAGTCTTTCGTTTGCTCGCCCTCTAACCCACACTTCCAACAATAACGTCTACGCCTACTTTCACACTCTTTTGCGATGTGACCTGTTTCTCGACAATTGAAACAAACACCTCTACCTGGTGGTTTATACTGATCAACATATTCCTGACTCTTTTTCAGTGACACCGACGCGAGACGATCTTTGCTGTTTTGGAGATTTGCCTGAAGAGTTTTATGGACGTGCTCTTTTGAATGTCGTTCGATCAATGACGGAACTACTGAATTTCCCCTCTCCAGATTTCGTGGTTTAAGCTGACTTTCCTGATACTGCTGTGCCCTCTCATCAGACGATACTGTATTGATTGGATTTGTTTGCCAGAGAATTGGTGTGAGAGAATCTAGTTTGTTACCCCACATTTCCAACTCCCTGCGAGAATTGATTTGTACTAGCATCAGGGATTTCCTAAAATCTGGGCGCACATTTCTACACACTGTAGCAATAAGTTCCTCATCTGAAAAGGGGTCCGCAAGTCCGCGGCTTTTCCTGAGGATGTCTGAGTAGAAAGCTTTGAAACTTTCATTTCTTTGCTGCCTACGACTGTAAATCTGCATTCGGATTGCATAGTCCAAATCCGGATGTTGAAATTCTTGCCTCAGCCCCGCAATGACTTCTGTCCACGAGCTAAAGCTGTAAGAATTTCTCATGAACCACTCTTTAGCGAGCCCAGTAAACAAATGGTAAGCAGACCTCAGCAACTCTTGTTCAGTTGTTTGTTCGGCCATCACATGATGGTGAACCTCCCACAAAAATTCATTGAGTTGCATTCCTTGGTCGTCCCCTGCATACCGAATTCTCCAGCTAGAAACTGGTAGCTTTTTCACAAAATACGTTGGACTCACTGCGAGTCTGGGATCCGAGAATGACCTGATTTCTGGATAATCCGGGGCACCGAGTGCGTTTTCATGTGTGATTGGATTCTGCCCTCGCGAACGGATTCTATCTGAGTCTCTAGCGACTGACCTTTGTGGCCAATTACTAGGCATGAACGGATTTCTCCGTTCCTTTGCTGCATTAGCTACGGGCTCTGTATCCTGAATAAATGGATTTTGTTTCACCCTGGGTCTATTACGAGTCTCAATGAACTCCCTGATCTGAGGCTCCTGAATGAACGTGGGAGCTACGCGAGGTTTAGTCTGAGGCTGAGATTGTTTTGGTACCGTTCCTGTTCTTACTACTCGTTCATCAACGTTCTGGTCTAGGAATGGATTCGTTTCGTTGTTTTCGGGTCCCGACGGATTCGACTCGCGACGATCAGTAAACTGTTTGTGTTGTAACCGAAATTCCGTTCTCAACTCTTGAAGCCTTTTAATTGCATTGTCAATATCTACGTCTGTTATATCCGTTTCCTCATCTTCGCGAGCGTGTTTTCTCTGTCCAGAATTGGATAGAGGTAGGCCGGTGTAACGACCCTAAGTCGTTATCACCCTTACTATTCCATACTAATTAGGATTCCTCAGTAAATATAATGTAATTGTCACTTATGTGGAACATTGGCACTTTTACCCTAGTAGCGATAAAGTTTGCGTTTAAATGTAAAAACAGTAAATATAATGTGTCGCCCGAGTACGCACATGTGAATCAACGGTTCACCGTTAAGATAAACAAAGACCTAGAGGTCAGAACGCTCCGAGAGAGCACGTTGGAATCTACGAACCACCGTTAACGTAAATAGTAAATAGCGAGTCACGTGGGGTTCAACGAATGTTCGTTAACACCCAAAGGTATGAACTAGGTAGCCAAAACAGACGTGAACAGTCATAAATATTACTTGAAAGCCAACTTATAAAAGACATTACTATGTTCAGAGGGGGGCAGTCAGTATGTAGTCAGTTAATAGTTGAGTTTATAGAAGTCAGTTGATAGGAGTTTATAGATGAGAGTCTATAGTGAAATCTAGATGGGGAAGTCTAGAGAGTTAAAGTGAGAGCTGTGCTCAAGTGTTAAGTTTTAGTTTTAAGTGTTTTAGTTTTATAAGAACAATGGACAATATAAGTGAAGAAAGGAAGTGATGTAGCAGTTATCAATTTGATGACAGTATCATGGGGGGAAAGGGAAATAAAGTACATCTTTTTGTACAATATGGTGACAGCGGAAACTAACCGCTCGAAGAAGTTAAGGAACGCTTGAATATGACTGTGAAGAAGTCTAAAACTTTCAAGTGCAGAGAAAAGGAACAGTAATGCCTTCAATCTCGGAGATACAATGTCAAAATGCAAATAATGATCAGTGCGAACAAGAACGCGCTTAATCGGAGAGGACGCGCAGCGGAGCAACATTTCACCCTCGCCTACCATAAGAAGAATAACGCAGTGAAGCAGAACAACCCAAGACGCGGGACGATGAGGATCCAAATGCTAGCTGAGGCTAAGTATAAATACAAACTTTTGATAATCGTATAACTTTTTTGCACAAACGTTCTACAATGGGGTTGCAAAATGAAGAACTAAATCCCGTTTTCAATGACACATACGATCAAACAAGCTGTTCTGATCGCAACAATACATGTATAGTTTTCCGAAAATCTGAAACTAAAAAAATAATAAATCAATTCGGAATGAAAAAGGCCAAAGGCGGGACACAAGATTAAAACAAAAAAAAAAAAATTTTCATCGACAACCTATAAACGAGCAAAAAAAAAAAAATTAATACATACCATATTTTGAGTTTTAAACCGAAACTCTAGACAGGGCTTGATGACCCTATTAAACGCATCAAAAATCACCCACAAGTCTGGGCGACGAATATGATATAAGTTAGGTCGCGAAATTAATTTACTCGCATAACGGCATGATGAGTAATATGTGCAATAGTACAATCATGCGCGAAAGAATAAAAAGAAGCAAAATATCAAACGACACCTTAGGTGCTGGCGCATGCAATTACTGAACGAGTCGGTGGACTCTTACACTAGAATGATTATGCCTGAGCTCCGTTTAATGGTTAGTGGCGGATCAACCATGCGCTGTTGTTAGTGTTTGCGATACGTAAGTATCATCGCAAAGCCATGCAAATATGATCTATTCACATAAAGATAGATAATGAGAGACTGCAGTATTTCTCGTAGTAGGGGGAACGATTGTGGGAATGTAGTTAACAATATATAGATTTAATTGATTAATTATTCATTTATTATTCCTGGAACACTTTGACGCTGACTTGAATCATATGAAAAGAAATCATGGAGAGATTTTCGCAGGTAACAGCAATTCAATGCATCCCAGAATTTGATGGGAATGCAGAAAACTTGATACCTTTCATTAGACAAGTTGACTTCTTTGCCGATCTGCTTGTGGAAGAAGAAAACCACAGAGCACTCCTCAATGTGGTATACATGAAATTACGAGGAAGAGCATTGCAATACCTACCTAGTATCATAGCGAATACTTGAGAAGAGGTGAGAGATAATTTGACACGAGAATTTCGTCATAAAAAGGACATAGGGTCCATAATGAATGAAATTGATACTTTGTGGCAAAATAAGGATGAGAAATTTGATGCTTATAAAAACAAAGCCAAGGAACTATTTAAATGGGTGGAAAATGAAGGAAAATATGCGGTGAACCATTTACGGAAACATTTCTTAGCGGGCTTACGTAATCAAAGCCTTGCACAAGTTGGAATATCACAGAGGGAAAAATCTTTCCAAGATTTATTAAAATGGTTGAAAAAGGAAAATGACGAAAGGGATGAAATTGAAGAAATACATTCAAGGGTTGCATACTTATATTCCATTGAAGAGGAAGAACAGAATAATGAAGTAAATATCCCTTTTAATGGGGCTACAGCTACAGATCACCAAGAGTGTGGTAATATTATAAATAATTTTCAGGATGCAAATGACTGCATAAGAAACGAATATAATATACGTCACATTGATAAACGGTATAATACAAGAGAAAATAATATTACTCTAAGGCCACACCTTATAAATAACCAAAGTAAAAATCGCCAACAACTACACGAAAATAGGATTACAAAATATAATCCACGAAAAAACTACTTTACCGGGGATTCGATGATTGCGTCCGAATATCCCGGCGAAGAAAGACGCTACCAACTTAATGTTGCTGGGACGGATCGTACACAACGTGCACATATATTTGAACTTCATAAAAATAAACAAGGGACGTCATTTAATAAGCCACACAGACAAATGACATGCATTCCGGAACATGAAAAAATACCCATAATATATACAGAACATAATCAATTTTTATTGATTCTAGGAACAATAAATAAACCAAATATAAAAATCAAGTACATGTTGGATACCGGTTCATGTTATAATTTCATGAGATGGGACATAGCGGCAAATGTAGGCGCGCACAACATAGACTACTCCGAAAAGATAACTATTTCTGGATTTAACTCTACACTATCAGAAACGTTAGGATCAGTAGAACTGGTTTTACCAATGGGAAATTCACACTATAAAATTAAGTTTCATTTAGTAAAAGAATTATGTTCTCCTGGAATAATTGGAGCGGAATTTCTTAAAGAATACACCTTGTATATAGATCAGCAATTTTCTTATCTAATATTACGTAAGCCGAATATAATTATGGACAAATATAGAAATACTTTAATGCATAGCAATGGTCAAGCAGATAGCCATTCAAATATTAATATGGGTTCCCTCGAATCGTATGAGGATAAACATAAAACGGTATCAGAAAAAGCGAGCCAAAATCCGACAAAAACTAAAACTAATAAGGTATATATTGAAAAATGCAATAATAATAATAATAATAATCATAAGGAGTGTCAAACAGATACAACAAATAATATTGATATAGGGTTCAATACGCATAAAGCAAATAATATAAATAAGGGTAGAAAACGTAACAGAAGAAATAAACGTAAAATTGACATCCAAGACACGAAAACCAGTAATGAAAAATCATGTAAACAACCTACAGGTAAAAATTTGGAAAAAGAATTTGAAGAGTGTTCTGTAGAAGAACATTATAATGGAAATTTCAAAGTAGCATCTATGGAATATATTTTACCCGAAGATTTGGATACAAACCAAGATATAAGTTTAACAGAAAATAAAAAACAAACACGATTGAAAGAAGATGATCGAGTGAGAAATTTACTCAGCACAATAAATTTGAAACATTTAACAAAAGAAAATTTCAATTCCATGGAAAAAGTTATGGAACAGTATAGCGATGTATTCTATTTAAAGGGCGACCAACTTACAGTCACAAACGCCGCCATGCATGAGATTGAAACTACAACAAATATACCAATCAATAAAAGACAGTATAGGTTTCCAGAATCCACGAAGAAGCAAATCAATGATGAAATTGAAGAGATGGAAAGGCAAGGGATCATAAAACCTAGCAAAAGTCCATGGAATGCGCCAGTATTGTGCATACCAAAAAAGGACCTAGATGCAGAAGGAAATAAAAAGTATCGAATTGTGGTTGATTTCAGAGATCTCAATTTGATAACCAAGCCGTTCGTCTACCCAATTCCTCTCATCAACGACATTTTAGATAGCTTAGGAGACAGCAAATATTTCTCCACAATTGATTTAAAATCAGGATTTTACCAAGTCCCAATAAATCCTAAAGACGCAGCTAAAACTGCATTTTCAACTCCAAAAGGGCATTTCGAATTTACCAGAATGCCTATGGGTTTAAGGAACAGTCCATCAACTTTCCAAAAATTAATGAATTCAGTTTTGTATGAAATTATCGGAGTTAAAGCAATTGTTTATTTAGACGATATTATTGTCTTTGGACGAACAATTGAAGAACATAACGCAAATCTTGTTAAGGTGTTGGAAGCTCTTCGTAAACATAACCTGAAAATAGAACCGACCAAATGTCAAATTTTGAAAAGCGAATTGAAATTTTTGGGGCACACTGTTGATAAAAAAGGTATAAGACCAACGCATGACAACATAAAAGCTATAAAAGAAATGCCCATTCCAAAAACAGTCAAAGATGTTCGCTCATTTTTAGGTACAGTTAATTTCTATGGAAAATTCATACCAAAAATTGCAGAAATTCGAAAACCCTTGAACGAATTATTAAAGAAAAATGTAAAATTTAATTGGACTCAACAATGTCAAGAATCATTTGAAAAACTCAAGCAATTTTTATCTTCGGACTCTTTATTGGTAAGACCAAATTATAAAGATACATTTGTAATAACCACAGATGCAAGTGATCATGCTATTGGAGCGGTGCTTTCAAATGAGAAATCAGTAGATAGACCTATTGCGTATGCAAGCAGAGGACTTGTTGGAGCCGAGCGAAAGTACCATACAATTGAGAAAGAATTATTGGCAATAGTATGGGCAGTCAACTATTTCAAACACTACATTTATAATCAAAAATTTATTGTTTACACGGATCATCGGCCACTGATCTCGCTTTGGCACTTAAAAGAAACATCACCTACTTTAACACGATTAAGACTGAAATTGCAAGGAATGGAATGCGACATTCGATATAAACAAGGAAGGGATAATGTTGTTGCGGATTTCTTATCTAGACTTCATTATAAAAATGAAATGGAAGACGATTCTACTCATATCGCTGTCATGACAAGACAACAAAAAAGGCAGCAGCAACAAAATAGCGAAGCAATCCAAAAGAATAAAGTTCCAGGTCCAATTACGGAAAAACCAGGAAATTCCAAAATGTTAAAGAATAAACAAAAGAGTGAATGGAACATGGATGGTCTTGAAAAAATCGATATCAGGGATGCTGATAAATATGATAATTTAGACAAACTAATTTCAAATGAAGATTTCTCCGATGCAATTTGTAATGATCAGATAAATGACAAGCTTTTGAAATTTACTAAAGAAAAACTTCCAACAGAAGATGTTGATGCAACATTCCTAATACTCAACAGCAGATCTGCGTATAAGGAGTTGAGCGATTTCGTAGATTTACCACATGGATTGAAAGACCATTTAAAAGGAAGAATATTCTCATTCCCAAGTCAAAGAATATGGGGATTTATTTTGAACGGGTCTAAACGATCTCAAATCGGTGACTGTAACTTGGTTCTAGAAAGTTTTGTGGATGCATTTGTCAATTGCCCAAAGTTTGCAAAAACAGCGAAAAATATTCAAATAATTTCATTTAGGGATGTTCAAAGGCTTCCATACCTAAATATTATGAGATTTATTGCTGATAAGTTTGATAAGAATTTCACGTTGTATTCTCCCGATAAGGATCGGATGTGGGTATCTCCAGAAGAGCGAGAAACAGTTTTAAAAGAATTTCATGACTGCCCGCTTGGTGGACATGTTGGGAGCAAACGCATGTTGAAACGCATTAATCCTCTTTTCAAATGGGAAAACATGCGTAGAGATATAGAAAATTATGTCAAGCAATGCGATTCATGTCAAAAGAACAAAATCAGAGCTGCAAACAAAATGCCTATGAAAATTACTACTACATCCGCAGAACCTTTTGAAAAGATTTTTATGGATATCGTTGTACTACCTGAATCTAATAATGGCAACAGATATGGGTTGGTGATACAAGATGATTTGACTAGATATTTAACGGTGGCACCAATGGAAAATCAAGAAAGTCATACCGTCGCCAAAGCATTTGTAGATAATTTTATTTGCAAGTTTGGAGCACCAAAAGAATTAGTAACTGATAATGGTGCAAACTTTGTAAGCAATTTGATGAAAAATGTTTGTAAAATTTTGAAAATTAAAAAGATTACAACCACAGCCTACCATCCTCAAGCAAATCTTGTAGAAAGATCTAACAGAGAACTGAAAATTTATTTACGTCATTTTATTGGAGGCGATTCTCAAACATGGGATAAACTTTTACCACATTTCACGTTTCAATACAACACTACAATAAACTCGTCAACAGGGTTTACACCATTTGAATTATTATATGGCAGGCAAGCAAGAATCCCAAATTCTATTTACAGAATGAGAGATATGGAATTTACTTACGGAGATTATGCAGATGAGTTGAGGGTGAATTTGAAATATCTCCACAACTTAGCACGAGGAAATTTATCAGCATCAAAAAAGAAGCGTAAAGAAGTTTATGATAAACAAGCCAATGATTGGCAACCAATGTGGGGTGACTTGGTTCTTGTAAAGGCGAATCCTACTGGATCAGGACAAAAATTGCAATCCCAGTGGAGGGGACCATATGAAGTGGTCAGTTTTCCCAGCGAACAGACAACTATTATTAAAAACGGGAAAAGATTAGAAAAAGTTCATAATAATAGACTACGAAAGTATAATGAGTAACCACCATACACCGATCAAGATAGGTATATTTGTAAATATGTACATAGCAACCTTGTAAATATTAGATAAATTTTATTATATTTTAACAAATATTGAATGATACAAAAATAAAAAAAAATCTAGTATAATAAGCACAACATATCTTAAAAAAAAACATGCAAAAAACCGTTAAGTTATAAATATTCAATGAAAAACAATAACAAAAATAGATGCTGAACAATAAATTCATAAGATCAAATATTATTTTATGATATTATGGGCAACACACTTTGCAAAACAAGACAAAAGAACAATGATTTTTTTTCTTGAGTTCTGAAATGAACTAATAATAAGAGGGATCTTTTGGGGCAACACAAATGAAAAGAATTTAATGAACAATTGGGGCATGACCATGCTAAGAAAAAGGTGAATCAATGGAATAAACCGAATGAAATGAGAATAACATGTGAACATGATTTTTGAAGACGAAATAAAAACATCGTATGGGCCCATACACAAACAATAACGTAAAAAAATCAATAATATATACAAAACACATATACATGACAGAACATATCTGACAGTAGGGAACAATTTCAAAGAATGAGAGAGAATGAGTGTGTGAATGGACAAGGGGATCGCGACCCCGGATGAAACATCGGGTTTGTAAATGTATGAAAGAAGCATCAATACTATTGGACAACATTACCAACTGACAAAGGATGCGGATCACAGAATACGGGCATTACAATGCTCGTAAATAAATAAAGGGATAGGGATAATGGGAAAAATGTGGATATGGGAAAATTATAACAACCAATAGGGGGTTAAACAATAATGAAAAAGGGTTTTTGGGGAAACAACAACAAAACATATATAAGTAAAAATTAAATATGAAGAACATCAAAAGACAAACAAAAATAATTCACCTGAAAAGCAAGGCTGAATGAATGACACAGTAGATCTAAAAACTGGTCGCAGTGACTTATATACCCAACAAGAAAAAAAAGGGTTGAATGAATAATCTTACTGAATATAATATACAAAGATATATAATATATAAAGAGGTATATATAACAACATAAATGAGGAATAAGTAGAAAAAAAAATAAAAAATTAAGTTGTGGTCAAAGACTATTTCAGCGATTGAAAATTATTGCATAAAATATGAATTAAACACAAGATCTTAGTTTCATTACAGGAACCCACAACCTCTAATGGGAAAAGGAAAGAGCTGTAGCGAATATACAGACAGAAACCAGCCTGGAGAAACGATTGAAAGGAACAGGTAATATATTAATAATGCGTAGTGTGAAGTATTTTGCGAGGTTAATATACAATCCGTTTCTTAATCTAATGATTCCTGCAAAATGCTTACATTACAACAGCTTTAATTTTACATATATTTGAAAAAAAAAACACGTCAACTCCAACAGAACTTCAATAATGGTGCCAAAAAAAAAAATACGCAATAAACACAGAAGATTGATTTAGCTATATATACACAATACAGGTTCTGATAATACAATGTAGTTTTGAACAGATTTTGATTTAAAAAAAAAGGAAAAACAAAAAAAAAACAAACAAAATAAAACACAAATCAATCAATATACAAGATAGGATGACCATAATGATCTGTTAAAATAAAATATATTTGCCTAACGATTCATTCCCCGAGAGTTATCATCGAAGAGAACAACACACTGATGGTACACTGCAAATTGGAAGATTGGTCAGCATTCCGCTGATGAGCACGATTATACCAATTGTATTCTGGTATATGAACGGATGGAGAGGATGACGGAAGATGACAGGTATTGGTTGGTATGGAAGGAGTTACATCATGACAAGTGACGGAATAAGATCCCCGGTAGAAACCAAGCAGAATGTTTAGCTCAAGGTATGACACGCAATTGACATAATAATGATTGTACTTTCATCGAAAAACACATAAATACAATTACAAATACGGATTAACACTACAATTAGTCCATACATTCGGTGCAGAACAATTAGTTCGTTACTCAAGACAAATTCTACAACAAATATCGATAGTCATCAACATGGATGCGCAAAATAATAACCAAACTATAAGCAAGCGGTTTCAACTTAAAAAAACTGCAGGATTTGGATAGCTTGGAAGCAGTCTGAAGTTGGTAAGAAGACTTTTGGATGATATTTTTGATTCACTACGAAAATTGACCGGTTTTTACCAACCAAACCAGAAGCAAAAATGGAATAAGAATATAATGTTTTCACCCTTTTGAAGACGAGATGTCCTATATGGCTCGACGATGAAACGGAGCATTACAAAAGTGTTCGAGACCAGCAGCAGCAAAACATTTGCATGGTTAAAATATCTTTCATTCATCTGAAATCATGGAAGGTATGTGAGAGCGGCATTAGGCAAACCGATACCCACACCTGGAATCTGAAATCATCCGTGGAGCTACGTAACGTAAACGGAAACCCAAGGAAGCAGGCATTGGAGGCAGAGCAGTATATCAACAAGTTCTCGGGGATGAAAACAAAATCATAATAATAATAATTATAATAATAATAATAATAACAATAGTGATAATAATAATGTTTTAACCTACACTTACCGTTTGTCTCTAAAATCTTCAATTCTAGAATCAAACAGCTGATTGGCAAAGGGGATATTGTAACGACCCTAAGTCGTTATCACCCTTACTATTCCATACTAATTAGGATTCCTCAGTAAATATAATGTAATTGTCACTTATGTGGAACATTGGCACTTTTACCCTAGGTGCGATAAAGTTTGCGTTTAAATGTAAAAACAGTAAATATAATGTGTCGCCCGAGTACGCACATGTGAATCAACGGTTCACCGTTAAGATAAACAAAGACCTAGAGGTCAAAACGCTCCGAGAGAGCACGTTGGAATCTACGAACCACCGTTAACGTAAATAGTAAATAGCGAGTCACGTGGGGTTCAACGAATGTTCGTTAACACCCAAAGGTATGAACTAGGTAGCCAAAACAGACGTGAACAGTCATAAATATTACTTGAAAGCCAACTTATAAAAGACATTACTATGTTCAGAGGGGGGCAGTCAGTATGTAGTCAGTTAATAGTTGAGTTTATAGAAGTCAGTTGATAGGAGTTTATAGATGAGAGTCTATAGTGAAATCTAGATGGGGAAGTCTAGAGAGTTAAAGTGAGAGCTGTGCTCAAGTGTTAAGTTTTAGTTTTAAGTGTTTTAGTTTTATAAGAACAATGGACAATATAAGTGAAGAAAGGAAGTGATGTAGCAGTTATCAATTTGATGACAGTATCATGGGGGGAAAGGGAAATAAAGTACATCTTTTTGTACACCGGTAACGCTTTTGTCCTATCAAATCTTCCTGAAATGTCGACTGTGCCAATTTCCCTGCAGGTGAAAATGATACATCCTCCTCAGCATCATTTTCTCCACCCGATGCCTGGGAATCGAGTATGTTCGACATTAGTACCGAATACTGATTAACCAGTGCCGAAATTCGTGCATTCTCGGCGGGCGTTACCATCGTTGTATTGTTCAAATTAATGAGTCTGTACCCGAGATGTATTAACCTGAACGCGAGAGGTTCGGGCATGCTACGATTTGTCCGAATATTGTGCGAGTGCTCGTTTAATTTCGCCTCGCACACCTCAATCTCATCACCGACATTACTTTTCAAATACCGGACCCGAAAGATTTCGTTCTGTCTCTCAGATAATAACGCTTTCATCAACGTTCTGCGCTTTTTCGACGACGACATACTGTCAATGTTTTCTATTGATCTAATTACAAGTTCATATTCTAATTCATCAGATTCTAAATACTCCGCGACCATGGTCCAGTAGATACGTTTAAATTGTTCAATATCCATCTTAATACTTAAATAGCAGCAAAAAAAAAAAATAATCAAGAGAAAAAAGAAAAGAAAACCAAAATAATTCCGTATTGCTAAGAAGTTCAAGATCAAAACAAATCTAAAAACCCATCACCATGATAATTTTAAATATATACAAGCACACTAAACCTACTATGTACAATAGAACCACTACGGCTTTACCCTGAGAGAAATAACTCTCCCTCTCACGAAAATAAAAATCAAAAAAATAAATCGTATCAGTCTTGGTATGAATATATTGAACTTGTTTTTCCACTCAGTCTATTAAACTTTCAGATTTTTTCGTCATTCCTGCAGGTCAATGGGAAGATCATCCGATCCAGAGCAACGCAAATGGAATTCAAGGTCGACTATTGTAGAAAGAGCTATTGTTACAAAAAACCACGTTGGATCGCCAATTGTTACCGACCGGAGTCTAGCCAATGCTACGAAATTAAAAAACAGCATCTCAAATGTGTACTCACCGGTCAGCTTCCTAATTTGTGGGGTTTACCTGTAAACAATATCTTCTTTCTCTAATAATATAACTATTAACACTGATTTTGATTTAAACGCTTAATTAAATAGCATGCTATAACTTTTATTGCCGATCAATTTACATATTTGGCAAAAGCACTGTGATCACACTCGTTGGGGCCACTCAGCAACACCGACGCACCGCAGGAACACCGACGCACCGCAGGATCACCGAACCACCCCGGAATCACCGCACTCCCATCTGCACACCGCATCACCAGCTTTCGCCAAATAGCCTTTCGAACTCGTTACCACCTTTCGCTTCTGCTTAAAGCCGAACCGGACCGTAACCGGGCCGTTGAGGTCACCCGGCGATAGACCGTAGCACTGAACAGTTCTGCCGGAGATCCTCGGTCGCACTTCTAGTTCTACCGGCGAATCACTAAGACACTTTTACCCGGCGGGTCTCTTAACGTTGTCCCGCGAGCTGAACCGGTAGTGATAATGGTTCTACCGAGTGTCTGCACTGTTCCGATTCGGTTGGGGCCTACTGACCCCACACTTGGCCCAACCCAGATCTTCCCCTACACAACCCCTAACGATTTTTCGACCTCTTGTACGGCCGGACACTTCAAACGACCCTGCGGCCACTCCTGACCGTTTTCTCTGCGGTTTCAACTAACTTGCCACGTAAATCCCGACCCTCTTGAAATACGATGGGGGGGGGGGCTGGTTACCGCACTGTTTGTAACTAATCGGCCTGGCCGCGCGGGGAACTAAAACGTCACTCGCGTAGGGGGGGGGGGTCCCTTGGTTGAATTTCGGAAACAGAACCTTGAGGGTCTTTTCTGGGCTCAGCTGTCCCGTGGCCACTACTCGGGAACAAATCACGGATAACTTTATCACGATTCGACTTAACTTCGACCGACTACGACTTGGAGATGAACGTTCTCCTTGTTCGAGTTATCGCACGGGACTCTCGTGGTCGAGTTCGGTGCGGGCTCCGGAGATAGGGATAGGTGCGTTTTACTCTCTCTCCAACAACGATGCTCTCCGCCTCTGCAGCCTTAACCTAGGTGTGCGATGGAGTATTAGCTTTTGCTGCTACCACAAGCGTGGCGCTGTTGGAGTGTTAGTCACCCTTTCGGGGACTACTCGCTTTACCGCAACGTGGTGGGACTTTGCCTCTTTTCGATTTGTTTTTGTTTCGTTGTATTAAACTAATACTCCATTGCACATCTTCCACTGCGTTAGTACCCTGGGCCGCGTCAAACACCCAAAGGTGGACCGTGCGACCCCTTAGTGGTCTGATACCAGTATCAAGGGTTCGACGCATTACCCGAGTCAACATCAAAGCTCCATAAGTGGAGGAGATAGAAACAGCCATCCGTTGCATGAAATCGAACAAAGCCCCAGGGTTTGATCGCATATCGGCTGAGATGCTCAAAGCTGACCCTGTCGTATCCGCACCACTACTGCATCAATTATTCTTCAGCATATGGGAAACCGCGACATGTTCGGTCGACTGGATGCAAGGAGTCTTAGTAAAGATACCCAAAAAGGGTGACCCTCAGGCGCAAGGGTCACCCTGAGAAAATCATCGGCCTCATAAAAGCACAGTACAAAGCATTTTCGTGCAGGGTACTGCACAACAGTGTTTTGTCCGATCTTATCCGGGTCGTTGCTGGAGTGAGGCAAGGATGTATACCAGTGCTGCAATTTTTCGACAGGCCTTTATGATAGCGATATTTTGCTTTTTTCATTTTCTCCGTTTTGGTTTTCCTGTCAATGTCGCTTTCCGATCAGCACCACGGGAGCGAAATGAAATAGGTACTCACACTCGCACGCAGCGTGCTGAAAGCGAGAGCTGACAGGGCTAAATTTCCATTCAATTTTCTGTAGTTGAGTGTTTTCACCCGTGGTAGCGTATAGAGCACTCACTCTCACATGCCACCGCTTGAGACGAATGGCCTTTCAGCATGAGTAGTGTGTGGATGATTGGGCATTGATCTTGTTGGGTCGCTCACGAATGGAGCTCTCGGACTCTGTCAGTTCTCACATCGAGGAACTGAAAACGACCTCCGCAGTCATTCATTTTCGGCTGAAAAACAGGCACTGAGACTGATATTTTGCAGGACTGATGTATACTATCACCGCTACTGTTCCTCATCGTAATCGACGAGATCCTGGTAGGTGCTATTGACCGTGAACCAAATCGCGGTTTGCTGTGGCAGCCCATTACCATGGAGCACCTATATGACTTCGAACTGGCTGATGACGTTGCTGTCCTAGCTCAACGGCGCTCTGATATGCAGAGCAAGCTCGATGACCTTGCCAATCGCTCCTCAGTGGCAGGTCTTACCATTAACGTCAACAAGACTAAATCGATGGATGTAAACACGGTCAACCCTTCCAGCTTTACGGTAGCTGGGCAATCAGTGGAGATTGTTGAAAACTTTCAATGTCTTGGTAGCCAAATGGCGACCGATGGCGGTACCAAGATCGACATAGATGCACGGATCAAGAAGGCGATGGCTGCTTTTGCGAGTTTAAGAAATGTATGGAAAAATAATCAAATTAGTCGACGCACCAAAATCCGAACGTGAAATCTGTGCTGCTTTACGCCAGTGAAACCTAGTATGTATCAATGAAGAACACTCAACGGCTGCAGGTCTTCATCAATAGATGCCTGCGATATATAATTCGTGCATGGTGGCCTCACAATTGGATCTCCGGCTGGCGGTGCAGCCTCAACAACGAAATCAAGCAAGTCGACAGAAATTTGACCTGACCACAGGTCAAGGCGATGGCTGGCAATCGCCCAGGATGGAGATCTTTCAATTCGGCCCTCTGCACCACCGTGGGTGCTCAGGACTGAAAGTAAGTAAGTTCTCCACGACCTGAGGTTTTTCTTCCTCTTCCCCTCGACTTTCGCATTACTGTCGATTTTCAAGATTAGTATTCTCCTAGCCTTGTGGGTACCGCCAGACAGCTTCTCACCTGACGGCTGTCTTACTCGCTTCTGCGAGTGCTTATCACAAACAGTCGCATCTGCCACACCCTTCGGACTTTCACCGAAGGCCTCCGTCTGGGTAGACTTCGTAACCTTTATTTTCGCTGGTTCCGCCGCTGCTGCAGTTTTCACGAGCCTCATGTGATCCTGCTTAGCATCGTCCACAGACTTACGAAGTCGCAACAGCGGCCCTGTTTCAGGTCCTTACTTATGTTGGACTATGTGGGCGCAAAGTCGATGATCTCTTGCAGAGCTGCTGCTCAGCCACCTCGATTGCGGACAGCCCTTCTCGTTTGTGGTTGATGACCCTCGTCAACCACGCTTCGTCCAATATCTCAACCGGCAGGCTGGCCGAGGTATGGATCGGAGTTCCCACGCTGGAGCTGCCCTGCCTGCTCGCTTAGTCTCCTTAGCGGAGATCTAGCAAACCCACTACTTGCGAAGGGGTTAGCCTCGCCAGTACCACTACCTCCTGATTGATTTGTTTGTTCAAATTTATCTCTCTCTCTCTTCTTGGCGTAACGTCCTCACTGGGACAAAGCCTGCTTCTCAGCTTAATGTTCTATGAGCACTTCCACAGTTTTTAACTGAGAGCTTCCTCTGCCAATGACCATTTTGCATGTGTATATCGTGTGGCAGGCACGAAGATACTCTATGCCCAAGGAAGTCAAGGAAATTTCCTTTACGAAAAGATCCTGGACCGACCGGGAATCGAACCCGTCACCCTCAGCATGGTCATGCTGAATACCCGTGCGTTTACCGCCTCGGCTATATGGGCCCTTCAAATTTATCTTCATAGTTAATCCCACGAGATGCATGGGAAAGGAGGTCCACCACGCCAGAGCCTGCATTAACGCTGTAAGGGACGAAATACTGTAGGGGGTGCCGAGGTACCACACAGGCTCCGTTAACGATCGAACATCTTTTTCACCCCCTCGATCACTCATTCCTCGTCACGGGTTGCTTGATACCTTGAATTGGGGTTAGTAGTCCTTTCCGTAGCCGGCAACTATACGGCTGGCTTGCAGAAGGAGGGGGAGGGGGGACTTTTCGTTGCCTCGTTAACACTTAGACGATGAGCACATCTGACCTCCTCTCACTCCCTTAATTTTGAAAAGCAGAGTTTGAAAAACACTTTGCTATTTAGTCCTCAAGCCGGCGATGTATGATTCTTGATGAAAGATGTTTGTTAATGATCACGCTATTGTCATGTGTCTGTTTGCCTACAATTCAAATTATTTCTTTAAATCGCATTACATTTTATGATGCGTTTGCAAACATTTGCCATTCAGATTATAAAATCGATATCACTACTCTTTTTTCGGTTTCAACAGAACAGATGCGCTCGGCCAGCTCTGAAAACTTTCGTCTTCATTTTCAATTATACTGAGTTTTTTTTTCATAAAGTTGCCAAGCCCGTATGCCATAAGCCCGCAGCCACTCAGTCGCGACAAGGGGCGCGAACTTGCGATATGTGAATGGTGAAAGTATGGTGATACGAATGCAAATTATTCCCATACGCGAGGATTTACTTAGTGAAAACCCATTATTTGTTCTTAGTGTGCTTCTGTTCGTTCTCGCTTTCCGACTTATGGCACTCTGCATGCCGTCACGCAGAAAAAGTTCCATTTGGGTGCAAAAAAATGAAAAAAAAAAAAAATAAAATAAAAACATGAGCAGCATCGCATCAAAGTTTCAGCATGTGGAGTTAGCTGGTGAGTGGTTTTTATCCGGAGAAAATCTGGAATATTTAAGGGCGGACGGGACGGTCGGGTAAATATCCGCCATTGCTCTGTTGCTACTAAGATGGTAATCTCAGATTCTACTTCATATTTTGCAACAAAAACCTATCATTGTGTATGCTCACTTGCACTGCACATGCTGATTGTTTTTCATCATCTTCAGTGCAATAGAACTCGAGATTACCATCATCAAAATCGCGAGGCAAATTGTTAGAAAGAGAGGCAAGATAGGAAAAATAACACGGCGTCCCGTTTCACCTTAAGCTCACTTGTGATGGGGTCGCTTCCTTTCAACGTATGTATTTCAATTTAAATTTCTTGCTTCTTCAACTGATGTAATGCACGTTACTTGTGCAGTGCATTCAGTAATAACAGTAAGCAAAGTGTGATGACATAACAATTAGGTTAGATTACCGTAAACTGTTTTCTCTGACACCATCTTCACTAATTTACAGCGTTCATTGCACTTGCAAAAACCACATTTTCTAGTTTTTTTTTATTTTACTTTAGCAGTGAATCGATTTGTCAGCATCGTGCACTAATAAAGACAATGTCAAAGCCTGCATTCGTTGTGACAATCACACACTGCAGAATAGGTTCATTCCAACTTGAACAGATCATGACAAGAAGTGTGGATTTGATTCCCACTCTTGTCGGAGAAAACTTTTCATCAAGTGAAAATTTCTGGATAACGCATACGACATCCGTTGTCCAGTGTAAGTTATGTTCAGTCTGATTCAAGACAGCGTTGAGTATCTTTTTCTAACTGATTAGTCACGAGCTTAAATGTACACAAATATGCCGGGGCCCGTGGCGTAGTTGGTCACACGTTCGCTTCATATGCGGATGGTCATGGGTTTTATTCCCAGCCCCGGCACTTGCAATTTTTCGTCAGTTGCTCTTCCCCCGAGAGCGGCTGACATTGACCCTCTTATGAGCCTACGGCTCAAACGGACCCGGATACCTGGACATCGGCGAACTGCAATTCATAATGGACCCGACCCCCAATCGGACTGGAAAAGGAACAACAGCCACCTATCCACATCCTCGTGCTCTTCATTCTACCATTAACAGAGTAGAACAGTGAAAGAAGCACGCAGGCAACCAGTTCAATATAGAAGAATAGAATAGAGTACATCTAGGCGCTGTACCAAGTCTAAGTGCAGCTGTCAATTGTTATCGCTCACGTAGTGCCCAAGTGGACAATAGAGCTGTAAATTAGGTTAAGTGATTAAGAATAATAAAAAAATGTACACAACAATATTATTTTCTGTTTTGTCAACGACAAAACTTTTGAGATTCTGTCAAAATCTGTGCAAGATGGAACAAAGAAATCTCCCTTGTCATTTGTTTCATGACAATTTTATTCACTGAACTCTAATAACACAGCAGTCAGTTTAGCTAAGCAAAACTTTAATTGGATATATTTAAATGCTAGTGCAGACAAATACCTCCGGTTAGCTTGTCGTCCACCCCATATCGTGCTTGAAAGTAAATATCTCTGCTGGCTGACTGGTCCCTGGAATATGGCTGTGTGTTGCTCCCTTGTCTGTTTTGTCGTTGAAACTTAACCTCTTTGCATTTATATTGGATAGTACAACATACAAGTCGTTGCTACCGATTACACTAGTTTACAGCATTTTTGAACTCGGTAAACTGATGATCGTTTTTGGTGTAGAATCATGCCCTGAGTTCGAAAACGCGTAAGAAAAAAATTACAGTAGAGCGGAAATTTTTTCGACTTTCCATACAAGGTTGATGATTTGAAATCGATTTTTGTTCTATTTTTAAGCAAAGTCGCCCACATCACACATCTCCTCCTCTCCTCTCCTCTTGTTGGCGTAACGTCCTCACTGGGACAAAGCCTGCTTCTCAGCTTAGTGTTCAATGAGCACTTCCACAGTTTTTAACTGAGAGCTTCCTCTGCCAATGACCATTTTGCATGTGTATATCGTGTGGCAGGCACGAAGATACTCTATGCCCAAGGAAGTCAAGGAAATTTCCTTTACGAAAAGATCCTGGACCGACCGGGAATCGAACCCGTCACCCTCAGCATGGTCATGCTGAATACCCGTGCGTTTACCGCCTCGGCTATATGGGCCCTCACACATCTCATTCTCCGTAATCAGTGCTCCGATTGAGCTGAATTTTTTACTGTAACTCGCCTACATATAATATGTCAAATAAACGTTGAGAAATAATTTTTAAATTGTTTTTTTCTTATTGAAAAAAATACATTTCTTCATATATTTTTGGAAATTTTGCTAAAATTTAAGGAGATCGTCCCCAAAACTCGCCAATATCTTGAATTTCATCAATCTGACGCAAAACCTGCATTCAGATGATCGAATGGTATTATATTCAGCTTTTAATTTAAGGAAAAAGATTTAGAATTGGTTGAACAAAACGCGAGATATTTGAATTTTATTAAATTCCATATTTTAAAAAGTTGTAAAACTCGATATCGAGCTAAAACTCAAAAACTGTTCTACTTTAAATTTTTTGAAGCACGGTTTCGAAATCAGCGCAAAATTATGCTTCAAAAATTTTGGTCGTTGACAGAAGTTCACGACTTTCGTTTTATTTTGTAAACTAGTGTTAGTAGGTACCTACCCATCGTGACGCCAGCAATGTTGGCAAACGAGTTTGCTGGATGATTGTACAATGCACAATGGTCCGAATCCACGTTTTAGCAGGAAAAAAATCCGTATCTTTGTTTTCGTTAATTTTAGGCGTTTGGTGTCTTCAGAGAAGTTGTTTTAATTTGTTTGCTGCATCTTTTCCAAAAATTTTTGATTAGGGTGGTCCTCGTCTTAACTCAAATCTGGAATAGAACTTTTTAATTTTTAGTCATACGCGATCGAGTTCTTTAGCAAAGTTGTAGCCAATGTTATTTCGAGCAACTTTACCGAATACGCCGTTTATCTAGCTCTTAATTTGAACATAGTAGGTCAATTTTAAGTTTTGACTTAGGGTGAGCCACCCAAAAACGGTTTTTTTTGCAATTTATTTGATTTTTTTCGAAAATGTGGGCTTCGGAGCATTTGAAGAGCAAGTAATGACGCATATTTGTTCTGAACATTGCATGTTGCTAGGTCTTGTCGTTCAAATGTTATGGCCAAATTTGACTTAAAAACAATGATGTTTTAAAATGCTTATATCTCATGGAGCTGGTAGAATAAAAAACGTTCTTTAAGCGTCATTTGGAAGGTCACATAGAAAGCCAAATTTGGAGCAAAAATTACAAGAACGTTATTTTTTAAATTGGAATAAATCGACTCCAAAAATCCCCTTAAAAATTGAAGAAACTACTGATAACTCATACAATTTTAAAGATAGAGTCAAACTGTCTTCAGAAAAAATGTGGGTTTTTACCATACCCCTAAGAATCAAATTATCAATTTCAAGCTTTTGTTTCACGTTTTGCAAAAAACTCGTGTATGGAAAACTTGTAGGCATGGTAAAAACCTACATTTTTTCCGAAGACAGTTTGACTCTATCTTTAAAATTGTATGAGTTATAAGTAGTTTCTTCCAATTTTAAAAATAACGTTGTTGTAATTTTTGCTCCAAATTTGGCTTTCTATGTGACCTTCCAAATGCCGCGTAAAGAACTTTTTTTATTTTACCAGCTCCATGAGATATAAGCATTTTAAGACATCGTTGTTTTTAAGTCAAAATTACCCATAACATTTGAACGACAAGACCTAGCAACATGCAATGCTCAGAACAAATATGCGTCATTACTTGCTCTTCAAATGCTCCGAAGCTCACATTTTCGAAAAAAATCAAATAAAAAAGTTATTGCGAAAAAACCGTTTTTGGGTGGCTCACCCTAAGTCAAAACTTAAAATTGACCGACCTACTATGTTCAAATTAAGAGCTAGATAAACGGCGTATTCGGCAAAGTTGCTCGAAATAACATTGGCTACAACTTTGCTAAAGAACTCGATCGCGTATGACTAAAAATTAAAAAGTTCTATTCCAGATTTGAGTTAAGACGAGGACCACCCTAATCAAAAATTTTTGGAAAAGATGCAGCAAACAAATTAAAACAACTTCTCTGAAGACACCAAACGCCTAAAATTAACGAAAACAAAGACACGGATTTTTTTCCTGCTAAAACGTGGATTCGGACCATTGTGCAATGTAGGTACATGTCCCTACACCCACTCTTTTGGAATGAATTTCCTGTGATGGATGGTTATGCCAACGAATGTGAGTAGCCATTGTTGTGTAATCGCAATTACTTTGCGTAACACTATGTTATCGAATTATAACAAATGTGTAACTCTAATGTAGCATTGCCTTCTCTAATTATATCACATATCATCATTTTTTTATTAGCTACATCGATCTCAAATGCAGTTCATTGTGATTGTCTTTGATTCTTCGCAAGGAATAACCCAATTTTCCATCATCCATTACGCAAACGCAATTGGTGTTCCAGTTTGTTTGAACTTATTTTTAGCATCTAATTTATATTCTGGCTTTATGATGCAGACGAGGTTTATCGCAGCACATCATCCACTCGGTCGAGTGATACTATTTCATTACGCAAATGTACAAGGATGCAGGCACGCTTATAGGTACTGAGGATGCTGGGGATGTGGCGAAACTGACAAGCACCCATCAGGATTGCTGCTGTGTTGTCCGACGTGAATAGTGGCGTTTACTTTGTTCTGCTAACATTATACTGGCAATGTGGTCCACTTTGATCAAATAATGTTATTTGGTAAGGGAATTGCAAACAAAAATATATGCATGGTTTTAACAACTTTCCATCACAACAGGAGCTAATAAATTGGAAGGTACTGAGATAACATGATGAGATACAGGGGTTGGCCAAAATGTTTGGGATAGGCAACTTTTTTTTCTCTCACAAAAAAGTTCAACATGCTGTAACTTTTCATAGAGTGCATCAAAAATTCTCAAATTTTGACTGTTTGTCAACCTATTATACTGCCATATTTCAGAAGCAAGTGAACAGAATTGAATGAAATTTTGAACGTTTATCAACAATATATTAATGCTTAACAAGTTATTAAATCGTAGGTTCTTTTTAAACGTTTCAAAAAGTTATCATGGATTGACACTTTTTGGATCTTTCTCGAAAAAATGTAAATTTTTTACACCAATGTCATTAAATTTTAGTTTTGATATACAAAGATTTTCTACTATTGTTTTCAAGATATTTCTCGCTTGTACCTGTACTTCAAAATATTTCTAATTAGATATATTAGTGCTTATTTGGGTTGAAGGAAGAACACATTTGGTAGTTTTTGTGTGGTATTGTAAATTTGACTTATTTTCCTCTTTTTTTTTTGCTTCTAAACCATAGGGGGATCAATCTGCAAACAGACACCCTAACATCAAGGATAGGGTAGTGTGAGGCTGTGGCCGTCTTCTACACGATAGTAAAAGCCAGGACTACTGTCTCCTCGTATCCACTAAACACATTCATTTGGTCGCCAAACCCTCCTCTCCGGAACCACCAAGAAGGTATTGCTTCAGAGAGGGGTTAGTGCACATTGTACCCTCAAGTTTAGCTGCGTAGCCTGCAGCAACGAACATCGATTATTCGCTCTGGAGAATCCATCACGGTAACCTGCTGGCGCTTAGCCAGTTTCCCGAGTGGTCTTCACCACTCCCTTTGTCCTCGGAAGGCGGGCAGGGTCAATCCCGCTCGTGCCCAACTGCTTAGCAGACATCAAGAACTGATGCCCACGTGCAACCCGATCTGACCTGCCCGCAAAGGAAGGGTATCACTACCCTTCAGGCCCTATCAGATGCACCCGAAGGTTGCAGCTAGCAGGGTCTCACCTACCCCGACCCTTGCCGGGGACCCCTTTCAAACCGCGGGCTCGGATCCAATCCAGTAGACCGACGCCACGACACCACCGCTACCGGGACTTCCTCTCCGTGGTCACTTAATCGCTGTAAGGGTCGATCAAGATCGCATGCGGTCGATACCGCAGGGCACCGGTATGACCTACGAAGCCGACTCCGAACCCCTGGACCACCTCTTGTAACGCATCTGAACTAGCCATTCTCCGAGTCCACGTGCCACCTCCTCTGTAGTTCCCAGACGATATGGGTGATAGCCGTTGAAACGGTGTTCCAGCCAAACTCCCCTTCCGGAAGCCGTACTGATTGCTCGAAAGACCATTTTCGCTAGCGGTGAACCTCAACATTCTATTGAGGATGATCTTTTCGAGCACCTTCTCCACCGTGTCAATCAAGCATATTGGTCTATATGCCGACGGGTCTCCGCCTTTGGCAATAGTACCAGGCTCTGCCTCTTCCAAGCTTCTGGGAAAACTCCCTCGTCCAGGCATTTCTGCATAGCAGACCTGAATATCTCGGGAACCTCTGCAATAGCTGCTTTTAAGGCCAGGTTCGGAACTCCGTCCGAACCTGGGGCCTTACCTACGCCAAGGGCTTAGCTATCCCAGCAAGTTCCACATCGATGACCCTCTCCTCATCACCAGTCCCTGGCTGCCCTTGAAAGGAGGCCAAGGACTAGAATCATGACGCGGAAAGGGCTTCCGATGATCTCCAACAATATCTATGGAGATTGCTCTGTAGGTGCGATCACACCACTCGTCTTGGCCATAACGATCTTGAAGGCGTCATCATTAAAAGGGCCCATATAGCCGAGGCGGTAAACGCGCGAGTATTCAGCATGACCATGCTGAGGGTGACGGGTTCGATTCCCGGTCGGTCCAGTATCTTTTCGTAAAGGATATTTCCTTGGCTTCCTTGGGCATAGAGTATCTTCGTGCCTGCCACACGATATACGCAAGCAAAATGGTCATTGGCAGAGGAAGCTCTCAGTTAATAACTGTGGAAGTGCTCATAGAACACTAAGCTGAGAAGCAGGCTTTGTCCCAATGAGGACGTTACGCCAAGAAGAGAGAGAGAGAGGCGTCATCCCACGGGTTCGCATTGGCACTCTGACAGAGGTCTTCAATGCAGGCCTTTTTGCTTGCTCTTATCTCGGTCTTACACCACCCGCCGTTCGTTTCGCTCTTCCTCTGATCCGCCGCCTAGCCTGTAGGCAGGCGCGGCGCAGGTCCGCAATCGCATCGGTCCACCAGTAAGCCGGTGGCCTCCCATTTCTATAGTGGACTCGGCTAGGCATGGTCGCATCACACGCACGTGAGAGCATCGCTACCAGCTCGTCCCCGTCTAAACCGATTAAGTTTCGCTCACGGCGGAGCGCCTCCTTAAATACCCCTTCGTCGAAGTATGATGTCTTCCACTTGCGAGGGCTTGGCCTTGGCCTTGGCCGCTGCCTGCTGTTGTTGTAGTCGATACTGTAGCGAACCGCCAGGTGGTAGCTGGGAGTGTAGCTATCATCTACTCTCCAGTTCGAATTAGTTGTTAAGCCAGGACTTCAAAAGGTCACGTCAATAATAGACTCCACTCCGTTTTGACTATAGGTACTCTTGGTACCGACATTTGCCAAGTCGACATCTAAGATGGCCAGTGTTTCTAGCACTGCACGATCGGCCACCGCAAAGGCGCATAACAGCTACAGAAGAAGACCCCGTTTAGCAAGGGCGACTTCGAAGCCGTCGTAGGTACTTACCTTACCAATCAGGCTAAGGCCGGGGTGGCCTCTGCTGTACATAGTAGCCGTCTCCATTTCACTCGGTCCATGGCAGTTTGTCTCCAGTTCCGCACTCTGCGTAGGGTCCGCAGATCGTCCTCCACTTGGTCGACCCACCTAGCTCGCTGCGCACCACGTCTTCTTGTACCGGTCGGATGGCTCTCGAGAACCATTTTAGTCGGGTTGCTATCCGACATCCTGATGACGTGACCCGACCACCGTAGTCTCCCGATTTTCGCGGTATGGACGATGGTTGGTTCTCTTAGCAGCTGATGCAGCTCGTGGTTCATTCGCCTTTTCCAAGTCCCGTCTTCCATCTGCACTCCGCCGTAGATGGTACGCAATACCTTCCGTTCGAAAACTCCAAGGGCGCGTTGGTCCTCTGCACGTAGGGTCCATGTTTCGTGCCCATAGAGGACGACCGGTCTAATCAGCGTTTTGTAGATGGCTAACTTCGTGTTACGGCGAACTTTATTCGATCGTAGAGTTCTGCGGAGTCCAAAGTAAGCACGATTTCCTGCCACAATGCGCCTCTGAATTTCTCTGCTTGTGTCGTTGTCGGCGGTCACCAGTGAGCCCAAGTACACGAATTCTTCAACCGCCTCGATTTCATCACCGTCGATATAAATTCGGGGTGGCGGGCGTGGTGATTCCTCCCTGGAGCCCTTTGCCATCATGTACTTTGTATTCGACACATTAATGACTAATCCGATTCGCCTGGCTTCACTCTTTAGTCGGATGTACGTTTCCGCCATCGTCTCAAATTTACGAGCAATAATATCAATATCATCAGCGAAACCAAGCAGCTGAGCGGACTTCGTGAAAATCGTACCACTGGTGTTAATCCCCGCTCTCCTTATTACACTCTCTAACGCAATGTTGAACAGCAAGCACGAAAGACCATCACCTTGCCGTAACCCTCTGCGAGATTCGAAGGGACTCGAGAGTGTCCCTGATACTCGAACTACGCACATCACTCGATCCATCGTCGCCTTGATCAATCGTATTCGTGCATAATCTGCCATAGCTGTTCTCGATCGATTGCCTATGTTATTCGCAATGGGGATTTTTACGGGTGGCTTATTGGGCCTACGCCAACATTCCTGTCTCGCCGGAGGGCCATCGTGCCAGTTCTGTTTAACGTCCCAACCAACACTGGGACGACCACGCTGATGGGGCTACCACCTTGGATCTAGCTGGGCGTGCTGCAGCGTTTCTTATTCATCCGCTGGATACTAAAACAGACGCTGTTTGAGTCGCACCTCCTTGGTGAACAGACGCTCGGGTCGTACCTCCTCAATCTAGCTGAAGTCAGAAGGACAACAGTGCCCAGGCTGCACTACCAGCTAAGCACACAACTCTTAGCTGGCGGTCTTTGTCATCGTTTGACCCGTGGAAGCATGAGGTAGGAACTTGTGAGGACCACCGTTTTGCAGCGTCGTAGGTAGTGGAAACGAAATCCTGGACAGGGTACTTACCGTTGTGATTGATTGATTTAGCTTTATTTGAGAGACTTTCAGCCCTTGGCTGGTTCGTCTCTTATTTACCGTTGTCCATATCGCCGACATTTTCTGGACCCATCCACGACCCAATTGCCATTGCCGGCGGGTTCTCGGTATGGGTGCGCTATGATGGCGATATCCGTCCCCCACTCAGAAACCGCCTGACAAAGCAGTTGCTGAGCCGCGTCACAGTGGTTCAGGTTCAGCTGCGTTACCTGCTCAGTGATTTGTTCTCTGCGGCTTTATTGAAGGCCGCGGGCACCTTAGACCACCCATTGGATGCCTGTTGTTAACGGATTTCCCGGTATAAATCAGACAAATGGATGGACACGTGCAGCTTTGTGCGTTATGGCTTGATTGATTGATTTGTCTTTATAGATACTTGCCGCCTTTAGCTGGTTCGTCTCTTAGCGCCTCATGGCCTTCGGCGCCACATCTCCTACACAGTTTGTTCCTGTCGAAGCCTTTGCAGTTCCATGACTTGTGTCCTGGTTTCAGACACCTGAAACAAACTTCCGGTGGCTCGTGGAACGGCAGATGACAAGCGAACCAGCCTACCTTGATTCTCCCTACTTTCACAGACAAACAGACGTAACACTCTGGTAATTCCCATCGTACACCGATTTAACGGTCTTTTTCAAAATTTGATAGTTGGCCAACTGCCCAATCGTGGCGCTCGCATCTTTTTTGTTTGAGTTTGACGTTTGCTCACTACCGCCATCTAGTTGGTGGTCGGCCAAACATAGTCCTTATAGTATTGGGCGAATATGTTTCCGTGACTCAAGGGGCTAGTCGCTTGGAACATTGTGCCAAGAGGTGCCAAGCACACCGTCTTATACGCTGTGTGGCACACCGAGGCACTCTGAGGCACAATTTTGACACTTGAGTTTGGGTGAAAAAACTAGGCAACCATGTGCATTTGACCTGCAAAATGAAAACAAACAGTTGGTTGTCTTGGTAGTTGCCAAGCAAAATCTGAATCATCAACCAGTGGCACTTCGGGGCACACTGAGGCACAATTCAACACCTGGTGGCACACTGAAAATAATTGGCGCAAGTAAAGATGTGCTCAGCGACTCCCCCTTGCCGTGACTATGATTTGAATCGAAAAGTGTTCGAAGTGTTACGTCTGTTTGTCTGTGCTACTTTCGTCTTCGGGGACCCCTTCTTTCCGTGGTTCACCCTGATCTGTGGTTGCTGAGGGCCTACCAACCGTCGCAACCCCCTATTCCCTTCCATCTGGGACGGGCCAGCATTTTCAGTCCTACCATTCCCAGCATTCCGGGACACCTAGCTAGGGTTCGACTTGCCGGCATTACTGCCATCCTTCGGTGTTAGTATTTCTCTTGCCCAGAGTTTCCCATTGCTCATGTGTACATAAATGTGACAGCGAGCCTCCCACCAAATTATCTCCCAGCTCTTCAAAATCGCAGTGTGCTGCGCTGCTAGGAGGCACACGAAAATCTGGTGGGTGCGAGCTAAGCGCATAGCTCCCGGGGAGCTCGTCTCATGCGCTGCGTGAGCTGTTGGTATCTAAGGTGAAAAACATCTTCTTGGTAACGAAGAACCTCAACAACTTTTTTCCGTACACTACTCAAGCAAGCAGTGATGCCACATACACAGATTTACCTAGAATTACACAGATTTTTTCCCATTTTCGCCTACAGATATCTGTGATCACAGATCAAAGATTTTTGCAATAAAAACAGATATTTAAGATTTTGAAAACTATGACAATGACTTTCGTGAAAAAAAACTTTATTATAATTTTTAGGTACTCAAATTTAAATAATAGAAATTAAATCTTCTAGTTGGATGGTCTAGACTAAGCCTCAGGCGCATTGTTTTCGACGTTCTTGTGGTTTCTGATGATCTTCAGATGCAACCTGGGGGTGTTTTATTCTAAGAACATTTTTTTCCGTTTTTATTAAACAAATTATTCAAAAATATTCGATTTTGGAGACATTAACCTATCACAGATTTTTACTAAGATTTTCTGAAATTTCCTACAGATGAAAAAGATTTTTTTGACCAAAATCACAGATGAAAACCGAACAAAATGTGGCAACACTGCAAGCAAGATGTTTATAAGGAAGGTGTTAGCGTATAAGCAGTAAGTGGATGCGGGGAGTGCGGCACACTGCGGGGGGATGGAGGTGACAGCCGGCCAGTTTGTTTATGCTGCAGAACGCTACAGAAGCGTTGCTGCGCTGCATCGGCAACAACATTCTCATAACGGATAACCAATGTTGACATATTTTCATGGCACTCATAAAATGAGTAATTTTCCCCCAGGTTTAAAATTTGCTCGTGCCCCCGCATTTTTGTTAATTATGAATACAATGGCGAATTCTTAACCAAAAGAGATTGCTTTGCCGAAAATATTGCAAAATATTTGCTTGAGTGGGTGTACGAGCTAATTTGCAATCCGTGTAAGTAGGAAACACTCGATGAGTGTCATGGAGTTTGTCCGATTTTAGTGCTGAGAAAGTTAAGCGTGCATGGTTTCTGTGTGGTTGCTACGTTGCTAGGGCTGAAAGTTTTTGTTTGTCATCTCACTAGTGAAAAAAAATTGAATACAAACTTGCCAGCTGTCGTTGGGTTTTCCAATATGGCGGATGGTGGAATCTGACATATTGGATTACCTTCCTTTTACTTACCTTGAACTCAAGTGTCTGGTTGGTCTAAGCTATACGACTAGGGACTCTCAATGCAAAGGTCAATTCTCGTTTCAATTCTCGTTCGTTTAGGAAGTTTTTGTCGTGAAATTTTCTAATTTAATCAGCGCATGAGACGAAGCTCATGAGACACATCTTGAGAAATATGAGGCGCACAACTTTCAGTCTCAAACTGTACAGTGCTCCTGGGAGCTCGCTTGCAATGTGGCTCCCGCACATGGGACTACAGCACGTGTACATCAACTCTGCTCTTGTCTTGCGGGCACCGCCAGATAGCTCCTCACCTGACGGTTGCCTCACCCGCTTCTGCGAGTACTTACCACCAAGGATGGGAAAAAATCATTCATTTATTGCGTATCCCTCACTCACAACCACGCACAATCTGATGCGAGTGAGCTTCTCCCCCAGCTAGGCAAAATCTATTCACATTCATTGCCCATTCTTTTTAATCGCCGGGCACGGAGCGACGCGAGCAACGACGGCCGAATGAATCACTACTGAGTCTGTGTGCCGAAGACGAACGATTTTTTTTTCGAATGAGTGTAATCAGTTTCGTACCTTTTAATTCCGCCCTATGTTGCTTATTGGCTAGTTTCCACCTGGTAAGTACTGTGTAAAAGGATAGGACAAGTAATGGTGAAGTAAAACTTTTGCAATCAAAATTACTTTAGCGTTCGCAGTTGATAAGTAATTCGCAGCCAAAAAGATTTGCCAACAGATGGCACTGTCATGCGATGCTGTCAGTCATGTTGTCAATTTTCCGTACGGAATAATATGTCGATGTATTATTCCGTGAGTAAAAGTGACATTTTCTCTTTCTTTTTGTTTCTTCTTTCGCACCAAAGACATCAGTGTGCATTAAGCTGTTAGTACACAGGGGCCTTAGGCCCAAAGTACACAGTGTTAAAGATTTGGCAAGGGAAGAACTCAAGATAAAACATCTGTTTGAAGTGCAACGGAATGCGGAAGTACTGTGGTATGTACTCAAAAAAATTCCGCAACTCTGTCACTGCGGCAAAACGCAATGAGCGAGCGGGGATTTCCTGCAGTTAATTTCAAAACAACTTCAGTTTGGTGAATAAGTTTGTTTCCTAGAAGAAAGTACTTATGTGAGAATCTGCAGCATTGCTCTTGATTTGTCTCGCTCTATCAGTGGTAATTGTAGGACGATCTTGGGGACGATAATGGGGTTATAGAGAGAAAATTAGTGCAGTAAAAATCCAAAGGTAAATCCATGAGATATAAAGAAGTTAATACGGAAGGAAATTCCAAGAATTCCATTCTCATAAAAGAAAGTTATGATTTTATAGGAGTCCGGGTATTGTCCGAGATTCTGCAGGAAGCGGGAAATACTATAAAAAAAAACTAATAATTCGGCGAAGCTCCTCAAAGAAGCTATGGGTCCAAGAGAAGCTAATGATTTCAAAAAAAAAGTTCGGGACTCTGGGAGTTTTAGAAAGATAGTGTTTTTAAGTTCCTCATGAAAATAACTCTTAATTCCAGGAACAAGCTGGCTAGTTCTCGAGAATTTCTAAAAGAGTTCTATCAGGAGTTCCTCGATAATTCTTTTAGAATGATCCCCAGGAGATTATCAGGAATTATTCCGGAAATTCCCGTGGGAGTTCCCCGGGAGTTCCTCCAGGAGTTCTCCGGGAATTCCTCCGCAAGTTCCCCGGGCATTCCTCCAGGGAGTTCCCCGAGAATTCCTCAAGGAGCGTTCCGGAAATCATCCAGAAATTTTCCTGAATCCTCTAGGAAATCCCTCTAGGAAATCCCCGTTAATTCCTTAAGGAGTATATCCATGAGTTGCTCAGAAATTCTTCCAGGAGTTCTTCGGGAATTCATCAAGGGGATTTTCGAGAATTTCTGCAAGAGTTCCCCGAGAATTCTTACAGAAAATCCCCTGGAATTCCCCAATGAGTTCCCAGGAAATTCCCCCAGAAGTTCTCCAATAATTCCACCATAACTTCTTCGGGAAATTTTCCAAGAGTTCCTCTGAAATTCTCATGCAATTCTTCCAGAATTCCTGCAGGATTTCCCCGAGAATCCCCGGATGGATTCCTGGAGAAATTTATCGGAGAAATCCCCGAAGCAATTTCTTGAGCAATCACCAGAGGATCTTCTGGAGCAAATCTCCAAAATTCCTTCTAAGATTCTTCCAATATTATGCGTTGCGCGAAAATTTGTACGCGCAAGCGCCCATACATCTCCGCCTGTAAGAAAAATCATTTCGATGTTTTCGGCGCAGTATTCCTTGGCCAATTCGCGCACTTATTGTTGAAGACACCATAACAATTAAACATACCAGCGGAGGTCTATTAGCGATTTTGCACCTTTTTCGCTCTCTATTTTCTTGCAACGGGTAATAATTCCCCCGGAGATTCCTCCAATAATTCCTCCGGAGATTTCTCCAGGAATTCCACCGGAGATTCCTCCAGGAATTTCTCCGGAAATTCCTCCAGGAATTTCTCTCGAGATTCGTCCAGAAATTACCGCAGGAATCTTTGGGGGAATTCTTGGAGGAATCTCCGGAGGAATTCCTGGAGGAATCTCCGGTGGAATTCCTGGAGAAATCTCCGGAGGAATTTCTGGAGGAATTCTGGGAGGAATTTCTGGAGGAATTCTGGGAGAAATTTCTGGAGGAATTTCTCGAGGAATCTTTAGAGGAATTATTGGAGAAATTTCAAGGAGGTATTTCTGGAGGAATCTCCGGAGGAGTTGAATGAGGAATCACCGGAATATTTTTGGAGGGATCTCCGGAGGAATTCCTGGAGGAATCTTCGGAGGTGTACCTGGAGGAAACTTCGGAAGAGTTCCTGGAAAAATCAGCAAAGATAATCCGGAGGAATCCCCAAAGAAATTCCTGAATGAATCCTCAGAGGAATTCCTGGAAAAATTGGCGGAGATAATCCGGGAGGAATTTTCGGAGGAATTCCTGGAGGAATCCTCGGAGGAATTCCTGGAGGAATCCTCGGAGGAATTCCTGGAAGAAATATCGGAGAAATTTCTGGAGGAATCCTCGGAGGAATTCCTGGAGGAATCTCCGGAGGAATCCCGGCAGGAATTTCTGGAGGAATTTCTGGAGAAATCTCCGAAGAAGCCTCCGGAGGATTTTTAGGAGGATCTTTTGGAGGAATCTCCGGATGGTTTTCCCCGAGGAATTTAAAAAAAAAAATCTCCGGAGGGGTTCCTTCAGGAATCTCCAGAGAAATTTCTGGAGGAATTATTGGAGAAATCTCAGGAGGAATTTCTGGAGAAATGTCTGGAGGAGTAGGAATCTCCGGAGGAATTCCTGGAGGAATCTTTGGAGGAATTATTGGAGAAATCTTAGAATGCATTCCTGTAGAAGTCCAAGAAGGAACTCTTGGAATGATCCCAGAAGGAATTTCTGCAGGAATCTCTGAATAAATGTCTGAGTGAACCCCGAAAAAAAAAATACTTCAGAAATCCCTCATGGAGGGATTTTTTGTAGAACTTCTAATGAAAATCTCAGAGACATTTCAAGACAATCCTCGGCGAACTCCTGGTGGATTTTCTGGTGGAGCACCTGGAAGAATTTCAATAGAATTTTCTGCGAAATCTCAAAGAAAAACCTTCGTACGGAATGCCAGAAGATTCATCACAAAGAATCCTTCGTGGATCTTTATTCAATTCCCTGTGAAGCTTTGTCCCAAGAACTCCATGAAGTAACCGCCAGAGACCCAGCAGAATTCCTCACACCGTAGGGCGAATTCGTAGGCTGGATTTTCCCCAGAAGCCCACCCAAAAGTTATAAATTAAATCATTTTCCCAAACGCGCGCGAAAAAGTACATTTCAATTTCAATAACATTTCCTGAGGAAACGAACGAAATTTCTTCAAGTTCAAATCGTAAACAACCTGGTGTCCTTTTCTTTCATATCCTTCTTACAGCATCGTTTCGTTAAAATGCTGTCAGTTGAACAAATGTCAAAATTACTTACGGAAAAAGGAGGAATTCTACTTGAGCGCTCTACTTGGGAGCAGGAAACCAAGCTTATCCATTGACAGTGGTCGATACTTGACCATTGGTGGAAACTGGCGGAACCTTCGGCTGAAGGTGGCCTCGATGAGTGGCCTTGATGGATGGCCGATGAAATCGTCTCAATCGGCTGATTGAGACGGACACACTGCTACGTTTGCAGTTTGGCGGAATAATCTCGAACCTTTCGAAATATTGTATCCTTGCGAAACTTCAGGCCGATTGCTCTAATGGTTTGAGAGCGTAAGGTTACTGAAGTGGCTCAGATAAAATATTGTCGAAGAGGTGAAGTGAAACTTCTGAGATGAAAATTCAAAACCTAAGAGCTGGTTACTTGCATTAGAAGTCCTGGCTTTCTTAGAGGATTGAAATCCACCTTGGTAGAGGAGTCACTTCCCGAGGATGAGTTCTTTCACAGTGAAACGCACTATTTCGACTGACAAAAGATCATGTATTTCGTTGGTTCAAGTAGTGCTTATATACTAATTCTAAACCTAAAGGAATCACACATCGACACCTTATCATGCTTTCTTTCTGAATCACGTGATCAGCCTACGACTGCGTGGTGCAGTAGGGTCCTAACCTTATCAGTTGTTAGGTTGCGTATTCTCTTTTGGTTCGTTTATACAGGGCGACAGTCTACTGTGATGATTCATTGATTAAACTTGATAAGCTATTAGTGCATGGAAAGGGGCAGATAATTACGTCTATTTAATGTGTCGAAATCTATGATTTATGTAGAAATGCTAACTCTTCGCAATGGTTGCGAACATTCACCCCCCGCGCTTAAATCTAAAGCGTTATTGGATTGTGGGACATTAGACTCAAAGGGAAGTGGGGCCAACTTGGATACTGGTCGGCGATACAGACCAGCGGCAGTCTGGACATCAGCAACACGAATAGTGCAGTCAGCACCTGGATACACTGTCACAATTTTGCCTAATTTCCACGACTGGGGCGGCGTATTTTCTTCCTTTAACAAAACTACAACTCCTGGAGTAATGTTTTTTGAATGTTTGGTCCATTTTTGACGAGTTTGCAATGTGTTCAAATATTCATTTGACCAGCGTTTCCAAAAGTGGTCCCGTAATTTCTGTAGATGTTGCCAACGGGTCAACCGATTTTCTGGGACATCTTCCAAGGTAGGTTCAGGAATAGCAGTTAATTGACGACCTATGAGGAAATGCGTTGGTGTAATCACCTCGAGTTCAGTAGGATCAGTGGAGTGGGAAAAGAGAGGGCGTGAATTGAGGATAGCCTCAATCTGGGTCAACACAGTGTAGTATTCTTCGAATGTTAAGGAAGCATTGCGTAATATTTTCTTCAAGTGTGTTTTTGTGCTCTTCACTCCGGCTTCCCATAGTCCACCAAAGTTTGGAGCGCGAGGTGGAATGAATCTCCATATTATCTCCCGTGGTTGACAGAAATCATTCAACTTTCCTTGCATTTGATCCTTTTGAAACAACAGATATAAATCGTGTAGTTCAGTTCTAGCACCGGTGAAATTAGTTCCATTGTCTGAATGTATTTCTTCGACAAGACCGCGTCGGGCCACAAATCGATGGAGTGCTGCTATGAATGCTGCTGCAGTCAGATCCGATACGACTTCGAAATGTATTGCCTTTGTAGACAAACAGATGAATAGCGAGATATAGGCCTTGACCGGTACTGATTTTCTTCCTCCTCGACGAATAAAAATCGGCCCTGCAAAATCAACTCCTGTTCTGGAAAATGGAGCGGAAGGAACCACTCTGGCTTCGGGCAAGTTACCCATTGGTGGTTGAAGCAGTTTTGGGTTGGATCGGAAACAAATAATACAGGATCTCGTTACCTTACGTACTGTGGTTCTGGCGTTGAGGAGCCAAAACCGTTGTCTAATGAGGGATATTAAGCCGGACGGACCAACGTGTAAATTCTCCTCATGTAATGCTCTCACAAGGGACTCCGTTATAGGATTTTTGTTTGGAAGAATTAGTTGGTGTTTAGCATTGTATGATAATCGTGAATTTTGCAACCGACCTCCAACACGCAGAAGATCGTTATCTATGATGGGACAAAGGTTTGCAAGTCGACGAGTAGGTTGACCAGATTTCAGGGAATGGATATCTTCAAATAGTTCGGTTTGTTGGATATATCTGACGATGACTTCCAATGATTGTCTCATCTCAGGAATGGTGAGAAATTTTGAAATATTTCTTAGGGACCTAGGCAATTTAGTGTTCCTTATAAATCGCAAAATATATCCGACAATTCTTTGGAGTCGTCGGAAGGAACTAAATTTGGTCATAAATGGAAGAGTCTCGAGTCGAACGACAGGCGTAACAATCACAGTGGGCTTCCATTCTGGTAACTCGCAATCTGGAATAGGTTCAGGTTCTTCATTCTGGATCACATGGTTGCGGAGGAATGATGGTCCATTCCACCACAAATAGTTCACGGCAAGCTGTTGTGGTAGTTGGCCGCGGGATACCACATCAGCTGGATTCTCATCTGTTCGTACATACCTCCATTGGGCGTTTTGTGTCTGATTGTTAATCTCCATGATACGGTTGCGAACGAATAATTCTAGTTGAATGGGAGACTTTCTTAGCCACCCAAGGAAGATTTGGCTATCAGAATAATATGTGATTTGGTTGAAATTCATCTTGAGGGCAGGAACAACCTTTGAGGCTAATCGAGATAGCAATAGCGCAGCACAGAGCTCCATTCTTGGCATGGTTAGACCATTTATTGGCGCTATTTTGGATTTACTGCATATCAACGTAGTTTTCACGATTTGATTTGATACTGCACGAATATAAATACACGCACCGTATGCCAGGTTGGACGCGTCGGCGAACCCATGAATTTCGTAATGAATAGCTGCATGTAGTGCCATATATCTTGGAATTCTGATTTGTTGGATTTGATGAAGTGAATCACGAAATATTTGCCATTCCGTAAGTAAATCACCTTCAAGTATATCGTCCCAATCTAACTTGCTTAACCATACCTGCTGCATTATAGCCTTGGCGTTCACTATTACGGGAGACACCAAACCAAGGGGATCGAAAAGCCTTGCAATTTCGGAAAGAACACGACGTTTGGTCGGAGGTTCTTGGTTTGATGAAAAACAATCAGGAACAAAGAGGAAAATGTCCTTTTTTGGATCCCATAGTAATCCTAGCGTTTTTATGGATTCGTTTATATCAGCATCTTCAAAGGTAAGGAATTTTTCTCTTTCCCCTTCTGGAACTGTTTCAATGATGGCTTCGTCGTTAGCACACCATTTGTGTATGGGAAAACCTCCGGAATGCAAAAGATGGGTCAGCTCCAATCGGGATTGAATAGCATCTTCGACGGTATCGGCACCAGAAAGAACATCATCAACGTAGAAATCCTCTTCCACAATTTTCGCCGCTACGGGATAGCGTTTTGTTTCATCGATGGCCAATTGCTTCAAAGTTCGCGTGGCTAGAAATGGTGCACTGGATGTCCCGTAGGTGACGGTTGTCATTTCTAGAACTTCCAGCGGATCGGTTGGTTCTTTTCGCCAGAAAATTCGTTGCAAGGATGTCTGGCTTGGGTCGATGCGGATTTGGCGATACATTTTGGAAATGTCTGCAGTAAAGGCATAGCGATGCCTACGAAATCTTAAAAGAATTGAAAAGAGGTCATCTTGGACTGTTGGACCAATCATCAATGTCTCGTTGAGGGAAACACCCGAGGATTTCGCTGAGGCATCAAACACAACTCTAAGCTTTGTTGTGGAACTTGATGGTTTGAGGACTGCGTGATGTGGTAGATAATAAGTTATCTTTCCTGGAGTGTCGTCAAGCTCATTCACTCGCTGGCAATGACCAAGTTGTTTGTATTCATCAATAAATTTGCCGTATAACTCCTTCATCTCGTATTTTTTCTTAAGTCTCTGTTCTAGCATAAAAAATCGACGGAGAGCAAGGGATCGATTGCTCTTTAGGTTAGATGCTGTGTCCTTCAAAGGTAGCTGGACGATGTAGCGACCGTTGATATCACGAGTAGTTGTTGAACAGTATTTGGATTCGCATTGCTGCTCTTCGTTAGATAGCAATGGAGATGATCCGACGGATTCCAGAAACCAAAACTTTTCCATGGTTTTATTCAGTGGTTCAAGAATGACAGCATGGCACTGTTGTCGGTTGTAGATTAAATCCACGTTTTCGTCGTCCATAGCTCCAGCGACAACCCATCCTAGACGAGTTTCTTGAAGTATAGGAAGATCGTTGGAAATCTTCAGCTGATTTGGCATCAGTAGTTGGAAAAATAGCTTGATTCCTATCAAGAGATCTATTTCCCCTGGAATGTGGAACGTTGGATCTGCAAGTGGTAATCCGGGAGGAATTGACCAGAATTGCGTGTTGATTTTTCGAGATGGCATCACACCTGTGATCCGATCTGTAACGAGGCACTCTATTTGTGCATGATAATCGGAATGTATGGAACGTATTTCAGTTTTGGCCATATTGTTGAGAGTTGTCTTTTTTCCATTGGCCCCAATAATCTCAACCTTGGCAGGAATGTGTGGAAGCTTTAGCATTTGCAGAAGTCTTGCCGATATCAAGCCTGCGATCCACAATCCAAAAATGCTCGGCATGGATGAAATTTGCCATTACTATCCAGAATATTAACAACAGCCGTCATCAAAAGGCTATTATCAAGAGGAGCCTTACTTATTGAACAAGATGTTGTAATAGGTTTTTCTTCAGGAACTTTTGGGATTTGTCCAAGCTCTTGTTTGAATGGCACAGGTTTCGTATTCACAAAGGATGTTTTCTCAACATGTAAAAGTGTGTTATGTTGACCTTGGCATTTCTGGCAGGTTCTGGATGAACTACAGGAACTGACTGGATGACCTTTTTGTAGACAATTGTAGCACATTCGCAGCTCTCGAACCTTTGCTTGGCGTTGAGGAATGGACATGGCACGGAAAACCTCACATTTGAAATTGGAATGCATACCAGAACATATATCACAAATTGTCTCGGAACTTCTGGTAATAGCACATGATTTGGCTTGTGCGTTCTTCATTTGGTTGGCAGCATTCTTTACAGGGATATATGGCTTCATGATTGATGGAATTTTCGATGAACCTTCACAGCGTTCGAGGATGGCACACCGTTTCTTTAGAAATTCAATGGTGTCTTCGTAGGATGGAATTTCCTTATGCGGGATGGATGCTTCCCATTCTTTCCTGGTATCCTTATCTAATGCTCCAGACACAAGATTAACTACAAATCTCTCTCCGACTCCATCCAACTCGTTGTCGATAAGTGCTAACCCATCGACGTGCCGAGTCACTTCATCGATGAGTTCTCGTAGCTCTTTTTGATTTTCCCGGTTCAGACGACGGAGACTTAATAAACCTTGGATATGGATATCAACGATTACCCGTTTGTTCTCGAAACGGTCTTCGAGAATTTCCCAAGCGTGGGCGTAATTGTTGTTATTGAGAGTGCGTGCGTCGATAATGCCAGCAGCTGCTCCTACTAGAGAGCGTTCGAGATGGTACAGCTTGATGCAATCTGAGTCGGTGGAGGATCGCATCACATCCGAAAACATGGTTTTAAAGCGAGGCCAATTTTCTGGTTTGCCATCGAAAGTTGGAATTGGAGCCTTTAATGGCTGCTGCTGAACAATGATGCGAGGGCTTTCGTTGGTTTGCACTTGCGGTTGGACCACGGAACGGTCACGGCTTGCCTGTATTGCTCGTTCCAGCAACACATAGGTTTCATTGAATTGTGTTTCGAACACCAGGTATACTTGATCTTGCTCATCAATTCTCTCGGGAGGGCACACTGCCACCACATGATGATGGATGTTCAAGAACTCTTTGTAATGATTTTCCAGATTGTGGGAAAACATTTTCAATTGCGCGGAGTCATATTGAGCATTTGTCGCGTTAGCCTCCTCAATCGCTTTACGAATGCGCGTTATTTTGGCCTTGACTTGGCCACGTAGATGAACTGAGGTTTTCAGATCCGACATCTTCTGTGCGGTATTTACTTCTTTCACTGGAGTATGTTCAATCGGCATTGGTAAAACACTTTTTTTACTTCAGATTTTAATGTACTTAATGTAGAAAGTTTGTTCCGATCGTTAGGTTATAGTTCTTGCACTTTGTAATGGGTCACTTTTACTGTTTTCTGGGGACACGTCTTTCCCTAATATTGTTCATTTGCTACAGCTTTGTAGCTGGACACAGAGATTACCACGAAATTTCTTTGATTTCCTTTCACTGATAATGTACTTCTTTACGACGATGCTTTCCTTTCTTGGGTGTTATCACGGTTTAGAGGTTTGATGGTACAATCGGCTGATTGTCACCAACTTGTTTCCGGAAGCAACGGTCTGGGAACGGAGTGGACCGATCATCCACCTACAATTGTGGATTTATGTCCTAACTATAGATGTAGCTGTGCAGAGGAATCCTTGTATTCCTCCTGGAATGTGGTTGGACTGGACTAACCCCTGTGGCTAGCAGCAACCTTTAGCGGATGGGTGTCTCCGCTCACACGGTTGTGGATCAGATATCCGGCTCGAAGGACCAAAAAATGGTCGATACTTGACCATTGGTGGAAACTGGCGGAACCTTCGGCTGAAGGTGGCCTCGATGAGTGGCCTTGATGGATGGCCGATGAAATCGTCTCAATCGGCTGATTGAGACGGACACACTGCTACGTTTGCAGTTTGGCGGAATAATCTCGAACCTTTCGAAATATTGTATCCTTGCGAAACTTCAGGCCGATTGCTCTAATGGTTTGAGAGCGTAAGGTTACTGAAGTGGCTCAGATAAAATATTGTCGAAGAGGTGAAGTGAAACTTCTGAGATGAAAATTCAAAACCTAAGAGCTGGTTACTTGCATTAGAAGTCCTGGCTTTCTTAGAGGATTGAAATCCACCTTGGTAGAGGAGTCACTTCCCGAGGATGAGTTCTTTCACAGTGAAACGCACTATTTCGACTGACAAAAGATCATGTATTTCGTTGGTTCAAGTAGTGCTTATATACTAATTCTAAACCTAAAGGAATCACACATCGACACCTTATCATGCTTTCTTTCTGAATCACGTGATCAGCCTACGACTGCGTGGTGCAGTAGGGTCCTAACCTTATCAGTTGTTAGGTTGCGTATTCTCTTTTGGTTCGTTTATACAGGGCGACAGTCTACTGTGATGATTCATTGATTAAACTTGATAAGCTATTAGTGCATGGAAAGGGGCAGATAATTACGTCTATTTAATGTGTCGAAATCTATGATTTATGTAGAAATGCTAACTCTTCGCAATGGTTGCGAACAGACAGATACGCGTATTTCGACTACCACTTGTGATCTTCCTCAGTGTCAGTTATCTTTTGAAGAAGAAGATTGAACGAATGTTTGCATTCTGAGTCGGGTGAGAGAACATTCGTTTTGTAACTTTCATTTAACGTTTAGTGGAAGCACTCAGTACTGGGAATTGAATCAGTGAGCGCGTTTTGATTCAATCAGCTGAATGCCACTCGGTAGTTGAGAGAACGAACGTTCTTTCCGTATACACCGATCCTAGCTGATTCATTTCAAACTCTATTAATTTCTCTCCTGATTCGCTTCGGTGGCGTCGGTGGTGAGCCGTTCGTGTTGTGTTCGTTCAAGGTGCTCTGTGCTCTCACTCAGTATTGGGTTGTTGGCGTTCTTTTGTCTATTTTGCATCGCCGGCATTCGGGTGAGCGAATGAATTTTCCCATGCTTGCTTACCACGAGCAGACGCATCCGCCATACCTTTTGAACTGCTTGCGAAAGCAAAAGCCTCCGTCTGCGTAAACTTCGTGACATTTACTTTCACCGGTTCCGCCGTTGTTGCAGGTTTGCGTTGGACCTTTCCAAGTTGCTGCTCAGCTACCTAGATCGCGCACAGTCCTTCTCTCTTTTTTCGTTGATGGTCCCCATCAACCATGCTCCATCCAATACCTTCACCGGCAGGCTAGCTGGGGGAATGGATCGGAGCTCGTGCGCAGCTTTCCGCTCCTACCTCCTAGATTCTCCTTAACGGAGACCTCGCCAATCCAGCTCTTCCGAAGGTGTTAGCCTAGTTAAAAAAAAAAAAAAAAAATCAGCACAATGATGCTCAATTTGTGCGAAAAACGAACACAAACAAACAAACACAGTTACCCATAGACACGAGGCTGAGAATGAACGTGACAAGGAAGAGACGTGACAATGAAAGCGGCCAAAGTCTACGCTCCATACAAATTTCGAAAATTTTGTATGAACGACAGTCTACGAGGAGGGAGGGGAGGTTCTGAGATGGCCAAAAATGAGTCTAGTTTGGGCCCGTGGCGTAGTTGGTCACACGTTCGTTTCATATGCGAATGGCTATGGGTTTGATTCCCAGTCCCGGCACTTGCAATTTTTCGTCAGTTGCTCTTCCCCCGAGAGCGACTGACACTGACCCTCTTCTGAGCCCCATGGCTCAAACGGACCCGGAGACTTGGACATCGGCGAACTGCTACTCATAATGAACCTCCAATCGGACTGGAAAAAACAACGACCATCCATCGTCATCCTTGTGCTCATCATTCTGCCAGGTAGGGTAAGTGTACCAATTATGGCTATAGTACCAATTATTCGCCATAGTTAATTTTCACCCTTTAACGATGTAAATCAACAACAAAAAATTTGTGAACAATAGATCACGTTCACAAAAGATAATCGCTCTCATTTAAACTCCACATTTTCCTCAAATCATGGTAGAAATAAATCATTTTCCCTAAAATTTCGGCTTCCTTGCACCCTTTTTCGCCATAGTGTACCAGTTATGGCTAACTCCATAAGGAATGCATGCAAATAGTGCGAAAAGGAACCGAAGTTAAAAAATATAACCATAACTGGTACAGGGTTCCTATCATTGGCACACACTGTAATCAATACCGTAAACCGGGGTCAAATTGATCAGCGGGGTGAAATTGATCACCCGGGTACTACATTGTAATTCCATACTAGGAGCTCTTAAGTGCGTAATGATCTTAAACTTTTTACGTCATCTGATTCGTAGATGTCTAGAGATGAGTGTAGACTTTTATTTTTTTAGAAAAAAGTTAGTTTTGCCTTATTTTTCAAGGAATTTGCGATGTATTGCTCATTTAGCTGAAATCATTGCTGCTAAACAATCAATTTCTAATAGGACTTCCCGTGAATTCTCTGTTATAACATTTTTGTGGAGCCTTGGCTGGGATGTTATGCAGCTAATCAGAACATGAAATGGTTATAAAAAGTTCATTTTATGAAGAAATAGTCATTTATTGTAACAGCAATCACTTATTTCACATGAAATTGCCTACCTTTAGGCGTTTAAGGGGAAATTTCGAAATTTGGTTTTGCATTTAAAGTATTGAATTCACTAGTTGTAAGATTTTAGACGCGTTATTCGGTTTTAGAAGAGCAAAATTAAGCGGTGAAGGAAGTTTTCCTTTCCAACCGATGCTTAATTGTATACTGATCAATTTCGCCCCAAAGAGGCATTTCCAATATTTTGATATTTTAAGTTATTTAACTTAAAGTTGAAATTTGTTGAACAAAATTCTGTCACATGGTTCCATGGAGATCCACTGGGTACTGGTTTTACAGAAATTCTTTTGGCAATATATGAACAGGCACTGATATTATCCGCAAAAGTTGTTTTAAAGTGATCAATTTGACCCCGGATTACGGTACTAAAAGTAGTTTTGGCTCCGTTTGTATATTTTTCCTGTAAAGTATGGAAACTAAGCTGTCTTTTAACTTATTGATGACATTCGTTGGCCTTCTCATTATTTTTGTATAAATAGCTTTCCTTAGGTAGTGCCATAATTGGTACACTTACCCTATAAAAGTAGAAAAGTGAAAGCAGCAGAAAAGGCAACCAGTTCAATAAAGTAGAATATAATCTAGGCGCTGTACAAAAATGTAAGTTCAGCTGTCAATTGAATTTGCTCACGTAGTGCCCCAGTGGACAATAGAGCTGTAAAATTAGGTTAAGTGATTAAGAATAAAAAAAATGAGTCTACGTAGTATATGGACAGGCCCTTTTTTAAACATTTAGTTGACAATCGAAAGAGTCTATATAGTTCGGTGATTATCTAGTTGAAAAATAAATTGTTCCCCACTTGTTCCCCGCACGATAAAATCTTCAACATTTCTACCGATCCTCTAGAGCTGAACATTATTTCCTTGTTTTGTGGTCCAGCTCATGCTGCACAATAGCAACATTAGCACGTTGCTGTGCTGGAATAGAGAAACGATATTTCTGCGTTCCTGGGGCAGAATAACCACTCGGAAATAAATATCATCCGAAAAAACTATTCTCGATGGGAAACATAAAAGGTGAGTGGCACAGCCTTGAGTATCGTGAATAAAATACGGTAGACTTCAGTTGACTGGACCCGTAGTGCAAATGTCGGCACAAAGAATTGCAAAAACAATATTCAGCAGAGAACCTGGTAGAGGTCGGTGACTTCGTGGGCGGCCGCGAACATGCTGGCTGCTCGCGGTTGACGAATACCTGGGATCCCTAAATGTTCGGAGAAACTGGAGACCCCAAGACTGACGAAGCTGATGCTCTACTTAACACTCGATGCTACAGTAATGTTACTTTGAAGTTAACAAGGCATCAAGGTGAGGTACGTGGTGCATTTCACCCAATTTTCCCGTACATGTCGTATCTTCTTCGTTCGTCACTACACCGGCTTAATCGCACGTCATTCGTAATCCTCGATGACGACATCACCTGCTCCTCCTAGAGAAATTGCGAGGGTGCGATGAAACCGACAACAGCAGCAGTGACAACTGACAAGGCCAGAAGAGAAGTTCATCAAAAGGGAAAACAGGAGTGTGCCCCAAATGTGTCGGTACCGTGTGCGATGCGGTGTGCAGGAGAATCAAGATAGGTTCAAATGTGATGGACGAACACCCACGAGTGCTTATGGCAACAACCATAATGACATGCTGATAGAGCTGACTAGACTATAGGGCACTGCACTGTTTTGATTTTGTATGGGATTTTGACGTTTCTTGGCCTTGTTGTTTACAAAGTTTCTGTAAGAGTGAAAGGAAAGGAGAGAATTTCATGGAGTGCCCTATAGGTCACTACATGAAATTCTCTCCTTCTCTTTCACTCTTACAGAAATTTTGTAAACAACAAGGCCAAGGAACGTCAAAATCTCATACAAAATCAAAACAGTGCAGTGCCCTATAGGCCGATGAGAATGAGCCGATGCGATGTGATGTGTGTCCAGTTCACTCCAAGGCACGTATATTTGGTGTCTTGCTCCTGCAGCAGGGTCAGCTTTTGTCATTATCTTTGTCCTCGTGAACATCTTCAAAACTGATTCATCATGGTCCTGCTCGTTTGGTGTTTTATATGAAGTTACATTTAATCAACCACTTTAACTGGCTCATGTGCATATCTTCTTATTCAGTTGTTGTTGAATTTGTCATGTAGTGTACATGTACGAAGTATATAATATAGATAATATGGATATGTTATTGTATGACCGCCTACGCAAATAGTCATAACGAAGATGCCAATAAAAAAGAACCCTACTCACTTCCATGGTTTGTGACAGAGCAGTTCGGTGTCACTCGTTTAACCCCGACCTTGGATAGGATCGAAAATTGCAGTACGTAAGTTTGCCTAAGCAAGCGTGTGCACACCAGCTTTTGTCACACGATCCATTAACATAGACCATTAATCCATCTGACAGAATCCTAGACGTTTGTAGCAGCCCATATTCGCAAGTGCACACACACAATACTCAACATATTCAACCCCCGCGCACACACATCCACAGGAGAGATGGGTGATTGATGATAAACGCCAGCCATGGGACACTCTCTCCAACCAGGAACCAGGAAGAAACGAATGTGCAAGTCAACGTTTTTGGTCGCATGGCATGCATATTGTGGCGATGCCATCATTGCTCCTCGCACAGCTGGTTCTGTTGTTGTGATGCGCACTTTCCTTTTTCGTCATCCCGGAAGAGAAACGACCACAAATGTAGGTCATCCTTAAGGGAATTATGGTAATCATTGGTTGGTAGTAAGCTTTCGCGCAAAGTGTCTCCAGTTTCGAACCGATACAGGGCCGGCAGGAAAAGATTAAGTCGTGCCTGATGACTATCTCAATCTATTGTCGACATTCTGACAATTTTTAACGGTTTTCTATCTAGAGGAAGCTCTAATATATTCACGCAAATTTATATAAGAGTGGGTACAGACTCCCAGTTGATTCACCGTACCATTCTAGGATAATACTATTATTGACCATCGTGGAAGATTTTATGCGATGCACCGGGCTCAGCAGTCGGGATACGATTATCATGACATCCGGTCAACTAGTCTGCTTTTCGAATGACATGATAAGTAATAGAGCTGTACATCCGAAGGTCGTTCTGGATGAGAAGGACGCAGCGCGGACGGTAATGCTGCAGCATGGAACCAGACAGAATGTGTAGCGATACATACAGAAGCGGAAGCAGCAGACCCGTCTCTTCCAGAAGAAAAAGCGTCGCCTGGAAGAAGCGGAGTGTGAAAAAATGGAACTGCTGTGCCGTTCACAAGAAACGCGTAAGTTCTACCAGAAGCTCAACGCATCCCGCAAAGGATTCGTGCCGCAAGCCGAAATCTGCAGGGATAAGGACGGGAGTCTCCTGACGGACAAACGTGTGGTGATAGAAAGGTGCGGAGGAAATGACTATGTTGGTGCAGCAGAGGACGGGAACGAACCAACTCCTACGCTGAGGGAAGTTAAGGATAAGGATGCCATCCACCAGCTCAAAAACAACAAAGCGGCTGGTAAGGACGGTATCGCAGCAGAACTCATCAAGATGGGCCCGGATAAGTTGGCCACCTGTCTGCACCGGTTAGAAGTCAAGATCTGGGAAACCAAATAGCTACCGGAGGAGTGAAAGGAAGGGATAACCTGTCCCATCCACAAGAAAGGCAATAGGTTAATGTGTGACAACTTTCGAGCGATCACCATTTTGAATGCCGCCAACAAAGTGCTATCCCAGATCATCTTCCGTCGTCTTTCAACTAAAGTGAATGAGTTCGTGAGAAGTTACAAGGCCGGTTTCATGGACGGCCGGTCGACAACGAAATACCGTACGGCAAATCCTCCAGAAATGCTGTGAATACCAAGTCTCAACGCACCACCTGTTCGTCGACTTCAAAGCGACATACGACAGTATCGACCGCATAGAGCTATGGAAAATCATGGACGAGAACAGCTTTCTCGAAAAGCTTACCAGACTGGAAAGACCAACGAAGAACGGTATGCAGAATGGCGCAAGGATTTCTGGTGAACTATCCAGTTCATTCGAATCTCTACGGGGACTGCGACAAGGTGATGGACTTTCCTGCCTACTATTCAACATCTGGAAGGTGTTATGCGACGAGCCGGGCCCAACAGCCGGGGTACGATCTTCACGAAAACCGGCCAGTTTGTTTGTTTTGCGGATGACATGGATATTATTGCTAGAACATTTGGAACGATGGCAGAACTGTACATCCGCCTGAAACGTGAAGCAGCAAAGGTCTGACTGGTGGTGAATGCGGCTAAGACAAAGTACATGCTGGTAGGTGGGACTGAGCGAGACAGGACCAGGGATAGGGTGCGACTCAAAACTCTTTGCGTGCCGCACACTCTGCTACGAGACAGCACAACAAACTAGAAGGAGACGAGTACGCGCAATCGGTTGTGTGTTGCTCGCTTACTTTGCCCCGCGCTGGAGCTCTCCTGTCTCTCACGCTCTGTCGTATGCACCCTCTCGGTGCTTGTCTCCGTGCTTTGAACCTGGCTTGATACTACGCATGATTGGAAAAATTTCGAATCAAACGACCCATCACTTGTCAGCCCTTGACAAGCTTAACAACTTTGCCGAAAACACAAACTCTTCAATTAATTTATTAATTGATTTTTTCTGCTTGGAGACAAGCACAGTCCCAAGCACCGTGCATTACTCCCTGCGCCGTAGAGCTAGTGCTACGATTGTCTCTCGCACAATTACGAAAGCTTTCACTCATACGTCTCTTGTCTCTCGGCAAAACGGGAGACGAGCACTTGCGATTGTGTGAAACACACGCTTTTTTCGCACCGCACGGTGCATGCCGCCAATCCCTGGACAGGACAAGCCTTGGCAGCGATTTTCTTTTTGGTTAATAACTTGGCCGGTAAAAAAAATTGTCCCTCACCGAAACGCATCGAGAGATTATTCGAATTTTGATTGAGAGAATCGATGAAGACAAATAGATCATTGTAGATACGCCCATATGAAACTGAACGCGAGTTTTTCTTGGAGTAACTGGGACAAAGCCAGCTTCTAAGCTTAGTGTTCTATGAGTTCTTCCACAGTTATGAGTAGTACGCAGATGGCAGGAAATTAAGCCACGATTCCACATCCAAGCCGACATCGACATGGTTGTCGGTGGTGAAATGTAATGTGTGTTCTTTTTCTTTTTTTACACTGCTACTGAAGGAAAATACGTCTGCTCCGATGGAGGTATGAATTTCCATTCAGTTCCTTTTGCTTTACAAAACTCTCGAGTGTCCGGTGCAACTTGGCAGTCAAATTTTTCGACCAGACACTTGATTTCATTCTTTGATCCCACAAAACTAGTTGCGTTGTCTCAGAAAATGGTTTTGCTCCATTCTCGTTGGCCAGCGAATCGTCTCAGAACAGCAATGAGATCGGCCGTAGATAGTCCATTTGCTCATTCTAAATGGACCGCTCGAGTTTTCAGACACACAAACAATGCAAAGTACAGTATTGTTCCGATTTTATCACGCCCTCCACGCTTCAGTCCTTTATTTTTCATTCATTTGCTGTTATATTTAAGAGCAAGTGGCTCCCTTTTTCTTCAAGACAAATGTTGAAAGCGCATTTTGCAACGTTAAAAATATTGAAAATGCCTATAGATCTTGTAGAATATTTAATAGCATTTTTGAAAAGGGGCGTGATAAAACCGGAACAATACTGTATATCTTGTGTGTCTTTGGCTGTGAACTCCGCATGTTTCGGATGGTCTACCTAGGTTGACTCGTTCAATTTGAAGTTGTCCCATTTGTTCTAACCTTGTAGGGTTGTTCTGGTAACATGTTATTACTGATGAACTACACGTCGGTTAAGGCTGTGTCCGTGAAGAATCTGTCGATCATCTAGAAATGGTTGAAGCGTTATGAACGAGCTTGAACTAGGTAACGGTTCATTGTTTAGCAGTAGTTGTATTTCTGCAGAAAACTTCAGCTGTGTCATTCGTATAAGGCACCACTGTGCTTCTTCGGGTTCCTGTAGGGTTAGCAGTCCTTTAGATCTTATTCCAAGAATTTTTCCACAATTCCTTTTGAAGTGCAGTATGCTGTCATTTTTTGAAGTTTCTAAATCTAGAATATCGGTCCAAAAGTGTTTGTTTTGAGAACTTTTCTGAGGAATAGTGTGGTGCTGATCTCGGTTCACTTAAGTTTTAATTGATCCGTTTGTCCGTGCTACACTGGATTCGCTAAGAAACGCTGAACCGTGCCACCAAATTGAACTCTCCGAAAATTTCTCTGCAAACGTTCCTCTTGAAATAGGAGCTGCTGCGACTGCTTACAAACTGTTACATGAATAATATGAAACCCTACAAATGCTCTATTTTATTTTCGCTTGCCCCCAGCTGAAAAAAATAAAATAGAACACTGCAAATATACAATAGGACAATGCCACAAAGTAAACACAAACAACGCATAACATAAATTTAAATCCAACATACCTAACACTAAACATATTTTTTTTGTCTGTATTAACGAGATTTTTAACTCTAGGCTAGTTCATCTTGGGACCCACCTTTTACTGCTCTTCCGAAGGAAGAACCCACATTTTGTGAGTAAGTCGGGAATGGGATTCGATCCCAGGTTCTCGGCGTGATAGTCAAGTGTTCTAACCACCACACAAGGTCCACTTCACACTAAACATAAATATCCCCGGGATAGGATAACACCTTCCACTCAAAGGATGACGATGTTTCATTTATTGTTTTATGCCCATCAGTCTTCCTGGAGTTTGTGTTTTGTATGGCTGATTACCTTACTAGTTCACAATCATTTGTTCTGTGTTCATAACTTGCTTGCTTCACTTTTAGATTATTGTTGCCTAAAATGGTCTGAATATAGGCAATCAAATAGTGGCTACATTTCATGACCCAACTGTATTCCGGAGCACTACAAATGGTAAAATGACGAACAGGGATACATCTACTAGAACAAATATAAAGCGAGTGATCCCTACTACAACACATCCTTGCATCCGTCCATACCGTCGATTCACCGTAAGTGCGTGAACTTCTGTTCTCGGGCATTTCGCTGGATATGGCGTTGAAGCTTGTTTATCCTTTAGAGGTATTGCGTCTAAGACATGACTTCTTAAACCTACGAACTTCTCAAGTTGCTTGTAACTAGGCGGATAGTTCCTGAAGCTGCCGATTCACATACGCGATGGATACTGGAGTTTAGTTTGTTGGCCATCAAGTGTATCAATACTGCATCCCTAGACTCCACTGGATGTTCCAAATTTTGTAGACACTCCAGGTGGTTACGGGGCGAGTCAACCCGATCTCGCAACGCCGAGGCTGATTCCACCGTAATTGGTTTTAGTTCAAAAAGTTCCCGGGTGTGCTTCTGAACAAGTAGATTTGGATTATTATATCGCTGCACAAGAAGCTCGTAGGCAACTGCGTAGTTTGTTTCAGTGGTCGGCAATGAGTCGATGAGTCCGAGGGCCACTCCTCGCAGAGACAGTATTCGAACTTCTGGATATTCGGGAGACACGTCCTTTGGTGGATTGAGGAATTGTATTTATCAATCCATTAGAACCAATTCTCCTCTGAACCTCCAAAAATAATATCAACTGTTGCGAATCTCACTGATTCCCTGTTGAAATGTGGGCTTCCGTGGCCGAGCGGTTAGCGGCGTCAGTCGTTTAAGTGTCTCGTAAGCCTCGGAGTGTGGGTTCGATTCCCGCTCCAGTCGGGGAAAACTTTTCGTCAAACGGAAAATTCTCCACTGGGCCACTGGGTGTAATATATGTTGTCCGTTGTCGAATGTTTGTAGTGTTCAGTCTGTAGAGGCCGCAGGGTCGAAGACGGTGTAATTGTCTTTTTTTTAATTCGGTCGATCTTTGTGATTGCTTGTTGTTGATCAACTTCTCGAACACTGTTGAGCCCGATAAATATTTCACCTCTACATGTGGCCGGTTTTCCTCCTCTTCCGGTATACATAGCTTCAGCGTATTCTGCATTTGGTCGTATGTTTTGTAGCAATCCTTGAGTATGTTCTTTCTGGTTTCCAAGAGAGTGGTTTCATGTTCGAAGGCTGCTACTGTCTCAATGATTTGCGTGAGGCGTTTAATCGCATGGTTTCACTGAACTACTGCTCTGTCTCGCTCTCACTTTAAGATGTACCACAAATCGCAAACTGGTAGCAAGATGTTACTTGGCGAAGGACAGCCTATTTTCGCCCAGACTCTCTTTGATGGACTGCATCAAGGAATGTATCCAATCCGGAGCCGTTCTTGTTCGGCTGTTGACGTCCAAATCCAAGGTTGCACCTTAGGCCAAGCCACAAATTATGTGTGGTGTAGTATTGGCATCCAACCTCTAAAAAAGGTAGTTCATTCAATTCAGAAGTCCGCTGAAGTATTTTTGTGGACTGTTTCGTTCACGGTCCTACATTGGTTTGAGTCGCCACAATCCCGGTGGAAAGTTTTTGTAGCCAATCGAGTGGGTGTCCGGCCATTTGGTCGAATGCCGTTTGGCCGAACGGCGTTTGGCCGAATGCCATTTGGCCGAAAGTGTCATTTGGCCGAATCGTGATCAAAAGAATTCAGAAAAAGTTTTTGACATTCTAACTGCCAATATGATCATCAGAAATATTGCTGATTGCACCCCAAATTGGACTGACACAATAGTGTGCACACACCTTCAAAGTGTGATTGCAGCGCAGGACCACGTCGGATCGAGTTGGGGTCTTCGGTGCACTTATTCCTTGCAAATCAAGGAATAAGGGTACCGAAGACGTCAAGGCGATCCGAGGCAATTGTGCACTTTTATCATACTTTTTAGACGTAACAAAAATAGTGTGATAGTCCAACTTGGGGTGCAATCAGCAATATTTCCTTCTTTTAATCATACGCTATTCTTTCTAGTTTTGACATTCAGAGTATAGTTGGCGTTGAAACTGCCTACATTCTATCACAGATTTTTCCTTCTTTGACTCATAGGCTGTTCTTTCAAGTTACACTGAGGCGGGGAATTTGGCCAAATGACCCTTTCGGCCAAATGGCGTTCGGCCAAACGACATTCGGCCAAATGGCGTTCGGCCAAATGACCCGGAACCAATCGAGTGGCTATGATAAACTACCGCATCCTCCAATAACTGTCGACTTCCGAGACGCGGATATCGCTCTCTGTCGGCTAGCGGAACATAACTCGTTTCCGGAAAAATGTCCAACTTCCTCTCCAGGAAGAATCTTCCTACGTCGTCACTGAATGAGTTGCAGCCGAAGATGAGCAAGAAAAATGTCATCAGAGTCGGACTAGGCACCCCCGTTGTGAGCGAAGCAGTGACATTCAAACACCTGATGTCCGTTCAAATTCTACCATCACATCCTGCTCCACGCTGGCCCCAGCTAATGCTTGCCACGATTCACTAGAAATCGGTGGCCGAAACTTCGTTTACCGCACGTACCACCAGTGTCATACATGCTTCCGCAGCAAACTAGAATTGGTACAACCAGTCTTGCGAATAATCGCGACCATCACGAGACAATCACTTGAACCGCTTTCTGGGGTCACCCCTCCCAAGGTGATACGAACCAGATAGCATGTCATGCCTGGAATGACAAACATGTTGTGGGTTCCACCCTTCGCAGCTTTGCAGCGATAGCAGTTGCTGAGTATGCTTTAGGCGGGTTGCTAGAGAATCAATCTCTCTGAGCAACGATGCATAACGGGCGAAGTGAGAGCGTTTGCCGTAGCCAGGGCGAACTGCGTGGTGCGCTCAATGTGTGCGTTTAAACTGAGCTATGCAAAACGAATAGGATTTATGACGTAGTACCGTGCTTGTGATAATACACATGCATAGTTTTACATACTGTTGCGCGTGCATCTGCTTGAGGCGACGGAGAGAGTCATGACACTCACATGAGCCGTATCCAAGTCAGGATGATTGTAGAAAAACAAGGGTGACCGGGTGACTATGATGGGATTCTGTCTTTTCTGGTGTTAGCGACTGTAGAGAGAGCGAATCAGAAACCGCAGAGACAGGGTGATACAAGTTTGGTGTTTATCAGCTTTTTTGTGACTTGTACGCTGATGCTTCGCGACACTGGGTACAACACAGCATCGCCGACTTTCCATCGTCTCGTACTGTGGTCGTGGTCCTTTGTATATCAAATCACCACCGGTGTGTAACCGGGCTCCAACGAAAGCGTTCATCACCATATTTGTATGTTTCGCTACCCGTGCCGTTCATATCGAACTTGTTTCCGACCTTAAGCCCACGCCTTCCTGGGCGCCCTCTGCCGTTTTGTCACTCGCCGTAAAAGGACGGATTTACCTGAACTCCATGGCCCCAAGTGTCAATTCCTACCGATCCGTCCAAGCTGAAAATGCTTACGCCAGTGCACTTTGTAATCGGGACAAATCTACAAGCCGTTTCGGAAAACATCCTGTGCAACATTTCGGACAACAACCTTACGTACTTCGAGCTCATGCAGAAGCGATTCCAAAGTACTTCCAGCAGCTCCAGTCGCGAGCAACGATGCCATCAAGCCAGGCAACGACAAGCAACTACCGATCTAATGGCCGCTCGGGAAGATCAGTAAGGTGCATTCCGGCAAAGATGGAGTGGTACGCGTTGTCATCCACAGAACAACAACTCCCCGGCAACACCCTCAGAACGTTCGCTTCCCGTTTGCAAGGAAAGCAGCGATTGTTGAACATTCCTGTATTGGTCTCTCTTTCTGGCAGCAAAATGGTACAACATTTCTGTCTAGTGGAGACGTGGGATAACGACCAAAGAGACATTTTTCTAATATAATCCCTGCAGCCTACCCTGTAAGCCCATCTATCGTGCGAGTAGTCGCTCGTCATCGTTCATCATCCACCAGTTCGCATCCCAAGATGGAATCGCGCTTTGTTCTTCCTTTTTGTGGCGCAGCTTTTTTTTATCTTGGGTTTTTCCTTCATCTCGCCCACACCCGGGACGCGCAGACCCGGGGTGACAATTATTTCCTTGAGATAGCCACGCCACGCCACCAGAGTAACCACCAAGCACAGATTGAAAGGCATAAACACGCACGCAGCAGCCGAAGGGGGCCGTCGTCGCGTCGCGTCAGGATGCTGGCTGAGGGGAGCAATAAAGAGGCAAGGCACGTTTTATCGGTTTCGCACATAAAACCTGCAGACGCCCGATATTTCCTGCGGTCGAGTTCACATTTTTCCGGCCCGAGGGCAGGAATACTCACTTGGGAGGTGATGATAATTCCCAAACATGACCGAACAGCTTTTTTTTTATTCGCTCGTGCTGCTCTTCCTTCATTGTCATGCTGCTGATGTGGAACGAAAATTCATGGCCAATGAAATAATCCCTGATTATCGGTCGATATGAGCGGGCATCCCGAATAAACAGATTTTCATTCAAACAGTTGCATCCGGAGAATACATAATTGGCTTAACGAGCTGATAACCGGAATCTCAAATTGATTTATATGTGATTATCGACTGTAGCGGTCGAGCGTGGTTGACCTGGAAGCTGAGCTGCATGCTGCATTGAACATCATCAGGGTAAGTTAATTAGCTGTGATGTCGAGCCGCCTGTTCCGGGATGTCGTAATTAAAAGTTATGTGATTTCCTGCTTGAGGGAATGTTACGTGAAACGAGGCTTGTTCAGCATTTTCCAGAATGACTCTCCCCACATGTCACGAAGGATGCAATATAATGATTATTTTTCAGATCGATTCATGTGAACAATAACCTTTGATACAGAATTATTTCCATTTCATTCGCTTTATTTCGTAGTTCAACATTTACACAGAAATGAAAGTGGTGGTTCTACGTATGCCATAAAACAGGGTTCCCCGATGCTTCCATCTAATCCGATATGATTAAAACGCCTGGTCTGGCTGTGCTCCTAATCGCCTTATAACATCTGGATATCTCACTTCGGTTGATCTATAACAAGCAGCCTACGTTTGCTTGAGCTTATCGTGAAAGCCAGGACGCCATGGTCGCCAAAGCTTTCATCTCTCCAGAACCGCCAAGAAGACATTGGTTCAGAGAGGGGCTAATGTACATCGTGCCCTCAAGGTTAGCTGCACAGCCTGCAGCATCGATGAACTTGCTTTGGGGGGTCCACCAATGTAGCATGCTGGCGCTAAGCCAGTTTCCCGAGTAGTCCAAACCACTACCTTTGTCCTCGGAAGGCAGGCAGGGTCGACACCACGCCTGTTTCCAAATGCACAGCGAGTATCAAGAACTGATACCGCGTGCACAGCGATTTGACCTTCCTGCAAGTAAGGCCTTATCAGCCAGCACACAGAAGGACGTGCTGACATGGGGCCTCCTCCTGCCCCGACCTTGTTGAGGACCCAGGATGTTCTCACCGCGGCCACTTAATCGCTGCAAGGGTCGATTGCGACCGCAGGCTCCGGTCTGACCACGAACCCCTGGTCCACCTCTTGTACCGTATCTAAACAAGCCATTTTCCGAGTCCACGCGCCACCTCCTCTCTAACTCCAAGTCGATGTGGGTGATAGCCGGCATTCCAGCCAAACTCACCCCTACATATCCTCTGGACAAGATTGTCGGGAGTAGTATCCTCCTTGTATCCCAAGCAACACACATGTTATATAATAGTTACGACAGCGCAAGTTTTGGTTGTATAGAAGTTTATTTTACGTTATTTCAACACAATGCTAGAATTACGTCAAATAAACTTATATACAACCAAAACTTGCGCTGTCGTAACTCTATTATAACATGTGTGTTGCTTGGGATGTGGCAAGCATGCGGGCATTGTACGAAAACGCGGGCACACGAACAAAACCTGTTCCACCGTTTCCTCTAAACTGGACATTCGTGAGAACCCGCAGGACCGAAACGATGTGGATACTGTCGGAAGCAACAATGGCCTGAAAAGACCTGTGTGAGGTGGAATGTTACTTCCCCCTGACGCCTGTTTATCAAACTATCTATCCTCGGATACAACCTATGGGTCCACCTGCCTTTGGGTAAATAGTCCCACGCGCGCTGCCATTTGACCATGGAGGCCATCCTGGCAGTACTGCGTATACCTCTTGTCCCGCGCATTTCGAAGCACTCTATGTCCTCTCTGAAAAGGATGCCGATAGGCACTAATAGTGATGTCGCAGAGCGCGTGTGATACGGTACGGTCCGCGCTCGCAACCTTCAGGCACATTTGCCTCTAGGTACTTTCCAGCTAATCACGGTAGCTTTCGGTACTTAGCGCCGTGCCCCACGCCGGAGCGCCATACCTTAGTATGGACTTATCGACACTAGCAAGAAGCTTGCGCTTTCTGGTGTACACCGCAGAGCTATTGGACATCATCCAGGACAGTGCCACTATAGCTGTGGAGGTTGTTTTACAGGCGTAATCAATGTGGCTACCGAAAGTAAGCTTTTTGTCGATCATCACACCCAAGTGTTTGACGGAGCGCTTCGACGTGGTAGTGCAATCCCATACACTGATCACCGCTTGCTGCTCCGACTTACGGATGTTCACCACCATCACCTCCGTTTTGTGGTGAGCTAACTCCAGTTTCCTGGACCTCAACCACGTCTCCACAGCCTTGATAGAGGGGGTAGTAGTCAACTCCACTTCTTCGATCGAAGATTAGATCGAGAAGATTAGAGCGGGAATATAAAAAGCCTCCCGTGAAATTTCGAGTCCTCTTTTCTATCGGATCCGGGTCTACGGAGACAAGCCGTCGGAAGTGACCGCGAGTTTTGTTGCGCGTTATCGCAAGTGTCGGCCGAAGTCATGTCAAGAGTCGGAATTCGGTCGTCTCATCCGGTCGATAAGAACCGTTCGGAAGCGGCAAGCAAGGATGTGGCAAGCTGTTTTGCGGTGCGGGCCGTCACAAGTGAACAAAAGGGCGTGCGTCCCGCTGATAAGTGTGTCCCGAAGCAGCCGCATGGATATACACCCAGGCTTCCCAGACCCCGCAAGGTCTGCCGGAGCATCGTGGTTGCTGTCGGAAGGCCCGTGCGGAAGAGTTGCGCAAAGGATGTTTCAGAATCCAGAGGAATCGAAGGCCAGCCAGAGATTGGTCGCGGAAGCGGTGGTGACCGACGCAGGCATGGAAGGAGATGGATTGTGTAAGTTGTAAGTGAGATTGGAAGAGGATAGGAAAGAAAGGTTAGGAACAAAGGAGTAGGGAAGAGGAATGAGGAAGAGAATAAAGAATGGAAATGTATGAAAACGCTTTTATTGGGCCACTCGCCGTCCGTCTGACGAGAGAAGAATCTTTTTTATGTAACAAAATTTTTTTATGTAACAAATCTTTTCGAGCACCTTCCCCGCCGTGTCGATCAAGCATATTGGTCTATATGCTTATGGTGTTCCGGATGGTTACTCTGCCTGCCCTGGACATCTCGGGAGCCTCTGCAGTAGCTACTTTGAGGGCCAGGTTAGCCAGGGCCTTACCTACGCTAAGGGACTTTGCTATCCTCGCAAGTTCCACATAGGTGACCCTCTCCTCATCGCCATGTCCCAGTCCCGGCTCTCCTACGCAAGGTGACCAAGGACTAGGATCATGACGCGGAAAAAGCCCCTCGGAGACGTAGCAAGCTTTTTTGCTTGCCCATATCTCGATCTTCAGCGCGGCTTTTGCAGCAGCGAACACCACTCGTGGTACGTTTCGCTCTTCCTCTGATCGTGCTCGCTGCATCCGCCACCAAGACCGTAGGCAGGCGCGGCGCAGGTTCGCAATCGTTTGAGTCCACCAGTAAACCGATGGTCTCCCATTTCTAGCGTGGACTCGCCTAAGCATGGTCGCATCTCACGTACGCGAGAGCACCAGGGAGTCTTCCACGCGTCCAACTGTTCGATAGAATTGATGAGTTCGTCCACAGGGTACCGGTATGACCTCCGTAGCTGACTCTGAACCCAAAGACCACATTTTGATCGCGACAGAGTTAAATACTCCCCGAGTCCAAGGGCCATCTCCTTTGTTGTTCAGAAGACTATATGGGCGATAACCGATGAAATGCCGTTCCTGTCAAAACTGGCCATCCAACTGGAACTACTGACTGCGTTCCTTACATCCAGGGTCACTACCAACCAACAAATAGCGTCTGCGGTTGACCTTCCTTTCTGGAAGCCAGACCAGGTTCGTAACTCCGGATCTAGATTGTGTAAGCCCCGCAACTTTCTCACCAGGGCCTTTTCATTTTCAGCCACAGTCCCCAGTGGTCCTACGAATGGAGACAAGGACTCGGATCACGACGGACCCCCTCCGGAATTGTATTGGCACACTAACAGAGACCCACAAAGCAGGTTTTATTGCTTGATTTTATCTATTTGGCAGCCGCGTACGCCACCGGTCGCCACGACGGAACGCCTCCCTAAATACCTAGTTGCTGAAGTATGATGTCTTTCTTCTACGCTTGGTCTTGGCCTAGCCGTCCCTTCCTCCGCCCCCTGCCTACTGTTCTTATAGTCGATGCTGCCACAAACCGCCAGGTGGTCGCTATGAGTTTATACATGATCTACCCTCCAGTTTGAACTACTTTTTTAGGCTGTTGTCGTTAGCTGCGGGTCTTCTTCTTCTTCTTCTTCTTCTTCTTCTTCTTGGCGTAACGTCCTCCTGGGACAAAGCCTGCTTCTCAGCTTAAGTGTTCTATGAGCACTTCCACAGTTATTAACTGAGAGCTTCCTCTGCCAATGACCATTTTGCATGTGTATATCGTGTGGCAGGCACGAAGATACTCTATGCCCAAGGAAGTCAAGAACATTTCCTTTACGAAAAGATCCTGGACCGACCGGGAATCGAACCCGTCACCCTCAGCATGGTCATGCTGAATACCCGTGCGTTTACCGCCTCGGCTATATGGGCCGTTAGCTGCGGGTACTCGGTATGAATCCACTATGATGGTGATATCTGTTCCGCATTCAGCGACCGCCTGAAACAGTAGTTGCTGGACTGAATTAAGTGATCAACAGGTTGTGCTTGCTGTTCGCGTATTTCCCAGAATAACATCAAGTACTTGAGAGAGTTTGTGCAGCTTTGTACCTTATGAACATCACCTCCACATCGCCTACAATGCTTGCTTGTTGCAGGTGCCACCTGTCCTACCCTCGACCCCCCTAACCAGCGGTGACTGAGGAGAGTGGAGCTACAAATGGTCGCAACTCCCTGCTCACTTCGATACGCGATAGGCCGGTCTTTTCAGCCTCCCTCCTTCCCAGGTTTGCGGGACGCCTGGCTAGGTTCGGCATTACTGCCCTTCACTCTCGGGGTTATAGCAACTTCTTGTCCTTGTAAGCGCCGCCTGGTAGCTCCTCACCTGACGGCTGCCATGCAGGCTTCTGCGATTGCTTGTTGTGAGCAGTCGCGAGTAACGCTCCCTTTGAGCTATTCACGAATGCGAAGGCCTCCGACAGGGTAGATTTTGGCACCATCAAACTTAACGGGCGCTGCTGCTGTCACAGTTGCCATGAGATTATCATGGTCCTGTTTGGCCACCATCGTTGACTTACGAAGCCTCAATAAAGCTTGCTTGAGATTCTGGATGATAATCGACTTCGAGGACGTTAAGTCAATGACGGGTTTAAGCTATCGCACAGCTACCGCCTTGGCAGAAAGCAGGAAGGTACAAATTACTGTGGAAATTGCGCAGGTGCTCACAGGCTCCGGTAACGATCGAGCACCTTTTTCATTCACTCCATCATTCGTTCATCAGCTCGGGTCGCTTTACACCTTGAAAAGGTCCATAATGGAACAGGTGATCCGTAGTGCAATTCCAAGCCGGCGGCAGCTACACGGCAAACGTATTTTTCTTCAAACGTTTATTCTAAAGATCGTGTCCAACACGATGTTTAACCCGCAGTCCTTCAGTTCATCGGTGAGAATGCGGGTGCTCTCGATGAAGGAGATCTGCAGTTCGGCGTACCGAGCTTTCAATTGCAATATTGTTTTGCTTTTAGCTGGGATTGTTGCCATTGCCTCTGGTTCATCATCTATTTTTGTTCTTTTGGTGCTTGTAATTTTTCGGCTGGTTCAGGGGCTGACTTCAATTCACTATCCGAGGGTATTGGAATTATCTCCTAGAATTCCAACTCTTCATTGAATTGCAACATTTGAGCTAAATTTCCTAAGAATATCACAAAAACATTTTTTGTTTTATTAACGACATATTGGATTAGTATGAAATAATTTCAATATATTTGGGCTAAAAGTAATTAGCAACTTCCTGTGTCGCATGCAGTTTTTGTTTTGGATAGACTTCAGTTTTTCGGCTTGACGGGAAACATATTCTCCGAAGCTTGCACTAAGTATCCTCTCAAGTAAAAAACTTTACCGGTTGCCATCCCGGCATAATCTATGGCAAAAGTTATGTCTGATAACTTCTTCTTTCTTCCACTCACAAGGCTCTCATCTTTGTACCGCACCTTCCACCTGTCACAAGCAATAAGGGCGGAAATAAAGCTCCCGCTGAAAACGGTACCCTTCTGTAGTAGTGCATTATTAACACTTATAATTGCCCTTGTGTTGCAGCATGATGACAGCCTGCCGGTTTGGCTGCGCTTGTTGAAAGCGCGAAAGCGAAAACCCATTACTACCTACTCTGACTGGGCGGAAAATAGACTTTTCGCACCATTAGCACTGTAGTTTTCCGGAGTAGTTTTTAGGTGAAACGAATGATTTGCAGCGGGATAAAAAAGATCACCATTTGTCGAGTCAAGATGGGATAGGGGTGCTCGTAAATTTGTTGGTACTAGATTACGTAGACAGAAGATAGAAGATAGAAGATAGAAGATAGAAGATAGAAGATAGAAGATAGAAGATAGAAGATAGAAGATAGAAGATAGAAGATAGAAGATAGAAGATAGAAGATAGAAGATAGAAGATAGAAGATTCTGGTACTTCAATTTCATTTGATAGCAAAATCACTTAAACATCCCCATTTGATGACCCTTCAACGACCAGGTCAGAGCCTCCTTTATGACTAAACCGAAATCATAGTGTATCGCCAGTTGTGCTTTGAAATTCGTTTCCTAGAAATAACACTTTCACAGTTGCAATCGCTACCTCACAAACGATAAATGGCAGATCCAGGCTACTGGCTACAGTTCCCAGGGTACTGGTTATGATGGTGCGATTCCAATAAGCAGAAACAGCGAGAACCAACCACATGGCTTCAGGAAGGAAACACTGTGTCGTTTGGAATTTATGTGAAACGCAGTGTGCACAAGACGTAGCGTGGCGTTCTCGAAATCCCTGCAGGCAGCTCCAAATTCAGTTGTTCTACCACCGCCCGCCGAAACGGATAGCTGTTTCGACGACTGACTGTTGTCATCATCCATCTAGGCAACGAACGCACTTGGTTGGATGACCGGATCTGCGGTTGTGAAACAGGATTGTTTCCAGTTTGTAACATTGTGCAGAGTGCGTTGCTCGATGTTGAGCTTACAACCGTGCAAAATATAAAGTGCTGAGAGGGTGTCATTTGCATTTTCAGTGGTTCCTTTTATGGAGGATATGCAAAAATGATGTTTTACACTGGAGTGCTGGTAGTGGGGGGTACCATGAACTTATTTCAATTAAGTCAGCAAAACCATTCTCAACACAAGTTTTTGTTTCGAAGTAAGTTCTGCGTGTTTTTACGTTCGGTTGCTGTGAGAAAAGACTGGTATAAGAAGAGCCATTAGTATTTTGTATCTTACAGAAGCATACCGGACCCGTGTGACACTTTTACATTCTGGAAATCGAGGAGCTGAGTTCTTTTCTTATTTTCCTTCTTCTCAATGTAACGTCTTATCTGGGAAAAGCCTGCTTCTCAACTTAATGTACGACCTACGCATTTATTGACTGAGATTTTTCCTTGTCAATTCATCCATTTTGAATTTAAATATCGTGTGACTATTTTCCAGACATCATCAACCTATTTCTATCTTTTAGGTCAGTGTATTTATGGGTGTATTCAGTAACAAAATAAAGGCACGTCTTCGTGCAATGCTTTGGGAGATCATAATATTATGGAATCTGCATCTGTTAAATTTGAGACTAATTGGTTTTGTTGTTTTCTAATGCTTTTTGGAAGCAAAAAAAAGTTATTCCAAACATTCATTGGTATCAACTAAATTATTCGTTAATTATTTATTTAACTCATTATAAATATATATTCTAACTTATTATTATTATTATTAACTTATTTTCATATTTTCTGCCTCTTTTCAGGTAAATGCGATGAACTGGGCAAAATGCAGTTAGCTGTTTCACTTGGATAATGGTTTGATTATTATCTATATGTTATGATGCCGAGAAGCGCATGTATCAAAGTTAGCTTTATAAAGGTCATAGTATAGTTAGTATGCCTGATACAGCAGTTGCTGGACTGCGGCACATTGACTGCGATACCTGCACTGTAACTTGTCAGCTGTGGCACCCCTGAAGGCCGGGAACCTTAGGCCTCTCTTTGGCTGATTGCTGTTTGTGAATTTCCTGGAACAAAACAAGGGAGGGTTTGTGTAGCCTTGTGCCGTTAGGCCTGCTTTAACGAACTTGTTAGAACGTTTTGACGCGCTTGATCTCGAGGATCATTTCGCCTGTACGAGTACGTCTATCGTTGCGTTCTTTGGCTTCAAGATCCACGAGCTTGGCGTCACTCCTTATCGCCTTCAAGGCTTCCCAGTATTTAGACTCTTCCATCTTGACGACGAAAGCGTCACCCTTTTTGCGGTGACACGGACAGCGTTCCGCTTCAATCAGCCTTGGCTGCATGAGAATACCGTTGACTGATTGTCGGCTCAGGAGCCCGTTACGTAGGTTACCTACGAACCGGATATCATACGCTGTAATCCGTACAAGCTTCCGCCAGTTGGAATATTTGGCGAAGTTGGTCACGGGTTCATAGACTGCGTGCGCATTGACTGATAGCTCCTTTATGATTCCTCGACTGAGGAGCTGACCAGATTCTTTGTTGTTGGTCACATGGCCTCGCAAATCATCTGCTCAATAGGAAGAGATCAGGGATCTTCTGCTGCTTCGTACTGTCATCAGTCACATTCAGCTTTATCGGTATTTTTTTTTTTTACTTAATAAAATTTGGTTTATTTCTAGTTGATTATGTTTAAAATTAATTACATGTTCATTAATTACATTTCAACACGAAGATAGAAATCTAACTCCCCTACGTCCACTGCGTTGTCACATCTCATGACAAAGGTGACATAATTTATTAGGAGCTTGAGAATTGTTGTCCTTTGCCTTCTGGAAGTGTTGTTCAAAACCGGTCGTACCATATCTTCGAACGTGAGTCTCCTGCGTCCACCCAGAACAGTCTCCAAGACGCTGTGTAGGTGCCTCCACGCCGCTGTAACACGCATACATTCACTAAACTTATGCTTCAGCGTTTCCACTGTCAGGTTGCAGTGCGTGCATTGATCGCTGTCCGCTCTTCTAATTGTGTGCCACAAGCTTCGGTGCTCGGTTTTTCCATTAACCAGTACATACCAGTCGCTTCGTTGTTCCGATGTTAGCTTCTTGTCAGCAATATTACGCCACACTTTTTTCCATTCAACAGTTGGATGACATATTTCTACCCTTGGCTGATCGGTTTGGTTTAGGTAGAAACGGTGTATGCCATCAGAGGAGGGATGTTGTTGTAGTTCAGCCGGTAATCGTGGATAAGTTTGGAGGATGAATTTCAAGCAGGGCAGGTCAGCGGGGGGAGCTTGGTTATTTACCCCAGAAAGAAAAGTATTGTAGAAAGGAATGCAGTCAAGCTCCCGAATGTGACGGTTCAGAAGCAAGGCCTTCGGTTTCAGCATGGGAAGCTGCAGTTTCAGCCCTCCTTGTTCGATGGGTCTAGCTAACTGTTGTATTGGAATACGTGCTGGTTGCCTTCTCCACAAAAAAGTCCCCATTGCACTTGTCAGCTTTGCTACATGAATGGCATATAATGGCAGAAGCGATGCTAAATACCATATCTTTGAAGTGATGAAGGTGTTCAGAAGAATCACCTTTTGATGTAGCGTAAGTGTGCGTATCGAGTGTAGTCCAATTTGCTGTCCAATATTACCTATTAAGGACTCCCAGTTCAAGGTGATCATCTGCCGAATCGAATTGGCAAAAATCACCCCTAAAATTTTGATTTTGGTTTCCGTTCTCAACCAATCAATTCCAATTGGATTCCCGTTGATATAACCGACATCGATTGACGTCGTCTTACGCAAATTTAGAACAGCGCCTGATGCATGTCCAAACCGCAGGAACAAGTCACGCATTTCATGAGCTTTTAGTGCCGACGTGACTACGATGCTGATATCATCGGCATAGGCTACTACCAGATCGTCGGGCCCGCACACACGTTCAAGCGATGCCAGCAACGGATGCAAATACAAAATAAACAGGTGCATTGATAGTGGATCTCCCTGACGCACAGATCGTTGAATTGGAAATGATGCCGTCATATGCCCATTTATCAACAGGCGAGAAGTCGAGAGCGTTGAAATGCGAGTGAGCAAATCCACCAGTCGGGTGTTCACACCGAGTGCTCTCATGTTTGCGTATAGGAAAGAATGTCTCACTCTGTCGAAAGCGTGATCGAAGTCGAATCCGATCAATTTAGCTACCTGCTTTCGTGTTGTAAGTTGAGCTATGCGGTCCTTCAGGGCTAGCGTTGCCTGAAATATATTGTTGTCTCCGTTCGAACATTTTTGAGAGTAGCTGAGAATGCGATGGGATTTCATAACGTTGTCCAATCGTGCCTTGAGTATCCGCGAGAGCAACTTATAGTCAAAGTTGAGTAACGATATTGGCCTGTATGATCCAACAGTGTTGCCAGTTCCTCTTTTCTTGACAAGCACAACGATGCCTTCGACGAATTTAGAGGGGAAATTCGATGAAAGTGCTTCGTTTAATATCAAGTTTAGTTCACGATGGATAACATCAAAAAGTCGGAGATAGAATTCCTTCGGCATTCCATCTAGCCCGGGGGATTTTTTAGACGAGCTCAATTTTATCGCAGACCAAATTTCCGCCGTCGTGATGTCGTCCATGCTTCATTCACCGCGTCGTTGACAGGGATAACTGGGTCACACTGGAACTCTTCGTGTTGTTGTGGTTCCCTCTCCGGCTCCGAATACAGTTCAGCAAAATACTGGTACACGTGTTCTTTGATGTCTTGCGAGTTGTCGATGATCTCTCCTTCTTCGGTGTCGATTCGGGATATGGTCGTACGTTTCCTTCTCCTTTCGCCGAGTTGGAACACTGAGAGAGGTTCTCCGGCGATAATTCGTTCGTTAATCCGAACGAAGGCTTGGGTAAATTGTCGTTGTAAACTCAGCATTTCTCCCTTGAGGCGGTTTATAGTTGTAAGCATTGCTGGGTTTTGATAGTATGCCTCGTATGCCCGACGTAGCCGCTCGTAGAGTAATTGCTGCGCATGATGAAATTCATCGTAGGCTTGTTTCGATTTCCAGCGAAAGAAACTGGTGATCTTCGGTTTTGCGTGCTCTAGCCACCAATCCATCCAGCTGCGGTAGTGGCGCCTTTGACGGGTCCAGAACTGCCATCGATGTTGAAAATCCTCAATGTTTTCATTCGTGAGGAGGTGCGGTCGGAGTGACCAAAACCCTCGACCGGGCGGGTGCCCTAGATCAGGTAGGCATATTCGTGAAGTCACTGCCATGTGATCAGAAAACGAACACACGTGTGTATGTATGTTTCGCAGATGACCACACAGGCTACCACTGACATATATGCGATCCAGGCGTGATGTCGAGTTAGCGGTAATGTATGTGTGGCCGAAATCCCTGGGACGAAGTTTGACCCACACATCGTGAAGGTTCAGCTGTTGTACGCTGGTTCGGAGAGATGGGCTAGAGTTGTTTCCCGTAGCATCGCATTGGCGAAGAACAGAATTAAAATCGCCGGCGAGTATGGTATGCGCTGTTTGGTGACGAAGGTAGTAGGCCAGAGTGTTGTTGAAAAATCGCTCTCTCTGGGCTCTATAGGCAGTGCCGGACGGTGCATAGATGCAGCACAACGTTGTGTCTTGGACACGCACAGCGACCAAACGCCCATCCAAACTTTTTTCCACATTCGAAAATTGGATATGGTCCTTCAAGGCGATGGCAGTGCCTCTTCTCGCGTGGTCAACATTCGCAATGACGTTGAAGCCGGGTAGAACAAGCTGATCATTTTCTACTTCTTGGAGGAACAGAATGTCGATGTCCAGTGTTCGTATGAACGTTCGTAGCGCATTTATTTTGGTGTTGCTCGTGATCGTGTTCACGTTTACTGTCGCAACGTTATAACTGGTGAAGAGGATGGTTTATTGGTGAGGGTCTTTGTTTTCAGAGTCGTCGGTACCATCGCACCGCATCTTCTTCCCGGCAGGACGTTTGAACGAGTGTCTGCTGGAGGTTGACGAATCTGTTTCATTACCGTCGGCTTTTTTGTGCATCGCTGATCTCCGTGTTACTCTGACCCACGGTTCGCTTTCGTGTCCCTTTTGCTGCTGCTCATCTGACTTCGTAGCATGGTTGTTGTCGTCGTTAGCTTGGTCGTTGCCCGGTGGGTGCATCGAACGGCTTGTCGTCGGATCGGCATTCTCGTTTGCCGCTTTTTGGGTAGGCTGTCTGCCTAGCTTTACCGCTAGTTGATCTGGTCTCCGCTGCGATGACGAAGGCTTTGTACGAGGGAGATTCGGGTGTTTCATAACATCGGCGTATGACGTACTGTTCGCTGCCAGTTTTTGAACCAACAGCTTTTTGTTTTGTACGCAGGAGACGCCGTTGTGTACGTACTCACTGCAATACTTACAAGTCTGCTGCTGATCATAATAGGCTAGATTGGTTCTCTCGCCGTCGATCGTGACGTATGAGGGAATGTTTATTTTTACCGTCATTCGAACAGTTCGTACACCAGTCGGTAGACCGGAGAACAGGTGGCCGTCGTCCCACAGCTCTTCCCGAATAGAATGTAATTCTCCGTAGGCGCTGAGGAATTTGACGATTTTATCGTTCGTGACATCCTCGGAGAGGTTGAACAGCCGCACCTCGACTGCTCCATCCTCCATCAGCAGACGTAGCTTGTATGGTTTTCCATCGATTGTCATCTCGTGTTTATTGTCGTGTTCCTCGACAGTTTTCTGTGCTACTTCCAAGCTAGTCGCTTTGACGTAAGCGATTCCATTGCTTCGGCTGTACTGTATTCGTAGCACCTCTTCGCGTTTCAGCCCTAGCGTCACACCGACAAATTGGTGGACCTCCTCAGAGGTGGGCTTTTTCGGCACATTCGCGTAATCGACGTAAATGTGTTTTCGCGGCGTTTAATCGCGGACATTTGCACGCGATTGCGGCGATCCCGACGCGAACACCACGAAACGAATTCACTATTTCGAAATTAAGAAACTGACCACAAATTAGCCGGAGTATGGCTCCCGTAATCGACTGCGATACACAACCGCGTCCGCTCGGCTCGGGAGTTGAGCTCTAACTGGTATTCGCAGCCACTCGGACGCTGGGTGCTTCCATATTTTTTTTAATCGCTTCTATTCTGGAGCCGACGAATTGTTTGACTCTCCTGTGATCAGAACTTATACAACGGAGCACGTCTTTAGAACAAGACCAGAAAACCCGCTCACGTGTTGGAATTCTTTGAGATTTTACTATCATCTTCACTGGCTACCAATCTACAATGCTACTTGAAGCTCCAGTTGTGACACATAGTACACCAACTCCTGCGCTGTAGTTTGTTCAATCATTTCATCCGGCCAGTCGCCTCCGGGTTTATACAGGATCTCGGGAGCTTTATACCATCTGCTTACTTTACTCTTACTTACTCCCATTTAGTTGTTTCGTCGGCCACATTCATCCTTGACGGCACTCTTCTCCAGTCTGCAATCTCTGTTTCATCCAAGATCTCAGTTACGCGGAACGCTATGTACTGACAATATTTCCGAGGGTGAGATCGGATACAATCTAAAACTGTTGATGAGTCGCTCCACATGACCTTGCGCCTTATCTGTATAAGACTCAATTATTTTGGCCCCGGGACCACTCCGTTCCTGAAGGGAACGGACACAAGCTCCCACCTGCTGGTCTTAGCCGCGGCAGGCGATTGGAGTGGGCAGTCAAGACCTCTTTTGGTCCCGGGTCTCAGGGCGTTAGGCGTGGGGAGTCTTCGGAGTGCGAGAGTCCTAAATATGAAGTAGAAATACGGTGTACAAATGATTTTATTGCGGTAAACTTACATGCGGGGTGAGCAACGGTACCAATCAGCGGACCAGACCGCGGGGCGCGGTTGGCATCGACAGCGGCGGTCAGTGTTGGCCTTGAAGAACTGTTTTGGGTGGCCGCCGGACACGTGGCGGGCCGGAGAAGGTTGCGGAACTTGATTCTGGCGACGGACTGTCTAGGTGGCCGCCGGGCACGTGGCGGGCCGAAGATGATTACGGTGCGTAATTCTGGCGACGTGATGGCCGCCGGATTGTCGTGGTGGCCGCCGGGTAGGTGGCGGGCCGGAGAAGGAGATCAAACTTGATTCGGGCGACGGATTGCTGGGGAGGCCGCCGGGCCCGTGGCAGGCCGAGGAAGATTACGGTGCGTGCTTCTGGCGACGGATTACCGTGATGGCCGCCGGGTATGTGGCGGGCCGGAGAAGAAATCGAGACTGGCAACGAACAGTCGCCTTGATGACGGTGATCGGCTTTTCGCAAGTTTCGACGGGCCCCAGCAGCGGACAGAGGGGATCCTGCTAGGTGACCCAGGGGCGGTCGAAAACGGTTCCTCGATGGGAACCGGTAGGGTGTCGGTGGCCCCAAGGCTCCGCTTGGCAACAGTAGTGGTCGGCCGGTAAGTTAACCACCAAAAAAATACAATCTACAGCTTGGCCACGTTAACACACCAAAAAACGAATTGTCACTTTCCGAATTCTCGACAACGTCTCTCTTCGGAGCCCCAAATTTCACTGCCACTAATCATCGGGCCGCTCGGACTCCTCGTCACCCACTCATCATCGGTCACCCAGGGAAAATCTGCGTTTTTCTATTTCCTCCTAAAGTATGGCGCTCCATTTCGCCTTCGCACTCGCTTTCGTTGCTCACCTGTCAGTAGAGCGTTATGGTTGTTTTCCCCGCCCACCGCACGATTTGAAATCACCGTTGTCAAAATCTAATTTCACAAAGGTGTTCCCTATTGTCTCGCACTCATAAGCAAACAAAATGTTACCTGTCGGTAACATCTGCAACGTGTGACTTGACGAGATGGACTTCATGATTTGTGTTCCTATAACTGCCGTTTGGAGTTCTAACCTGAGGATTGACAGCAGCTTCATCGGCGCCGCCTTGGTTTTGGTAGAGACGAGACAGCAACGTACTACTCCATTATCTACGATCCGGGCTACGACGATAGGCTAAGGCAGCATAAGCTGCATTGCTTGCGTCTACAAATACATGTAGTTGCATCGATTCGTATGCTCCCAAACTGTATCCCGGAAAGTAACATCCAGTTATTCGCACGCTATCCAGCTTCTTGAGTACCGAAATGTACTGTTTCCTTTTGGGAACTATGTCGACCGGCAGTTGTTCATCTCAACCTTTACCTGACCTCCACACATCCTGGACAATCGTTTTTTCGGTGTACCACGAACGGAGCAAATCCCAACAGATTGAACACACTCATAATAAGGCTCAACAATTGACGTTTTGACGGGACTATGAGTCCATGGAATAGGTGTCGTAGGTTCTCGCCCCACGTCAAAGAGAATACGAAGATGTCCTCCTGCGGTTGCCAAACCATTCCCAAAACGCGTTCTACATTGCTGTCTTTGTCCTTGGTGAAACTCTTGAACGCCTTCGTAGTTTGCTCTCTAATTCTCTGCAGCACCTCCGGCGACTTCGACTTCCAATCCTGCTTCTTCGTACACCGCTTTATCCTCCAGCGCCAACTGAACCACTTCCTGGACCGTGTTGACGCTGTCCAGTTAGTCATTGTCATAATGGCTTCGGACGCTCTCGGGAACTCGACGGCATATTCTTCTGCATTCCAGCTCTTCACGTATTGTGTCGAACTCGGGGAACAAGTTGCCCCGAATATGGCGACATCTATCACGTACACCTGAATCGCCTCGGACGGGCAATCCCTCCACAGGAACCATTGAACTGAACGGTCTTGTCGGAAAATGTGCACTTGATGCCACAATTCCTTTTTATCGCTACTTATAGTGATTTCCCATTGGCGATAGCGGCTCAAAACTGTCTGCAGCGACGTCTTCAGGTCTGGCCCTTTTAAAAGGACAGAGTTTAAAGACATACCCTGAACGCAACGGAAGAAACCAGGTACGCAAGATCCAATTGCCTTCTGCGCGTATCCTTTGGATACATAATCGGCTATTTGTTGTCGAACATTGGTATACAAGTGAGGTGATTTGAGCAAGCGAATTTCCAGGCACATCAGCCTCCGCTCAGCCACAGGTTTGCCATTCGGAAACTCTACGTTGTCGAACTTCCACGGAAGACCAGTCTCGAATCTTCCATTTCGGTCCTTCTTGCTGTAAACTGGAGGATATGTCAAGTCCGTTGATCTGCGGATGATTCTTTAACTTGGCCTTTGGAAACTCCCACATTTTCCAGCTTTTAACGGGTAGTCCGTTCAAATATGGATACCTGGTCTCAGCTCTTCAAAGTTAACGGATTGCTGTGGATGTTCCAGGCCACCTACGGTTTGGACATTTCGCACCGAAAACTGTTACGGATACCGACCCCGAAATGGTCATTTGAAATTGCTGGGATTCGTCTTCTACACGCTAAACACCGTTGGTTTATTGCATGCACAATGGTGATGTCGGACCTTGCACTACCAGTTGCTCGGCCAGCGATTTGTCCATCACCAACGAATCGGATCCACTATCCAAGAATGCGAATGTTTCGACCGAGTGACCGTTTGCATGAAGCACAACAGGGATTATACGGAAGAGTACACGGTTATGATGTTGGTGCACGGAAATCAATCCAGAAACCGGAGCCTGTATTGTCGACTCTTTGATATCCCTTGTGTAACAACCTATGATGGTTTTGTTCACATCTTCCGACTCCGCAAACGGGCGCCTTACTCTTTCTGTGCTACCTTCCTTGTCCTCCAAAGCCTGTAACGATTTGTATCAGAAAAAGATGCTGGCAGCAAAACTCACAGCATCATTAGAGAAGATGAGATCGGGAGTTACGAGCGTTACGCTGTGGCTCTTCTAGCACGGACTAAAACCGACCAAAAATTCGCGAGCTGTTTGTTTGTTTGTTTTGCAAATTTCCTTTTAAAATGCATCCTCATCAGCATCAGGGACGGAATGGTTCAATTGTTGGGAGATTCTTTCGCGGTAGCACAACGCCGATTCTGGGCAATAGAGCGGAAATTTGCGGCAAACCACGAGTTTAAGAGCGAATACGTGAAGTTCATAGAGGAGTACGCAGCACTTGGCCATATGGAGTTGAGTCCTCGCGTCGAAATTCCCCAGTTTGTACTGCCACACCATGCCATCTTCCGCCTCGATAGCTCCACTACGAAGACCCGCGTTGTCTTTGACGTCACCTGCAAGAGCAGTTCCCAGTTGTCGTTGAATGATGTGCTACTCGTTGGTCCGATCGTGCAACCTCCTCTTCTACGAAAAAAAGGTAATTAATTTGATAATTTCTAAAAAGTGCTTATTGAAACTAATTCGCTTATTAAAACTAATTCCTGTTGGACGTGTAGCGCCCAGCAGCGCTTTTTCGTACGGCTGGATTTCCGTGCTATTTCGGCGTACGTCATCGCCGAATCGGGGTGTTATTGGCGGAGTGAACCGCCCTTTCGTCCGTTGAACGCGACCCGTGTGCCCAGCTAAGGCCCGCCTTCAAAGGTAGCCAAACGGAGTGGAGTGAAGTCGCTAAGCTATTTTCCGTAGCGAGTAATCCCCCTCGGTAGCCAAAAACCGAAGGTAGGTCCAATTTCGTCTAACCCCGCGGACCAGGGAACGAGAGTTTTGGTTCGCGTGCAGCGTGTCGTCAATTGCACGCCGCGAACCCGGTCACAATCCAGGTACATAGGAGTAGTGGCATCCCCCGCTCGGTCATAGTTGGAACCTAAGTACGCGAAGCCGGGTCGCTGGGCTCTGTAGCTCTCCTATCGACTGGTGAGGGACCGTCCCGGGAATCGTACGGCATCCGCCGCATACTCTCGTCGAGATAAACCGGAAGCTTCCGTCCAGCCGCCACTCCCTCCGCAACGATAATACGGCCATAACGCACACGGGTCTCCTCGTCGTCGCTGCGCGCCAAAACGCAGCACCAACACGCCAGGTACCGCCATCTTCGAGAACCGAAGGACGCCATCATCGAGTCGTCGAGCTTCGTCGTCGCCCCGCCATCGATCGTCGTCAAAAAACCTGCGCAGGTACGTCAAGAGCTTCTTTTTTACATGGCCATGTTTGCTCTTTCCATTCCGTATTGAAATTTCCGTCCAACACGAATGAGTCGCCTAGAAATAAACGGTTAAATTTTTGAAATTTAGTTCAGTTACATTACGTTTTACGTTGCTTATTTTTAACCTTTCAGCACGCGCGCCATCAAGCAACCGAAACTGCACCGCGCTCGCACTGTATACGAAGAGCGAGGTTTTTTGGTAGTGTTGTACTTTTTACAACAGCGCGCGCGCTGAAGGGTTAATAAACATACTCACTACCTTTAGTTACGTTTCGTTCCGTTATTCTGCTCGATTGAGTAAGCATCCCTTCGGCTCTCCCTAAGGTTCTGTTAGCCTGCGAAAGAGTAGAACTTAATTTTGCGTTTTTCGAAGCAATTCTGCCGTTTTTCGATGAACCGTTCGAAAACCATCCCTGAGAGGAATAGTCTCTAGCATAGTCGGGCATACTTCAACACGACCGGTGGTCTCTCTCTGAGAGTGGCGCTTAAGCCACCGCGCTTTATCGACCCTCAAGAATAGTTTAGCGAACGGTTACACTATCGTTCTCAACTGGCGGATTACTCGTTTTGTTTTCAAGGCTGATATAGAGAAGATGTTCCGCCAGAATTGGGTTCATCCTCAGGACCGCAGGTTTCTGCAAGTGCTGTGGCGGACAAGTACAACCCAACCTCTTCAGCGATACCAGCTCACCACGGTGACCTACGGGACGTCATGCGCACCTTACCTGGCCACACGTGTGCTTAACCAATTGGCAGAGGATGAAGGGCACCGATATCCGGGAGCTGCAAAGGTTATACTGAAAGGATTCTACATTGACGATGCTCTTTCAGGGGAAGACGACCTGAAAACTGCTGTTGAGACAGTGATACAGCTGACGGAACTACTGAAGCTTGGAGGCTTCAACTTGAGGAAATGGAGCTCCAACGATCCTCGGATTCTGGCTCACTTGCCGGATGAACTCAAGGAATTCGCGCCGGAAACTGAAATCGACGATTCCGGAAACATAAAAACGCTAGGTTTGTTGTGGTCGCACGTCACCGATGAATTTGGATTCAAAATCCCATCGCTTCCGCCCTCGAACAAGGTCTCCAAACGAGTGGTGGCCTCCGAGATGGCACAGTTATTCGACCCACTCGGACTAGTCGGATCAGTGGTGATGAGTGCCAAAACGTTTATTCAGAAGCTGTGGGCGATGACCTTCCCAAGAACCTGCGAGATTGGTGGCTGCGTTTCCGTGGAGAAATTCCGCAATTAGCAGACCTGAAGATTCCACGTCGAGTTCTCGCGAACGACTTCAACAGATACGCATTACATTGCTTCTGTGATGCTTCCGACCACGGCTACGGCGCATGTGTCTACGTGGTTTCGTCGGATGGGGCTGCAAATTACTACAGTCAACTGCTCATCGCCAAATCGAGAGTCGCACCACTGCGTGGACTTACAACACCGAAACTTGAACTCTGTGCTGCTCTGTTAGGATGTCAGCTGCTAGATCAAGTTCGAGGCACGACTAGATTCGCCGGAGTAGTGACGTTCTGGTCGGATTCCAGTATAGTTTTGCACTGGATTCGATCGCCAACTACCGTTTGGAAGGGGAGCAGGCCGTTAGGCCGAAAGCCGTTAGGCCGAATGCCGTTAGGCCGAAGGCCATTAGGCCGAATGCCGTTAGGCCGAAAGGGTCGTTAGGCCGAAAAGTCGTTAGGCCGAAAGAGTCGTTAGGCCGAAAGAGTCGTTAGGCCGAATGGGTCGTTAGGCCGAAAGGGTCGTTGGGCCGAATAGGTTTTCACGTTTTATATTGCACAAACGAAATTTTCAGACTGCAAGCCGAAAACCCAAGAAATCAAGCACCCAAATCAGTCGATATTCGTAAACAAAACGAAATAAACATGAGAAAAGTCGACATCATTGGGGAACTCTGGGGGAAATCAATTTAGGAGGCGAAGTAGAAAAGGTTTATAAGACAGCATCTCGAAAAGGCTTATTTTTAGTTAGAAAAAAAGAGTTATGGTGAACGGGCACAGCCAAAGCTATCGACAGGATAAAGATATTCAATAAAGTATTATGGCGCCAGCACCAAACCGAATAGCGGCGTTTTGACTAGCGACACTTTTCGACTAGCGACAGCTTTTTCCAGTACCGGGTGTAAAGCGCTGTGTGCGTTCAATGATGTACTATCATATACGTCACTTCCGATGCATGTTATAAACAATCCAAAATTAGCAAAAATAGTTTTCTCAAAAATAGTTTTTTGATTCTCTACCGAATCCACAATAACATTGTCAATATAAATATACTACAGTAGACGTTCGCTCGGTGCAAACGCTTTAACTGCAATGCTTTTTAACTGCAAGTTCGCTAAGTGCAACAATTTTGCAGTTATCGCACCGCTTTCCGTCAAAATGAAATGCCACCAGCGATGCGATGTTTTTCGCATGCACTTTTGTTGCAATGCGATGTTTTTCGTATGCACATTGGTTGCATTCTGCAGCAACTGACAGTTATGTGACGTCTGTCAGTTGTTGAAGTTATCGAATTTCATTCGGTAAGTGAAACGTAAACATGTTGCACTTATCGAACGCCTACTGTACTTGCAAATGAATGTATGTAATACAAATCAAAAAGGCTATTATACCTAACCTAAAAGCATCAACATCATCGTGCTTATCATTCTACCATGAGCAGGATACAAAAAAAAAAAACAGCGCAAAGCGAAAAGCTGTCAGCATAAGTGGTTAAGAACAAATATAGCATTTCAGCTATTAAATTTATCATCGAGGATTTGTCCTTCTTTTAAACATAGTCTGTTCTTTGTAGTTTTAATGTTCTACTCACTATGAGCATTACAGCAATTAAATTTTTCATCGGAGATTTTTCCTTCTTCTGTACATAGGCTTTCTTCTATTCTAACAGTTATACTCACTATAAGCATTACAGCTTTTATATCTTTCATCGAAGATTTTTTCTTCTTCTAAACATAGGCTGTTCTCTCTAATTTTAGTGTTCTACTAACTATGAGCATTACAGCAATTAATTTTTTCATCAGAGATTTTTCCTTCTTTTGAAAATAGGCTGTTCTTTCTAGTTTAACTATTCTACTCATTATAAGTATCACAGCCATCAATTTTTGCATAAGAGTTTTTCCTTCTTCTGTACATAGGTTTTTCTTCTATCCTAACTGTTATACTCACTATGAACATAACAGCTATTAAATTTTTCATCGGAAATGTTTCCTTTTTTTTGAAAATAGGCTGTTCTTTTTTTCATTATAAAGATTCATTTTCATCACATTTCCTTCTTCTTCTGAACATAGGCTATTTTACTCATATACAGGGTGTTAGGTTCCTGAGTGCAAACTTTTTAAAGGGTGATAGAGGACCATAAATGGAGAAAAAAATTGTTCTACGCATATGGTCAAATCTCAACCGTTACGTAGTTATTGAGCTTTCCATGTTTTTGACTCTCATTGCCTTTACTGGCTATTACTTGAAAATGGTCAGACTTATCGCAGTTTTTTTACCCTTATTCGAAAGATTATTGAAATTTCTATCAAATGGCATCTTTGAATCGATTGGTTTAGTTAAATAACTAAGTTTTCTAGAGCAAACTAGCTCAAAATAGCGTGTTTTAATTTGTTTTTGTCAATTATCTTTGAAACATGCGTAATAAATTCAAATTCTTTCTTTGGCAAAGTTGTGGCCCCTGTTCTACTCTACAATTCGTTCTTTGATATCAAACGTCTATCTCTTATCGTTTTCTTGCAATTTTGATTTAAACATCGCATTTCAGGTCCAAAAATTTGCAACTGTCAAGGTAAGCACGTTTTTGCTCACTGTGCCGCACATTTAAATCGAAATTGCAAGAAAACGATAAGAGCTAGAAGTTTAGAGTCAAAGAACAAATTGTAGAGTTGAACAGGGGCCACAACTTTGCCAAACAAAGAATTTGAATTTATTACGCATGTTTCAAAGATAAGTGACAAAAACAAATTAAAACACACTATTTTTAGCTATTTTGCTCCAGAAAACTTAGTTAAATAACTAAACCAATCGATTCAAAGATGCCATATGATAGAAAATTCAATAATCTTTCGAATAAGGGTTAAAAAATTGCGATAAGTTTGACCATTTTCAAGTTAAAGCCAGTTAAGGCTATGAGAGTCAAAAACATGGGAAGTTCAATAACTACGTAACGGTTGAGATTTGACCATATGCGTAGAACAAATTTTTCACCATTTATGGTCCTCTATCACCCTTCAAAAAGTTTGCACTCACGAACCTAACACCCTGTATTATAGCTATCAACTTTTTCATCTGAAATTTTACATCTTCTAAACTCTTTCTAGTTCAACTGTTCTGTTTCACGGCGATAGTCTACTGCTGCTCTTTCTAGATTAAATGTATTACTCATTATGAAGGTTACAGCCCTCAACAGAGTTAAAAAAACTTTTTCATCGAAGATTTTTCCATCTTTTAAACATAGGCTGTTCTTTCTAAGTTTTAAAGTACTCGATTAAATTGCACTTAATCTTGTTAATCATGCTCGGACTGGAAATCTGAATTTGTTCCCAGTGTAACTATAATTTAGACTTTGAAACGCGAAAAACTATTAGTGTGTTCATTCAATTAACCATTCAAAGTCAACCAAAATTTCAAGGTTGAAGACCGTTTCCCTCAAACATTAAACAGTTTTTTACCATCGAGTTGCCTAAGCAAACTATTCAACCTTACAGCCCATTTTGCCTAGTGACCAGTTCGTCATAGCGACCCGACCCATCCGGCCTAATGGCATATTCGGCCTAACGACCCTTTCGGCCTATCGACCCTTTCGGCCTATCGACCCTTTCGGCCTAACGACCCTTTCGGCCTAACGACCCTTTCGGCCTAACGGCATTCGGCCTAACGACATTCGGCCTAACGGCATTCGGCCTAACGGCATTCGGCCTAACGGCTTTCGGCCTAACGGGGTAGAACCATTTGGAAGGTATTCGTGTCGAATAGAATAGCAGAAATCCAGAAACTTTCAAACAACGACAGCTGGCGTCATGTTCCGTCGAAGGTCAATCCGGCGGACAGGAAATTTCGTGGAGTTTTGCTGGAGTTTCGTGGAAGCTCGCCAGGTGGTTACCTTCGCGGTGACCCAGGTTGATCACTCGATTATCCATCGATATTCGTATCTTGGAAGGTTGCTTCGGGTAGTTAGTTACTGCTGCTGATTCTGTCGAAACGCTCTAAGTCCGCAAAATCATCGCAAAGTTGGTCCTCTTCAGCTGCCCGAAGTGGATTACTCGCTTAAATCGCTCATTCGTTCCGTCCAAAGTACAGAATTCCCAGAAGAAATTCGCTGTCTCTCGGCGAATCCTCAGCGGCGACTGACCGGCAAGGACAGGAAACTCCAATCGTCGTTCAAGTCGCTCAACCCGTTTCTGGACAACACAGGCCTCCTACGGATCGGAGCACGCTTGGCAAAGCTGTCGGCCTCTTTGGATACCAGAGCACCAATTCTTCTACCGGCTAAACATCATCTGTCTTGGTTAATCGCTCGCTCCCTCCATCTAAGGACTCTTCATGGAGGACCAAAAATTCTGACCTCTGCGTGGACGTGACCTCGTTCGTAAAGTCGTTCAGCAATGTGTGACCTGCTTCCGCTGTGCCCCGAAGCCGACGGAGCAGTTCATGGCTCCTCTACCGTCTGTGCGAATCACGCCGGCACGAGTGTTCGCGAATAGTGGTATGGACTACTGTGGGCCCTTCGGTATACGTCCGTCGCGTGTATCAATGCGGTGAAGCAGTTCATCGCACGTCGCGGTCGCGTAGTGAATTTGTATTGCGAAAACTCGACAGCATTCGTCGGCGCTGATCGAGAACTGAAGCAGCTTCGTCGCCACTACCTTCAGCAGTATTCGACAGAACAGTGGAATGGATACTGCCTGGAGAGTGGAATCACGTCCCACTTCATCCCTCCTCGTTCTCCTAACCACAGTGGCCTGTGGGAAGCGAGGTCAAATCGTTTAAACACCACTTGCGTAGAATCCTTGGCTGTCGATCATTTACGTTGGAGGAGTTCAACACTACAGTGGCCCAAATCGAAAGGATGCTGAACTCCCGCCCCCTGTCGCCACTGTCTAGTCACCCGCAAGATCTGTCCAGCCTAACTCCTGGTCACTTCCTTGTGGGAGAACCTTTGTTTTCCATTCCAGAGCCCGACTACACCACACATCCTGTTGGTCGGCTCAATCGTTATAAGGAGATGAAGCGCAGTGTCTAGGATTTCTGGAAACGCTGGGCACGTGAGTACGTCAGCGAGCTGAATCAGCGCTCAAAGTGGCAACGTGTGCGGGACGAATTGAAGGTGGGATCCCTGGTCCTGCTAAAGCAAGAAGGTCTTCCACCACTCGAATGGAACTTGGGTCGTGTCGTAGCGGTATCACCAGGATTGGACGGCCATGTTCGGGCCGTCGATGTTCGTACCGCGAAGAGGATCCACACACGAGCAGTGACTGAAATCTTTCTGCTACCTGTCGAGGAACCAGTCGTTGAAATGTCCGAAGTGGATCAGGAGGATAGACCAACCGGTCCGGAAGCAAAAGCGTATGTCGGAGATCTTTGAAACAACCGTTTTAACGGCGGCTGGCGTGTTGGAGATAATACGTTAGAGCCTGGATCGCCAAGGGTTAATTATTTTATTAACAATTCACAAAGACTAAATTTGTATATCACACACACATACACATCCAAATTGTACCTAACACAACTTTCCAATATGTAATAAATTAGTTAGTACTCGACACTCGAAGCATACACTCGTTCGCTTAACCAGCCCTCGCTAGAAAGAAAGTCCCCAGTGACCAACTCCCCATAGCAGCACGCTAGAACGTGAATCACGTGTTGCAAAATCCGTTCGTCGTCGCGAGTGTCCATAGTGTTGAAATTTGTGGCTACCTACGCCTGAAGAATTGTGTCGTCCCTAAGGAACCAAGTGCGCAGTAAGTGTTCGCGCCAACACTAACGTTTATAAAAAGTGCGCGCACAATCCAAACCTAGATTACGATATAGCTAGGATCCTACAATACAAAAATACTGTAAACATCTCCCATTTTGCTAGTTTGTTTGATCTTTTTAGTAATTTAGAATGACTTTAATTCTGGGGTTTTGGATTGCGTTTTGAGGGTGAATCGCGTTCGTCAGACCTGTCCTGAGCGAGCTAACCGGGAAGGCTTCAACAGACATCTTCGCATCACACGTTACAGTGTGTTGGCGCTTTAAGCAAGTTTGCTAATTAAATTTTAGTTTAGGGTTTGGTCGAAGCCACTTCGCGACAGAAGAAAAGCAGGTAACCGTATAGTCTGGTTGAGTTGGATTTGGTAAGTTGTGAGTGATTACCTGCCTTCCTCTGACGCAAACTTCAGTGACATTTTTGGCCACGGACATCACAGTTTGGCAGTTCAGAGTGTTTACTTCGTCTAGGATTTCAGTTGGTGAAGTTATATCGTATCTCTTCGTTGAGTTTAGCTTAAACTGAGCTAGCCGTGGCAAAATTGCCGTTTCAAGCCTTCGACTTGAATGTGCTACAATTCTTCGACTTGTGCCTGACTGTTTTTCAACCATGCAAGGTCATTGGCTTCCCGGCTGGTTTGGAGCTTCAGCCTTCATGGACACCTTCTGATCTCGAGCTTGAACCGCGTGAACTTCAGAATGATGTGAGTTCACTACGGCTTTGTCTCTCAGCAGTGATGCTACTAGCTGCCGTAACGATAACGTCCATGCAATCTGATAAGGTTTTCAGATCCGCTTCTACCGCTCGTTGCCTATGTAACGCCCAATCGAGCTTAATGTTGGCCGGTAGCTTTTCAACCAGCTCTTCCATAACATCCGGTTCATTTGATGGGTGTAGAAGCAAACTACATACTACTATCCTCGCCTCTATTTTCAAGCAGTGCTGGAATCTGAGCACTAGGAAAATGCCACTGGATCTCATAAAATTATTGAGTAATGTCCCTCCCCCTACATGACTTAACATTTTTCCCGAAACTGTATCTCATACCTTATTGCCCTTCCGGCAATTTTTGAGTTTCACATTGAATGTGGTTCTGTACAAGCAGATATAGGAAAAGTTTCTCAAACATCCAGCATAGATTTGTACTCCCAACTTAACTATTTCATTGGTACCTACACGGAGAGACGAAACTACCCAAAAGTGAGTTCTTTCCACCCAACTTCGGGGTTGCGTGCGTCAAGCCAATTTTGAGTTGATGGAATCGATGTTTTTCTTGGGTTGTTCCCGCTTGCTTCCATGTGAAAAAAATACCTAATTTTAAGTTTTTTCCACCCAACCGAAATTTTGACTAGGTTGTATTCACTCAAATTTAAGTACTGTGCTAGAAACTCAGTGTTGGCTTGACGCACGGAACTGCAAAAGTTGGGTTGTTTCTCTCTTCACTCTCTGACAACAATAGAAAGAGCGCATGAAAAGGGAGATGAAAAAGAACTCAAAATTGAGTTTAAAAGTACCTAATTTTGAGTTTTTCAGTTTCTCCGTGTAGTTTTGAACAACTTGTCAAACCCAAAACTGCAATTGACTACTTAAATTGAATAGCCAAAAAGTGCTACCCGCCCGCGGTGCTCAAGCACTCTTCTCTGGCTTCGAGAGTGCCTCTTGCCTCATCATACTTCACCCAATCAAAGTCGAAGGTCGACCGACAACAAGAGCTTGGGAGGTAACAAAGTTTCGATCCGTCCTCAATTTGCCGGTGGTGGACTGACGGTGTGCAATCGAGTGCCTGCCCGGGTTGTTTAAAATAGATTGTGCGGTGGAAGGTGTACCATCTCCGGGCAAAAAAGGTGCTCTGTTCAAGATTGGAAAGTTGCAATTGAGTTTCTTTGTTATGTTTTCTCTGAGCGATTCTTGTGGGTAGTGAAAATTGAACGTGTTATCACTTGCAACATGTGTATTATTGCCTCAGGGTTTGAATATCAATTGCTTTTTTTATTGGCCAGTAGCCACTGGAGAGAGAAAACACAATGCATCATTGAATAGTGTTTAAAAACAACTTTCTTATTTCTACTCATCCGTATAAACTGATTTGAAATTTGTGTTATCAACTTGAAAAATTCCACCAAAAGTTATTTACAATTTTGATTCACCTGGAAGTACAGGAAAATACCCTTGCCATGCTTCAATCACAAAGACCCGTTTGGTATCTCTAAGTTCCAAAAATGTATCGTTTATCGATAAGTCGAACGCAAAGGGAAAGTGCTTTTCCTCCCAAACTGCGATTGAAAATTGTCATCCCGTCGTGCTGAAAAAAAAAAGTTGGAAATATAGACAGGTTGGATAGAACGGATGAACAAACTGGGACGAAACTTGTCCCAAAGCGAGGGAAGGAACCGTGAACCGGAACAGTATGCGGTAAATGGAATGTGTCCCAGTAATCCCCAGTGAGAAGATGGGATGTGAACGAAAGCTAGAAATTGCTTAATTTAGTTATCGCGTCGTCGTCGCGAGAGAGGACTTTGGCGAATGTTTGACGGGATTTTTCGAGGATTAGGGTCCATGGCGAACGCATAAACGGACTTTGATAGCGGTTGTATGGGATGGGAAAAATGCTGAGCTTGATTGGATACTTTTAATTGATTTAATTAATATCACATATTTTGAATACTTTATACTTTTTTCAAATTTAGTTTTCTTTTCTGAACAATCTATTAGTCTTTCCAACTGAATCAAATTCCAACCATCGCTCAATAATAATGGAAATAATGGAAGAGCTTGTAGTGGAAATGCCGCACGATCATCGTTGAGAGAGGATGCTGCTTATGGTGTAGAATGCAGGGATGCTTGGGATCGGACGATATTGATGCCTTCAAGAGCCGCATTACACTGTCGCAGAGTTTTGCATGCAACGTATCGATATTGGAAGAGTCGTGGACAGATCCTCCTTTGGCCAACTCTTTTAGCTCCAGCATGTAGCCTTTCTGTTGGGACAAGCGAACTACAGCGATAGTTGCCTGTTCCTGTTCCTCGAGCGACAGAGGACCCGTTTTCCTGGACAACCGATTGCATTTTTTCGAGTTCGAAATCGAAGCAACAGTGCCACGATACGGACGAGCTCCGTGAAGGACGATCGTTTGCCAAAGATTTCGCTTGGGGGTACTGCTTGAGCTGGAAGCGCGGGTGTCGGACGTTCTTCTAGCACTGATGTGTCCCATTCGACGCTGGGAGCGTCGTCTTTATGTGGCCAGATCTGTTAATCCTGACTATGGGCCTTCGAATCATTCATTTTAATTTATTTAGTTTAACATCAAATTCATGATAACACTGAATCAACAATTTGCCACCATAATACTCGATTTGCAGCTGCAGCTCTCCAACGTCGGTCACGCCCAACGCTCGCCAGATCACGCTCCACCTGGTCCGCCCATCATGCTCTCTGCGCTCCACACCTTCTTGTACCAACCGGATGGTTAGCAAACACCAACTTTGCAGGGTTGCTGTCCGGCATTCATGCAACATGCCCTTTCCACCGTATTCGTCCAGCTTTAGCCACTTTCAGGATGTTGGGTTCACAGTTAAGTGCAGCGAGCTCGTGGTTCATCCTTCTCCGCCACACACCGTTCTCCGGCACGGCCTTAGCGAGTATCGTCCATGTCTCGTGTCCGTAGAGAACCACTGGTCTTATTAGCGTCTTGTACATGGTACATTTGGTGCGGGGGTGAATCATTTTTGACCGCAGTTTCTTCTGGAGCCCGTAGAAGGTACGACTTCCACTGATGATGCATCTTCGTATTTCAAGGCTCACGTTATTGTCAGCCGTTAGCAAGGCACCGAGGTAGACGAATTCTTCTACAACCTCGAAAATATCCCCGTCTATCGTAACATCGCTGCTAAGGCTTGTCTCACTCAGTCCCACCTATCAGCATGTACTTGGTCTTAGCCGCATTCACCACCAGTCCGATCTTTGCTGCTTCGCGTTTCAGGCGAGTGTACAGTTCTGCTACTGTTACAAATGTTCTAGCAATAATATCCATATCATCCGCAAACAGGCCGGATTTCGTGAAGATCGTACCCCGGCTGTTGAGCCCGGCTCGTCGCATAACACCTTCCAGGGAGATGTTGAATAGTAGGCTGGAAAGTCCATCACCTTGTCGTAGTCCCCGTCGAGATTCGAATGAACTGGATAGTTCACCCGAAATCCTTACGCTGTTCTGCACACCGTCCATCGTTGCTCTTATCTGCCTGGTAAGCTTCCCAAGAAAGCTGTTTTCGTCCATGATTTTCCATAGCTCTGTGCGGTCGACACTGGCGTATGCCGCCTTGAAGTCGATGAACAGGTGGTGCGTTGGGACCTGGTATTCACGGCATTTCTGGAGGATTTGCCGTACATTGAAGATATGGTCCGTTGTCAACCGGCCGTCGATGAAACCGTCATGGTAACTTCCCATGAACTCATTTATTTTAGGTGAAAGACGACAAGTGCTGCTTCCACTTTTCGATCACCTCACGTTTGTCCGTCAGGAGGCTCCCGTCCTTGTCCCTGCAGATTTCGGCTTGCGGCACGAAGCCTTCGCGGGATGCGCTGAGCTTCTGGTAGAACTTACGTGTTTCTTGTGAACGACACATCAGTTCCATTTCCTCGCTCTCCGCTTTTTCCAGGCGGCGCTTTTTCTCCCGGAAGAGACGGGACTGCCGCTTCCTCTTCTGTCTGTTTCGCTCCACATTTTGTCGGGTTTCATGCTGCAGCATTACCGACCGCGCTACGTCCTTCTCCTCCAGAACCGCTCTGCACTCCTCGTCGAACCAATCGAGATTCGCCAACGATAAAGAATCCCGCGTCTGAAGCTCACATACAACACAATTCGTAAGCAGTGCCAGGAATGCATGAATGATATGGCAAAACCGCAGCCTTCAGTCATGAGTGACCTTCGCCTGACCCACACCATCCACTTGCAAGTGGCACACTCTCTCAGTGCCGATTCTTGCATTGTGGCTCTACGAAACGTAGGTAGGAGGGGTACAACGACAGCCATCTATAGTGACCAAGTCACCAATTTCCGGGGTCTATAGCAATGGTATGGATAATATTGATCATGAACGGCTAAAACCCGAGTTCACGGCTGCCCACACTACTTGGATTTTCAACCCACCAGCCCTCCGCACATGGGCGGAGCATGGGAGCGACTTATTTGCATAGTCAAGAAAACCTCAATAAGCTGCAACAAAATCGTGCGTTGTCCTACGAAACTCTTGAAAGCCTTCTCATCGGAGTGCAAAATGTGATCAACTTCCAGTCAACCAGTGATCGTATAAGGTATTCCATAAGATTGTAACTGTCGACTAGCTCAAGAGGGGAGCCTTCCTGAGACTCCCTGAAACAACACCTCAGGGTCGGCATGCTTCTCGACCAGTTATTCGCGGGCAGGGAATATTCGCACTGTCGTACAGAAAAAACTCACGTCACTTCACATTTTACACATTTATTCCCGGACTTTCCGGTCTCTTCTTCTTCTTACACTTTCCTCTTTCCCACATTCTTATATCTACTCTAACCTGATCTTTCCTTTTCTTATCGGGGCCCCTTCTTCTACCTTCCACCACGCACCACACCAGATCCCAAGCGATGGCGGCCTTACGTTCTCGGTGCTCCAGTAGCCTTCGGGGTAGCGATGGCGGCATTTCGTAGGCCCTTATTGACTTCGGGCTGCCACCGAGTGTGTTGACGGACTCGATGGCCGACGGAACTCTTTGGATCATCCCAACGAAGGGGGGTGGGGGGGGGGGGGCGGGTGTCGGTTTGAACTTCTACAGAACCGTAGTTCTGTCCCAAAACAGCGGGGTTCTATGGATCCGGATTAGCATATTAGGACCATATAGGTTGCTGAAGGAGGAACTGAATTACCTGCTGTCCTTCAGCGATTAACTTCCTTCTTTCTTCCACTTCTTCACCTTTTTTTCACCGGTATAGCACTTCAATAAAAGCAAAAAGGTGTCACTTCAACCATTTCGGTTGGCGGTTCTTTTACGACTCTCCAGCATTATGGAGTGGAGCGTAGTTAGGTCATTGGTCTTCATTGTTCGGGCAGTGACCCGAGACATTGAGCTGCAGTTATCGTGTCCGTTAAGATTTCCTTCCATATTGCTTTTCCTTATCGCCACCCCTTTCGGGCTACCAACAGGATCCTTCTTTCCCTCTGGTGGTGGGTTGTGGAATCTGCAGGTATGGCGGCGCGGTAAGGTAGACTATCCTACTTTTGCCTGACAACTCATTGACGAAGAAAACTGCACAACACATACGAACACTACCTGCACTATTTTATATTAAACACGATATACAATTTACACAAAATCTCAAAAACACTCCACACTGAACTGCGAACACTTACACTCTCCCCCAGCTCGGGTAAAAAATATTTACAAAGTAAATATTTTTTCCACAGATTACACAAGACTTCCCCGGTTACACGTACCTCTGAACCTACCAACACAAACCACTCAACACCAGAACAAATTCACTTCAACCGACGGTAGTTCACAAAACACTTGACTCGAAACGTACTAGATTAAGTCATACAGAAATACATCAATGAAACACCTTGTAAAGGACCAGTAAGTACGTTTACAGAGTATCGGGGTCATAGGTTTTCATCGTTGTTTACCAACTCCTCACAATTTAGAGATTAACTCTGTACTGACCGTCATCGCGATTGCTCTGGTCTCCAGCGATCAAATGCGCAAACATTGAGCTTGACAACCTCTTCCAATACTTACATTTTGTCCATACGATTGTTTAAAAAGCTATTTACCTAACAAAATTGAATGACAACACTATATTTACACCACGTTTTTACCATATTTACAAGTATTTACAGATTAAAATTTCATTGAGCAAAGCTACGGTATAGTACGGTAAAATAGTGCTTTGAAATGTTTCACCGGTTTGTCGGAGTTGTGATCGTTCTAGTACTACCTACTTCGAATTCCATCCGAACAATAGTCCATTGGTGTGCGTTTGTATTGAGATGATTTCGAACTGTCAAACTATTGATTGGTGTGAAATGGATGAGAACGGTGATGATATGATCAGCATAAGGTAAGTACGATGGATTTTAATTTAAGAATTATTTCTTAGCCGGCGAGGGAAAAATCCCCGTAGATTGATGGCCAAAATCAATCCGGAAATGGATTTTCACTGCAAAAGATTAAATTCCCAAATCAGATTCCATCGCATACAACAATTTCTGAACGTTAATGAAAAGTGAGGTTATTGTGCAAAAATTTACTGGGCAATAAATATGATCAAATTGATTGCTTTTATGATTCATTATACTTTGGTTATTTTTATTCTTTGGTCTGTGGGTTTACTATCAGTTTTCACCTTATTTCCTTTTTTTTTGACTAAACTAAGTAAATTCCTATGACTAACACTTACAAAATGAAATGATAAAAATCAACAAAATTCTACAAACTTTACAAAACATGCAAAAACAAATTAAAACATTGAAATGGCCATCATGCAAAATATATACAAAAATTTACAAGGAAATCCTTTCCAATTTAGGTTGATTTAGCGAGAATTTGGTGTTAAGAAGTTCTCCTAGACAAAGCTTTTAACAGGAGAGACTCCGCAACCAAATCTCTTTCGACACAATTATACACGCACTTAATGCTTTTCGCTTTCAGCTACTACTATCATTCACTTAACGCTTCTCCATTCAGAGGTTTGCTAAGTCTGATTAAATGATTGTTGACAATCAGACTAGCTACTGAAAACGAGATATCTAGCGCATCATTCTGTCTCACTCCCACTATGGGTACAAAGTGAGCAGACCTTCTAAATACATGGGCCCATTAATCACACTTTAAAATCTTCCTAGGTATTTCTGCAATTACTGCCTCCGCAGCTTCGAGACAAGATGACGTCACCTAGGCCAAGCATCCGAAGAGTGGCTCGTACGTGGACTGGATGGAATAGTGTCTCTAGATGCAGTATTTACAGAGGTAACTATCCATTCCAGTTGTACTGACCCTTCGCTCCACACTTGCCTATTCATCCATCTTTCTCTCTTTTAGGGAATCTAGTCGCCCTACATACGATCCTTCCTGTATTGAGTGACCCGGCACTCGTGTGGTCTCACCGTCTCACTTTTGGTGAGTATATCAAGCAATTTGTATTGCTCCTACCATCTACCTAGGCTACTAGATGCACGCAATCCAACCACATTCACCAACACCTTTCTACCGCAATCCCTGAGAAAGAAGAAGTGTTGACTTCTCAGTTCATCGTAGTGTAGTCCGCTGTAAGTGTAAGCGATGAATTTTGTGATCTAGTACCACCTATCTATGCTTCCCTGAGCACCTTTCTACTCTTTTACTCTAAACAGAGTCTGAAAAACATTTGGCCGTAGTGCTCGAATTCAAATTCGCAACACTAGGACTATTACCACACAAAAACAAATAACCAGTCAAAAGCTGAGTTTTGGCTGGGAGAACAACATTGTAGAAAACTCTAGGAATTCTTACCTAAAAGAATTAGATTTTCTAAATCATAGGTTCCCAAACTTTTTGGGTTAGCGACCCCCTTGGTCATTGGGCGGTCATTTCACGACCCCCCAGTGAAAATTCCCGAAAATCTTGTGTACTTTTTTCAGCAAACCAACACTAGAAATAGAGTGACAAAGGGTATTATCGGCAGGTTTGTTCTCTTCGTCGTGTGGAATTTTTGTCGGCTAAATTACCTGAAACTTGGCCATATAATTCGGCTTGGTTGGGAAGGATTTGGGGCCAACTCTGGGTCCAACAGGTTTCAAAAAACCCCCATGACGTAGAGAACAAAACTGCCGAAAATACGTAAGTTCCCCTAATTGTTTTCTATTTGCCTACTTCAATATTTAAATGTTTTCATCAAAAGAGCTGAGAGGTTCTTTAATTATATCATTGAATGCTTTATTTTGATTTATAATTCGTCATATTAATGTTCACTACTGTGAATGAAGATTATATTGTATGCATTTGAACATTTGATAATATCAGCTTGGAATTTATCACAAAAACAGCTGAGTAATACTTGGCAAGCAGAGTAACTTAAATGTGCAATTTATATTTAACTATGAACTCCACATTTCCATGAATTTGGTTTTTGCCGAACCAGAACATTATCAAATAGAGTTTTGTTGAATAGTAAGTCATTTTCACAAGTTTCCTATCTCTTGACCTGTGAAGTACCTGAGGTCGCTCGGTCTTAAAAGTTTTATATTTCCGTGATTTCAAGAATCTCAAGAAGATGAAACAAAACTTTTCGAACACGGAAAACTAGATGAGACCTGTCTACCTTTTGAAGTAATTTACATATGTTTAAATCACATTTCAAATTTGCCTATAACTTTCAAACAAAAAAAGACCAAACGAACGAAAAATACGATAATTTTGTTTGTTCTAACCTAACTCATTGTTAAAGCATTAGGAACAATCCAGATTAGGTGATAATGTTTGAGATTGGTCCTTTTAATAACGTGAATTTATATCTCCTATATGAAGTTCGAAATCTGAAAAAAAGCAATGCGATGGATTTAAAACCCCCACACCCAATGAGTATCGTCAATAAAACGTTCAGAAACATAGACTGAAATTGCATATCCAAACTTTCTGTCGCGACCCCCCGAGTGAAGGCCTGCGACCCCCCAGGGGGGTCGCGACCCACAGTTTGGGAAACTATGTTCTAAATGGTTCGGTAATAAAAACTGTCTCCGACATTCAAACGTTAGCTTGTATGTGGAAACCAGACTCCTCTCTCGTGTGAAAACTTTCACTAGGCATGTTTTCCATACTACTTCTTCTGTTCATTCTTTTTCCTCCTACTTTTGTAAACTCTCATTCACTTCTATTCATGAAATGTTCCATTGGACTAATCTTATCTCTCATTTTAGCTCATTCAACTGAACGATGACAGTACGAGTAATCACCGACTCAGGACGTTTTCTGCACGCCAATTCGCAATGGAATGAGAATTTAAAAAGAACTATTTACGAGCTAAAAGTATCACAGATCAGAATTTGATAACCTAGTAAATTGAAAAATGGTATAAAATTTGAAAACCTAGTAAATTTGAAAATCCTATTTGCACACGCTTCAAAAGAAGCACACAAAATTTGTTGTAAATAAAAATTATCGTTCTTTTTGGCCTTTTCATTTTACACACATCCGAAATCACATCACAACACACTAAAATTGTTTCAAACAAAAGTAAAAAGTTAAAAATGACTAGTATTGATATCTAATGTTCTTTTTGAACAATCGTTTTTCTTATGTTCATTGTGTTTCTGGACAACAAAACCCCTCCGTGGCAAATGAAATGATTTTGCGAACTGTGTAAGAAGAAAGAGTAAGTCCAAATGTGGTAAGTTAAATTTGTGAAGGCCTGGAAGTTTTACCAGAGACCTCCGTCGAAACCAGTTTGATCCAGTGCGATCTTCCGAACTGACCCTTCCAAAAAACTGTCAAGAAGACGATTTTAAGTTGGGCGCCAAAGTGTAACTGCCTACTAGCTCAGTAGGGGAGCCTTCCTGAGACTCCCTGAAACAACACCTCAGGGTCGGCATGCTTCTCGACCAGTTATTCGCGGGCAGGGAATATTCGCACTGTCGTACAGAAAAAACTCACGTCACTTCACATTTTACACATTTATTCCCGGACTTTCCGGTCTCTTCTTCTTCTTACACTTTCCTCTTTCCCACATTCTTATATCTACTCTAACCTGATCTTTCCTTTTCTTATCGGGGCCCCTTCTTCTACCTTCCACCACGCACCACACCAGATCCCAAGCGATGGCGGCCTTACGTTCTCGGTGCTCCAGTAGCCTTCGGGGTAGCGATGGCGGCATTTCGTAGGCCCTTATTGACTTCGGGCTGCCACCGAGTGTGTTGACGGACTCGATGGCCGACGGAACTCTTCGGATCATCCCAACGTAGGGGGGGGGGGGGGTGGCGGTTTGAACTTCTACAGAACCGTAGTTCTGTCCCAAAACAGCGGGGTTCTATGGATCCGGATTAGCATATTAGGACCATATAGGTTGCTGAAGGAGGAACTGAATTACCTGCTGTCCTTCAGCGATTAACTTCCTTCTTTCTTCCACTTCTTCACCTTTTTTTCACCGGTATAGCACTTCAATAAAAGCAAAAAGGTGTCACTTCAACCATTTCGGTTGGCGGTTCTTTTACGACTCTCCAGCATTATGGAGTGGAGCGTAGTTAGGTCATTGGTCCTCATTGTTCGGGCAGTGACCCGAGACATTGAGCTGCAGTTATCGTGTCCGTTAAGATTTCCTTCCATATTGCTTTTCCTTATCGCCACCCCTTTCGGGCTACCAACAGGATCCTTCTTTCCCTCTGGTGGTGGGTTGTGGAATCTGCAGGTATGGCGGCGCGGTAAGGTAGACTATCCTACTTTTGCCTGACAACTCATTGACGAAGAAAACTGCACAACACATACGAACACTACCTGCACTATTTTATATTAAACACGATATACAATTTACACAAAATCTCAAAAACACTCCACACTGAACTGCGAACACTTACAAGATATTGAAGCTCGCCGTACTTGACGTATGCGCTTATAAGGATAAACCTCTGGTAACGTAATACTATTTAAATAATGAATTTGCTAAGCTACTATTACAAATTATGCCAAACAATAATTGCATTGAAACCACACGACCTAAGAGTACTATCAGTTGCATTGTACTAGTCGTTTCCTTGCATATACAATTATACATCTCTTATATTTTTTTCTTTATTAAAGAGGCTTTCAGCCAGACGCTGGTTCACCTATCCAAAATCTCTTATCTTAAGGTGAGAACTTAGCCTAAACAGAACATGCAATTTAGTGTATTAACCAAACATGCACACTCACAGCTTGCAGGTACTTAGGCCATATTCTCCGAAGCTCGGGATTGTTTACACCTATTGTAAGTAAGTAAATCGTGGTAAGAACAAATTTACCTTAACTCGTACGAATTTCAACTTATAGTAACTTTACTTATAAGGCAGTTGTCATCGCCGTTTTTCGGCCTTTAAAATTATATCGGTTGCGATAACGGATCACCAAAAGTAAGTTAAGAAAATATTGTCTAAAATGATCTAATTCAAACTAAAGTTAATTTTTTCAGGAATTTTCTAACCCTTTTTCTACCCAACTTGTGGAGTAAAGTTCACGAAAACAATCGGTTCGTTTATCGCCCAATAGTAGTCAAGATCTGGCAAACCGAACAACTACCGAAGAAGTAAAATGAAGGGATCATCTGTCTTATCCACGGCAAATCCAGAAGAACTTCCGTGAATACCAGGTCCCAACACACCATCTGTTTCAAGATCAAGGCGGCATACGACAGAATCGACCACACAGAGCAATGGACAATCATGGTCGAGAACAGCTTTCCCTGGAAGCTTACCAAACTGATTAGAACAACGAGAGACGGTGTGCAAAACAGCGTAAGGATTTCGGTGAACTATCCAGTTCTTTCGAAACTCGATGGGGGCTGCGACGAGGTGATGGACTCTCCTACCTACTATTCAACATCGCCCTGGAAGGTGTTATGCGAGAAGTCGGGCTCGACCGACAGCCAAGGTACGATCTTCACGAAATATGGCCAATTTGACTGTTTTGCGGACAACATGAATATTAATGCCAGAACATTTGAAACGATGGTGGCAGAACTGTACACCCGCCTGAAACGTGAAGCAGCAAAATTCGGGCTGGTGGTTATTGCAGCTTAAATAAAGTACATGCTGGTAGGTGGAACTGAGCGAGGTAGAGGATCTGCAAGGACTAAGGGGCGATTTCTTCACCCTGGCTTAAGCGTTAAGCCAGGTTTAACTGTATGGCTTAACGCTTAAGCCAGGGTGAAGAAATCGCCCCTAAGAGTCTCCGAGCGTCGCGTGCTAAGGACAAGCTTTGGTGGCCTGTAGGAGAACGGTGTGTGGCGGCAAAGAATGAACCAGAAGCTTACTGCACTGAACTGATGAAGCTCAGGTATCGGTAGTTCCACTACCGAGCTTCCAATCGCTGAAGCCGTTGTTGGGGGCCGTTCAAAAACCACGTAGACTTTGGGGGGGGGGGGTAAATGGGGTCTGACCAAAGCCTACAATCTAAGAAATTTTTATTTTTTTTTGGGCGGACAATAGTTTACGTGGGGAAGAAGAGGAATGTAGTCTGAAATAAATTTGCGGTTACTTAATATCTAGCAAAGTACCAATAGAGCACTATGCATTATAAACAGTGCTATGGTATATTCATACCTATTATATCTAATCAACCACACTTAGCTAATGGTAAGTGCATGCTTATACATCAGCTTAACTTCGATATGTTTCCATCACAGATTTATTCAATGCATATATTATTAATGCACCCCCTCTACCGCTTGCATGATTATATGGTTTATGCTTGATTCGTTAGTTTAGCACCATCTCCACTGATTGCGATAAATGTTGTTCCCCGTAATTGTGCGAGTATTAAAACGAATCGATTAACTCGATACACTTGCACAATTTGTAACCGATCCTTTTTTCGACCGAAGTCACAGTTGAACGCGCACAAACCAATGGACCGTAAAATTCCCAGCCAAAATGATAAGCCCCCGAGAGGTGTTTGTGTTTGGGTAGCCGGATTGTTTTTATTTACCAGCTGCCTCCCGAAGTAGTAAAACGTTGAATTCATCGCACCAGCTTTGATGCGACACGTGTTAGTATCCCCGTTTAATTAAAACCGCGAGCAGAGAGAAACAGCAACTGTTTTCCTTTCCGACAACCGCATGGAAATCCCATCCCGTTTGGGTTATGATCTGGGTGGTATGCGCTCTGTTCGTTATCTGCCGCAGCCATGGCGTTGGTGTTTGGTGGTTGTGGTGTTGTTAAATACAAAATGTTATGCCTTCGTCCGATGCTTGCCCCGAAACTACAGAATGAGATTTTGATTACAAACTGTTTTGCGAAACTTTCCCGGAACGTTGCTTCAGAGTAGAAGCCAGCATACTGCATGTTGTGCGAAGTTGAGTAAGCGTTCCTCAGTTAGTATGTGTATGCAAATGACAAAATGGCAATTTTCGATGCTGATCCCAATCAATGGAAGCAATTAGTAAAATTTAATGTGATGCTCAACTTATGCTCTTTAATAGTTCGTTGATGGAAGTTTTGAGTTATCAAAAGGAACTTCCACAAAGTGCAGAGTTTCGGATCCAATGCAGTATACCGACGCCACGATAACAACGTTATCAGGATGTTCTCTGCTGAGCCACTTATTCAACAAAAGGGTCCGGTTCGTCACCGGTTTGATCTGCGTAACCAACTTCGATCCCTTGGCCCGTCTTTTGATAAGCGTCTGAACTAGCCGCTCCTCGATGCCACGCGACACCTTTTCTATAGCTCCGAGTAGTTTTGGGCAATAGTCGATAAAACGGCCTTCCATACCTGAGTCAGGTGGAATGCCACTTCCTTATGGCGTTTAATGCCCCAACCTCGGAATCAACCTGTCGGTACATCTTCCGTTGACGGAATTGTTCCATGAACGCTGCCATTTGACCATAGAGGCCAACTTATGGCCCTTGTGTCGCTTATTTTGAATTCCTCCCCGATAAAGACGCCGACAACTTCGAAGTGATAGTGCAATCCCTTACACAAATCATCGCTTGCTGCTTCAACTTTCGGTTGTTTACATCACAACAGTTTTGTGGACCGCCAATTCCAGTTTCCTGAAGGGCTAAAATATAAACGACTCATGAAAAAGTGATCATTTTCCATAACAAAATCAGAAATTGCTAATAAAGAAGTAGGGGTGGGAGCAATAATAAACTACAACTTTTTCATAAACAAATCAAGAAGTGCATAAATAAATCACACCTCATTAGTGAAAACGACAAGAACCTGCTAATGTTGAACAAGATCGGGGGCAGCCGGCCAACTGGTCGACGACATTAGCGTACGTGGTATGTTCTTGTCTCGATTCATAGACGCTTCTAAATTGGGAGATGCACCACAACAGCAAGGATATCCCCAACCCGAGTAGAGGCTAATGGCAAACAAAGGACAAAATAATAACTGGTTTTGCCATCATATCTCGTTTTGCCATTCTTCTGTTATTATGAAAAACTTAAAATGGCAAATCAATAGCAAAATATACAATCATAGCAAATCTTGTCATTGATATGTTATTCATGAATAATGCTAAATAACACATCAATAACAAAAAATACTATCATGGTAAAACTTGCAATTCAGCCCCTTTTATAATGAATTGTATAAAATATCAAAACAATAACATAATTTACATTCCTAGCTAAATTTGCCATTATTTTGATATTGTGAGAAACTATTTATAAACATTAGGCACCATAACATATTTTACTCTTAATATACCATTAAGGGGCGATTTCTTCACCCTGGCTTAAGCGTTAAGACAGGTTTAACTGTATGGGTAAGCCTGGCTTACCGGTTAAGCCGAGGTGAAGAAATTGGCCTCAACTATTATATTGTATATTTCAAGCATAACTTTTCAATTCGACGTATCTCGCAAAAGTAAACAAATCCGGATTATCAGCTGTGTGTTTGATTCGCAATGGATTCTATTTGATGCACATCAATTTATGTCAATTTAGAACTCAAACAATTCGGCACCAACATTTCAAAAGGGCGTAACTGCATTTACAACCAATGCCTTCTCACTAAGCTGTGGAGCGTATCCCATCCCTCTCGAGCAATCCACTAGCACAAAAGAAAGATAAAATCCTCCTCTTTCGATTAATGGATATGAATTGCGTGAGATGAATGAAATACGATCCACAGCTCTGTGAGAAGGCATTGGTTGCAAAAGCAGTTACGCCCTTTTGAAATGTTGGTGCCGAATTAAAGAGTGTAATTTGTAAAACGACGTATCTATCGTTTTCGACGCAGCGGTGGCTACGTTCATCAAAGTGAATTTGATTTTTAAGTTCGTTTCGTTTTGAGTTTTTAATTTCCACAAAATAAAACCGTTTTTACATTGATTGATGAACTTAAATTTTATTGAAGAAAAAAAAGAAATAGCTCATTTTACCTGCTACTTTGAAATAATAACTGAATCTACCATTATTTTAAAATTGAATTTGAACAACTGAACCTATAATTATTTTGGTCGCCACATGAATAGCTAAATTTGTTCTTATTTTGTTATCAATAACTCAAGAATGTCATATTTTGTTATTCACCGATAACAGTTAATTTGGGTCTTATTTTGTTATCAATATCTCAATAATAACTTATTTTGTTCTTCTATTTAATCCGCATGCTTTACCATTACTTTGTTATTACAATGGCAAAATAAGTTATTTTTAAGTTTTTCTGCTATCAAAATTTTGTTATTATTTTTGTTACTTTAACTCTTATTTCAAACAAACAAATAACACATTTTGCCATTCAAACATTCTGTTTTAATGGTAAAATTTGCCATTCTTTTGCCATTAAGCTCTACCCGGGAAGTTCGACGATCTGATGAAGTTTTTCAGAGATCAGTGCCAGGGTTGTTAATAGTCGCCGAAGCTGAAGCATAATCACTGACGACAACGGGTAATAACAAGTTTGCGTCACTGAGTCAGCAGCTCTTGAATATTTTTCTTCAAACACCGTCAGTCAGTTTGCTGGTCGCGACGAAAAAGTTTTGCCGTTTCTCTTTATTGGCATTTTCGTTGAGTTGCTTGCATCGCCCTGTTCGAATGAACGAATAATCAGCCTCACGGGAATGGCTGATCAGAAAAAAAAATGCAAAAGTTAAACACGCCTTCATTCGGAATCGAACCAAAAACCTTTAGATTGGCAGCACATCAAGCATACCAACAGAGCTAATTCAACAGCTCGAGAGGACCGAGGCCAAATCGTCAATCAAAGCGAACCAGTCAATCGCCTTGCGTCTGCTGTCGGATGCCAAGTGACGAATGCGTGTTCATTTTCGTCTTTGCAAAAGGAGACAAAAGAGAATGACGAAAACTATAGCTCCCTGTTTTATTTTCGGTTCATCCTCGTCGTGGTTCCTTTGTCGGTCGGGGATGATGATGCAAGTGACGGAGTTTTATTTGGTGACGAACTTTTTTAGTTTATCGTCGTTGGTCAGTGACGAAACAGATGGTTACCAACCCTGCAGTGCGCAGTGCTGCAGTCAATTACTCCTGTTAAATGCAGCAAGCTGCAGGACACGACTGTTGCTCAGCGGGCGGAGCAAATCAACAAGCAGCGACTCTGCAGAAACTGCTTCAAAAAGGTTCGTGTACCACACGATGCTCCATTTCGGCAGGCCCTTGAGTAGCGGTTATGTAGCAAAGCCACCAGTTCCTGCTAGTGCTCTCAACCTGTTTCGCAAGCGCAAACCCGTTCAAATTCAGCTCCAGCAGCACACCATCAACAGCAAAATTGTACGAAACCACAAAGCCAGACTCAAACAGCATCAATTCAGCCAGCCACACAGACACAATCCACATCATCATAACCGGTGATTCGCTCACACAACACACACTTACAACCCACCACTGACCCACAACCTCCAATTTCTCTTCAAACCACTAATTCACTACACGGCTTTGACATGGCAACTCATCAAGTCTTGATGTCAACTGCTATCGTGAAGGTGGTGGACCGTTTTGGTAACACCACACTAGCCAGAACGCCTCTGGATTCGTGTTCGGAGTTCCACATGACCAGTAGCTTCTCCAAGAAGTTGATGTTCCAGGAAAAATCGAATTTCCTAATGATGCAAGGTATCCGCAAAAGCAGCGCGACCTCAACAAAATCTGTGGAAGTAAACATCGAACCACGACACTCGTCAAGCTTCTCGTTTGGGATGCAGTTTCACGTTTTGCCAAACATCACCCAAACGTTGCCACTCAAGCCTGTGCGGATGAATTTACTGGATATTCTTTCCGATGTAGTCCTAGCGGAACCCACGTTTGAAGAGCCCGACCCTATCGACATGATCGTTGGGGCAGAAATTTACTTCGACCTACTGCGAACCGGAAGTAGAAGTGCGGGTAGGTGGGACTGAGCGAAACAGAACAAACCTTGGCAGCGATGTTACGATAGACGGGAATGTTTTCGAGGTGGTAGAAGAATTCGTCTACCTCGGTTCTTTGCTAACGGCTGACAATAACGTGAGCTGTGGAATACGAAGGCTCATCAATGGAAGTCGTGCCTACTACGGGCTCCAGAAGAAACTGCGGTCAAAAAATATTCACCCCCGCACCAAATGTACTATGAACAAGACGCTAATAAGACCGGTGGTTCTCTACGGACACGAGATATGGACGATGCTCGAGGAGGACCTGCGAGCACTCGGAGTTTTCGAGCGACACGTGCTAAGGATAATCATCGGCGGCGTGCAGGAGAACGGTGTGTGGTGGAGAAGGATGAACCACGAGCTCGCTGCATTCTACGGTGAACCCGACATCCTGAATGTGGCTAAAGCTGGACGGAAACGATGGGCAGGGCATGTTGCAAGAATGCCGAACAACAACCCTGCAAAGTTGGTGTTCGCTAACCATCTGGTTGGTACAAGAAGGCGTGGGGCGCAGAGAGCACGATGGGCGGACCAGGTGGAGCGTGATCTGGCGAGCGTTGGGCGTGACCGACGTTGGAGAGCTGCAGCTGCAAATCGAGTTTTGTGGCGGCAATAATTGCAATTATTGTTGATTCAGTGTTATCATGAATTTGATGATGAACTAAATAAATGAAATGAAATAAGAACCTTTGCATACGAAGCATTCCTTGAATGGTTCTCGCGTAGCTTTGCAAGACTCGGAGTTGATAAATGCGTGTTTCTTGTTACTGCGACTCCGTGAAGCAGTGGAGCATGTCTGCAAGACCGTGTTCGCGTCTTGTGACATGGAGTATAACCAGGAACTGAAGTCCAAGAGATTTGGTGCCGGATTGCTTCGGATGTACTTCACTGAGTGCACTCTTAGCGTCGGTGGTAATCTTTCAACCAGTTCGAATTTGGGAGAAGCGTTATACACGAAGTCTCGTACACCGCATACTTCTAATGTTGCCACAAGGTTTTCGACAGTGAGCGCCATATTGTCCAGACTCTCTAGTCGATCTAATTCCGGGGATGGAAGCGAACGAATTTTCCAAATAGCTTCATGAACGATCCCTTCTGCTCTGCCGTAGAGCATCTTAAGCGTTGAGAGAACTCCAGACATATTAAAAGGATGAAGCAGGAGGCTCTTCACAGCATTGAGTGACTTTCCTTTTAAACACTTGCGTAAACGCAGCATGTTTTCCCTGTTAGAGAAGCTGCACGACTGCGTTGATGAGGTATGGAAAAAACAGAGGACAATTATCAAAGCTGCCTGTGAACTCTGGAAGAGCTTTTGAGACCGCTTGTCTGGCGGCCAGCTGGCTTCGGTTGACAATACAAATTCCCTCTTCCACAGGGATCGGTTCTGACTGCTTTGCCGGATCGGTCAACCATGGATCCGTGAGAGATTGCGGTCTCGCTGGAGGAAAAGGGAAACATTAAGGGAGCTGGGTTGGTTGCACGTCCATACTCTTCCTGCAGATTCTCCTCGATGACACCAGAATCTTGGACTGCTTCTCCGCGTTCTATGTCTCTGATGCATTACGAAACGTAGGACATTTTCTCGAGATCCTCGTCGTCGAAATCTGTCTTGCTATCGCCTTCGCCCTCCTCCAACATTTCGAACTTCTCCTCCAAGAAATTGTGCTTCAACTTCTTCTGTTCCTCAAGTTTCTGCAACCGCAAATCCATCTTCCGTTTTTCGCTTCCTTTGTTGCTCTTTCTCCGCATAATTTCGTTTCGCCGCTGTCCTTTGGGGGTGGATTATCCACCTGTACCACTAGTCTGACGTCTTTTGTACTGTGCGGTCGGGCACACTGAACATACCAAACTGATTTCGGCTACCCCTTAAATAATTTCACTATCACACTGCACCATTTTACTATCGTCACTATCTGTACATAACTCACAACTCCTGCACTGATTTGGGCGCGTTATCACACCGGTTTCGTTGACGGCCGCTCGACAATGGACCAGATCTTCACCGTACGGTAAATCCTCCAAAAATCCCAATTCTTCAATGCTCACCGGGTTCATCGAATTCAAAACGACAGAATCGATCGCACAGAGCAATGGAAGATCATAGACGAAAATGGAATCTTCCGGACTGACTAGACTGATCAAAGCAACGATGGACAGTGTTAAAAATTTCGTAAGGGTTTCGGGCGTTCGCCGGGGACTACGACAAGGTGATGGAATCTCATGTGTCATGATCTTTTTTCCTCCTAAATCTGTTCAACAGATATCCGGACAGGAAGGTCCGTGTAGTGTGAGGTTCAGGCCGTCTTCTACAACAAAAGTAAAAGCCAGGAGTACTTTTTCCTCGACTCAAGCACATTACCATTTCAGCCAAACCCTAGGTCTCTCCAGAACCACCAAGAAGACATTGTTTCAGAGGTGCCAGTGCACATCGCGCCCTCAAGGTTAGCTAAATAGCCAGTAGCAATGACCATCGATGATTCGGAGAGTCCACCAAGATAGCATGATGACGCTTAGCCAGTTTTCAAAGTAGTCCTCACCACTCCCTTTGTTCTCGGATGGTGGGCAGGCTCAACCACCACGTCCACGCCCAACTGTTTTGCTAGCATCAATAGCTGATGCTTACGTTCTTACGCGCAACACGATCAGATCTGTTGAAGGCAAGGGTATAACTACCATCCATGCACTATCAGCTGTGCCAGAAGGTTGCTGACAGTAGGGCCTCCACCTGATCCGGCCGTTACCGAGGACTCCTTTCCAACCGCGGGCTCGGATCCATTCAAATGTGCCGATGCTACGAGAGCAACGCTACCAGGATGATCTATCTGTGGTCACTTAGTTGCTGTAAGGGTCGATTTCGACCGCAGGGCACCGGTATGACCTACGAAGCCGACTCCGAACCCCTGGACCACCTCTTATATCGCGTCTGAACTAGCCATTCTCCGAATCCACGCGCCACCTCCTATGTAGCTAAAAGACGATGTAGGTGATAGCCGTTGAAACGGCATTGCTGCCAAACTGATCTCTACATATCCTCTGGACAAGATTGTCCGGAGCTGTGTCCTCTCCGCATGTGGCAAGCAGGCTTGATAATCCTCCTCGAAATCAAAAGAGTTTTGCAACATGCTCTAGAGCGGTGTTTTGCTTTTGCCTCGTTGCGAGGGAGCGAACGAACCCCAAACAGAGAGGCAATAAAAACTGAGCGAGGAAGAGGGGAACAAAAAAGAGCCGATGATTATTTCGGGTTTTTGAGTGCGATTTTCGCCCCGAGTGTCTTTCTTTGTATGGGAGTGGAACTCGCGAGAGCTTTTTGAGTGTGAGTGGACGTGAGAAACACAACAAGCAATTATGAGTGTTGGATAAGGGCCCATATAGCCGAGGCGGTAAACGCACGGGTATTCAGCATGACCATGCTGAGGGTGACGGGTTCGATTCCCGGTCGGTCCAGGATCTTTTCGTAAAGGCAATTTCCTTGACTTCCTTGGGCATAGAGTATCTTCGTGCCTGCCACACGATATACGCATGCAAAATGGTCATTGGCAGAGGAAGCTCTCAGTTAATAACTGTGGAAGTGCTCATAGAACACTAAGCTGAGAAGCAGGCTTTGTCCCAGTGAGGACGTTACGCCAAGAAGAGGAGGAGAGGAGAGAGTGTTGGACGAACTCCTCGCTGCGCGGCAAGCTCGCGCTCGGTGCTGTTGAGGATTTGCGTTGTGATTTCTGAGTTTTATTTTCACTCCTCAGAAAATCGCCAAAATCACTTCCTCATTTTCTCGCGAGGAAGTTTCTGTCAAGCCTGGTGGCAAGCATGCGGTCACGCATTGTGCGAAAACGCGGGCACACGAACAAAATGTGTTCCACCGTTTCCTCTATAGTACAAACCGTACATTCGAGGGAACCCGCAGTCAGGTGGAATGTTACTTCCCCATGTCGCCTGTTATTCCAACTATCTACCCTCGGGATCAACATGTGGGTCCATCTTTCTTTGGTGGAACTAACCCACGCACGCTGCCATTTGACCGTGGAGGCCACCCTGGCAGCTCTGCATATGCCTCTTGTGCCGCGCATTTCGACGCACTCTTTGTCCTCTCTGATAAGTATGCCGATAGGCACCATACCAGTGATGACACAGAGCGCATCGTGTGACACGGTACGGTAAGCGCTCGCAATCCTCAGGCACATCAGCCTATAAACACTTTCCAGCTTACCATGGTAGTACCGCTAATTACCGAACAGTGCCGGGCCGCCATGCTAGTATGGACGTAGAGCCACTAACCAGAAGCTTGCGCTTACTGGCATACACCTCAGAGCTATTGTACATAATCCGGACAGTGCCACTATAGCTGTAGAGGTTTTTTTTCGCAGAATCACCTTATAGTGCACAAACCGGGCTAAACAGTCGGGGCACGGTTTTCACGAAATCCGGCTGATATGTGTTATGATAGACAGGACACTTTTGAGGTGGTGGAACGCTTCGTCTATCTTGAATCCTAATTTACGGCACACAACAACATTAGCCACGAAATACTAAGGTGCATCATCAGAGGAAGCCGAGCCTACTGTGGGCTCCACAAGTACCTGCGGTCGAAAAAGATTCACCCTTACACCAAATGTACCATGTACCGCTGATGAGAACGGTTGTTCTCTAGTAACACGATACCAGGGTTGTGCTCGAGGAGGACGTACAAACACTCGTAGTGTTCACGCGGCGGGTGCTTAGGACCAGGACTCGAAAACCAAATGTAAAAATTGTTAGCTTGCCAATGGAAACTCTAAGCTAATAACAACGAATGTACTCATAGAGCTCTGAGATGAGAAACAAGTTTGCTCCCAGTTCAAATGAAAAACAAGTCGTTTCGGTACCATACTAAAATTAGCAAATTTCCATTCGAGTTCATTTAAATATCTGATCCTAAAATCACTATTACCGCTGGGTTCGGACGAAGCCCCACTCCCAAACTGAAACGGAAGCTCTGTTATTTCGAGACGCTTGATTTGTTATCTCGAAGAATCGAGATGGTTTTTGCTGCGCCACATTCGCAGTGTTCACTGTCGTCGCCACTCAAATGTATATAATTGCTCCCTCTGCTGAAACGATTCACATGGCGATATTGGATCCGCGGAAAATGTTGCCTTGGAAAATGTTTAGATGTGTCACAGTGTTGCTTTCGCGTTGCTTTCGGAGAATGGGACCCGATAGAAATTCGATACACCACAGATTCGTTTTATCTTTTGCGGAAAATCGGATTTCAATGTTTGGTTGGATGGAGAATCGAAGGAAAAAATAAAATTCAGAGCTTTTACGCGACAGCATTCAACGACCTTGACTTGACTTGACTGCTCGGCTATTGAAACATAAGCATTCAAAGGGTTTCGAACATTTGTTAGGATCACAAATGTGCAATCATTATTTCTGTGCGAAACCAAATGGCCAACGGAACAGAACCCCACAGGGAAACGAATTTATGTGGGTTTGCGTGCCTTTCCTGTGCCGACGAAGATCCCGGTGATTTATGACTACATGTGTAGGGCCCACGTGCCATATCCATGGCACTTTATCTTATGGAACGATAATTTGATTGCATGAATAAAAGAATCACTGCGTTTGTTTGTTCTTTGCTGGATGTTTCTGCATTCTCAAATTTTAAACTCCCTCAACCCAATGTGCGGAAACGATTTGGCACATTGTACCGATTCCGCTCACGTCCGGTGTGCAATTTCTTCATGTTTGCGTAGCTTTCGTTGCGGTAATGAAAAAATCACACATAGATGGGAGGACTGGAGCAGGAACGTAGTCGGTAGCGTGGAAGTTTTGGTGGTTTTCCGCTCTCGGCAAAAGGCGCCATAAATCATGTTTTAGGGGGTTTGACTGCGGTGAAACCACACTGATGAAGACGCTTTGTCACATGAGATGCAATCGTCGCCACAGGATATTTCCATGCGAGAGCAGAGACAAGATAAGAGAATGAAATGTTTGTCTTAGAAAATTGGCTCTGATATTGGTGCCGTTTATGATAATGGAGTTTTCAATGTAGTTTTCTGGGTCATAAATATGCGTAATGTATGAATCTATTCAAATCATCTGAATAATAAAGAACGATTTATGAGTGTCCTGGTCACCCCGAATCTAGACAATATTGGGCTGTCCAGCTCATGGTGAATTTTACTTTAACACATCGTTCTGAGTCTATGATTCTACAAATACATTTCCTTACGCGCTGCTTTCAAAAAGCAACGCTTTTATTTCACAGCCTGTCCATCGCCGTCCATTCAAATTCTGTCTATCGTTATTCTCTTCGCACGTTTCAACACTTCCTCGATTTACTCCCTCCTCCTGGCAGCCACCATTGTTTTGTCCGTCAGCAAGCTTTCATCACGGTCGTTGCACTTGATGGGATAAGGATCATTTTCTCCTCACGCTGTTGACAGTTTCGTAAAACCTCCGTTTGTCATTCTGTTCCATACTGTTTTACTCCTGAGCAACCACTTTTTTTCTCATGCTCTCCATTCTTTTAGTGATAGACGCGTTTTTCGGCTACTCTTGCTACTCTATGTCGCTCCCTGTTTTTCCGGGTCACCGACCCCAGCATCCGGCTTCTAGCCACATTCTTCTCGACTGTTACCTTCTGGCACTGCTCGTTGAACCACTCGTTCCTATGTCGTCTTTGAGCACTGTTTATTACCTCTCTCGCTGCCATTCAGATCACTGCATGAATTGACTCCCACGTAGTGTTGAGATTATCGCTCTCCTTGATCTCACTTATCCGCTCGTCTAGCTTCTGGTGACAGTCAGCTACCGTACCATCTGCTGAAAAACGCTGTAATTTGAAACGCCCTCCGGAAACACCATGCAATATTTCATCGGAAGGGAGACGTTAAGTGCCTTGTGCACCATCACCAATAGAATAACATATTCTTTGTTCCGAGCCTTTTGGCTCCCGTGCAATTAGCTATTTTAACTTGGTCAAACACAGCGCTTTGGCTCCTTTTCCTTCTTGTATTCGCCGTCGGAAACTGGCCATCAAAGCGACAATGTTATAAGGTAAGTTGGTTACTAACACTGGCCGATAAATGGAGAATATATTAGGGCTAACCAATTACCAACTGGAGCTGAAGGGCTCGGCATGTGGCATGTTAGGTCTAACTAATGCACATGAAGGTTGCTCTTCATGTGCATTAGTTAAACCTAACATGCCACATGCCGAGCCCTTCAGCTCCAGTTGGTAATTGGTTAGCCCTAATATATTCTCCATTTATCGACCAGTGTTAGTAACCAACTTGGGGGCTGTCCATTAATTACGTAAGGATTTATGGGGGGAGGGGGAGTTTGAGAAATCTTACGCGCCATACAAAAATTTTTGGGTTCTCATACAAAAAATCTTACAAGGGGGGGAGGGGGTGTCAGAAAATCGCAAAAATTCCCTTACGTAATTAATGGACAGCCCCTTACCTTATAACATTCTCGCTTTGATGGTCAGTTTCCGACGGCACTACTCGGATAGCCCCCGGTGGTGAATCAGTCCTTCACCGACGAAAAGTTGTCCGGCAGTGGAAGATCTTCCGAAACCGAACTTCCCGGGTAGGTGCCGAGGTCGTTGCTGTGATTCCGGTTGAGAACGACTACCGGCTTACAAGCGTCCCGACGACCGGAGCTGGCACACTTCCTCCACGATGTTTACGGAACTCAAGTTTTCGGCACTGTTTGTTCGCCAGCATCTTACCACGTGCTCCGGAGTTTCTTCGTCGTTCGGGCAGGTTGGGCAAAGTGGGGTCTCTACATGGCTGAATCGATGGAGGTACTTCTCTATGTTTTCTATGTATCCAAAATAATACGTTCGGGATGAGCTTGTGGGCCCATCTTCCATTCGCGGTGCGGTCCTAATACAGTTGCCACTTTCTTATTCACTCAGCTCTAGCAGACTTGCGGACCCCTGTCGTTTCTCTGCTCCTGTATCACTCACAGTCTTTCTCCAAAACTATTTCAATAGGGAGCATGTTTGCTATGACAAAGACCCAAAGACCGCTTCCGTAGATATTTTCCGGTACGCGTTTGCTCATAGCCATCACCCTGTACGTGCTGTTTAACCGCGTTAGGTTCCTCTTTGTTAACTGTTCCGCTGCCCAGACAGGAGCGCCATATCTGAGTATCGACGTCGAACACTGGCCAGGAGTCTCCTCGTACCGCTACTGATGTGGGACAACGCTGTGCTCGCCTGTGAAGGCATGGATCTCGCTAGCATAGTCAACGCGGCTGTTGAAGTTTAGCCGATCATAAATCAAACCCCCAAAATGCTTCACTTCTCGCTTCGAGTCGATGGAGAGTTCTTCATTAATTTCAGCATTCTGTGCTGCCTTCCGATTGCTGATCATCAACACTTCGGTCTTATGATGAACCAGCGCCAGCTTCCTCTCGCACATCCAAATCTCTACCATTTTGATCGCCTCCGAAGTATTTCTACTTCGTTAAGCGACGCTCAGATTACCACGAACACAACGTCGTCCGCTAAACCAACGATTTTTGCTCCTCACAGTAAGCTCATTCGCAGCAACTCGTCATACATCGCGTTCCATAGTATTCGGCCCAAGATTGAGCCTTGAGGGACACACTCGATTATGTTCATAGTCTTCTGGAACTCGCGTGTTTCGTAGACCAATGTCCGGTTCTGAAAATAGCTCTTCAGGATGCTACAGAGATTCACAGGGACCGTCATTTTGTGTAGGGATTTCGCTATTGCCTCCCAGTTAGCGCTGTAGACGTCTAGAGTGGCTACCGTGCAGTAGCGATTACCTATACTCTTCTGCTTCATGGCTGCTTCGGCTGTTTCAACAACTAATCGAATAGCGTCGACTGTGCACCTGCTTTTCCGGAAGCCGAACTTCAAATCCGATTGACCGTTTTCGCCTTCTGTGTCAATTGCAAGCCTATTAGAGATGACTTTCTCCAGGAGCTTACCGTCCGTGTCCAGCAGATATATAAGCCTACACGCCAACGGATTTTCGAGTGGCTTACCCGGCTTTGGCAACAGTACCAATTTCTGCACTTACAACAATCGGGGAAGTTCCTTTCGTCTATGAACTTCTGCAACGTGCTTCGAAACATATTCGCATTTTGTGGAATTGCTGTTTTCAACACCAAGCTCAATGCCTTTTTTGAGAGCCACACTTGCCGCCCTAAACACAGGTCTGCGTGCTTCTTTTTTTTAGACAGTATGGGCTCTTTGCATCATCCTTCCAGCTCGAAGATATTTCCGACGGAGTTCAGCGATCGTTGCATTCCATCAGTAGACTGTTCGGCTAACGTGCAGCGGATGCACTTTTCTTGGCGTATTTAGTGGCATCGCAATCTCGAACCAGAACAAAAACGGTACTACAAGACTCAGATTTAGCATGTGTCGCTCATACCGGAGCGCTTCTGCAAACACCTCCTTGTCAAAAGCGTCTGTCTTCCTCTTCCGCTCGTGGGTTGTATATCGTGCTTCCACTGTATCAACTCTTCTACCCGGTGGTCACTATGGGTATAGTCTTCACATACTCTCCAATTCGAACTCCTCGGCTACCCCACTCAACCGCCCAAGCATTAAAGTCGCCGGCAATGAGGACTGGCCTTCTATCACCAAGTTGCTCCACGATTTGATCGAGCTCCTGATTGAAATTGTCTATCGTCCAGCGTGGGAGTGCGTAGCAGCTACATATGCAGACACCGTTGACCTTTTCTTTCACGAAACCCTCTGGCGCGCGATACACTACTTCATAAACCAGATATCTCCAAACTGCGGCGGTTCCAGCTTTATCCACTATCCAGTTACCGTTTCCGGATCGAACTTCCCTTTTATATTGTGTTTCCCAGGAATTGCCACGGGCGTCTGCTGCTGCTGCGTAGCTGATCCAAAGGCGTTTGTAGCTGCTATTTCGCTCTCTGCAGCATCCGCTCTCTGAAACACGCTGTGTCATTCTTTCACGGCAGCACCGAGAGCTATTCGAATCTTCAACACAAAAACCTTGATGTTCTTGTGCACTTCGTGCTTTTTATCGACAAACTCGTGGAGCTCATTCGCCAAGTTCTTCGCCGCAACTACCTTCGGCTGCGGTTGGGGCACGTTCCTTCCAGTTTCAGCTTAGTAAACAAAAATTTTCGAGTATCGTCGCTACTCTGGTTGGACTTTTGGGCACTTAGTCCCTCTAAGGCGACGTGAAACATCATAAGTATAGGAGACGGATGTCGCCGGTGTTTGCGGCTTTCTCGCCTTTGTCAGCTAGAGAGTCCACATGCGTTATTTTGTCCCGCCTACATGAGCGTTTCACTTCCTTCTCGAGAGCCTTCGCTCCTCTATCTTCCTCCAGGTATCATCTGTGATTCACTGCTTTCTCCGGGTGCGTATGTCACTCTCACTATTCTCGTCGGTGGCGATGAAGGCATTCTTGAAGGTGCTCCATTGATCTTCTACGCTTCCACCTTCCGGAATAGCCGCAGCACGGTTCTCCAGCTCCTCGACGAAGGACCTTTTCACCGCAGCGTCTTCCAGTCGGCGTGTGTTGAACCGATGCCCAATTTTCTCCTCCTGTCGATGGATCTTCGCAATGTGCAGCCGCGTCTCGCCGATTAGGAGATGATGGTCGGATTTAATGTTCCGCACATCAAGAAGGCATCATTTGCATTTCCGGCTGATGCAGATGTGGTCGATTTGATTTTCCGTGATGCCATCACGGGAAATCCATGTTACTTTACGCACTTGTCGATGACGAAAGAGCGATTCTTCAATCATCATGTTATTGTTGCCTCAAAACTCTGCATGCAGCTCTCCGTTCTCGTTCATTTCTCCGAGACCATGGCGTCCCATGACGTGTCCATAGCCCGAGTTGTCGGAACCAACATTCGCGTTGATGTCGCCCATCCTTCTTAATATCACCTTCCGGAACCTTGTCAACAGCATTCAGTTGGCTGTAAAAGTTCTCTTTGTCTTTCATTTCGGCAGCATCGGTTGGCGCGTACCATTGGATCATGGTAAGGTTTCGAACCCGTGCTCTGAATCTGGCTACAATTATCCTCTCATTAATAGGTTCCCACTAAGTCTTCATGAGCGCAGCGTGGGCGTGAGCGCTGAGCAGGAAAACAACTATACGGTGGCGAGGAGCGTGTTCACCTCGTAGGCCAGCGTATAGCAGAATTTGACCAGACGCCAATCTGTGCTCGCCAAAGTTCGGTTGCTCAGTCCTAGGACCTCAAGCTTCATGCGGCATGCCTCATTGGCTAGTTGTGCCACTTTACCATGCTGGGCTTGGATTAATACACTCCAAGTTCCAATTCTTGTCCGCTGTTTCGCGTTAAAAGTCCTTGCCACCTTAGGTATAGCTTCCGGTGGAAGAGCATTTCATACTCAGCCGCTGGATGCCAGAACAAACGCTGTTTGAGCCGCACCTCTTTAGTGAACAGAAGCTCGGGACGTACCTCTTCAATCTAGCTGAAGTCAGAAGGACAATAGTGTCCAGGTTGCACTACCAGCTAAGCACACAACTCTTAGCTGGCGGTCTTTGTCATCGATTGACCCGTGGAAGCATGATGTAGGAACTTGCAGCCCACGTTGAAAAATGAAAGCCACGCTCTTGCTATGGTGGTAGGATTCAGCACCGGTTGCAGGCAGACTAGGTTTCTGAATGGGCCTGTAATAAAGCATCTCCTCCAAAGTTTGTAGCATGTTTAATATGATTCACATAATATCGTTCGTTCAAAGCTCTTAGGAAGCAGAACAACAAAACAATCAGTAGCTACTTACACAAAGTATAAAAAACCTCATCACAAAAAAGGATTTGACTTGCGATGAACGGCAACCAGCATGTTACCTACCTTGCCTTCGGGACAGGAATCACTTGAAAGGGACTAATTTGTACGGGTAGCTTCCACACAGGATTCGGCATGCTACATATAGATACAGTAAGTTGACTTCAATTCAATTTAACCCTTATCACAAAAGCGTGCAGCGTGGGGTGAATGGATGAGAATGGTTTTCGCTCGAAACCACAGCACCGCACCGTCGCAAATTTTCTGCATGGGCTGGAAAACGAACGCTCTCGGCGGGCACTCCATTGTTTCACATTTTGTCTGAGCGGACGGAGGACATGGCTGGCTGGGCCGCCCAAGGAAGAGGAACCTTGAATAAATCCTTTCGATTATACAAATTTGTAAGAAGGGCTACATGAAAGAATCACATGCTAAGTGGCCTTCCGAGGTTGGACTAGGGGGTCAAGGGACGTGCTGAAATTTATTAGTATTATCAACGAGATTTGCCCTCTCGAGACAATGAATTTCTCTCTTTGTCGTTTGACTTAGAGCTAATTCACTCCTACTTTGTATTTCTTTCTATGTTGCTGCACTACATTACGGATGACCAAGGTTTGCTGTACTAGTGACAGTTCCATCTTATTTATAGTATGACATACAAAAAAATATGCAATCATGTTACTAAATTTGAATTGTCATTCTGTGAAGATGCAAGGAAACTGATCATAAGCAACGAGCTAATTGTAGAGGTTTTATTTATTACTCATTCATAGCTTCAGGCCTTGCAAGCACTAGAACAGCCCAAAATTGTTGTGTTGGAATTTTTGTACTCATTGCTGTTGGGTTCCTCTTTGAGCCGCTATCCCTCACTGCCAATGAAGTAGCCACCAATGATCCTGGTGGTTATCTATGCAAGCAGGAAGGCCCAGGGTTGGCACAGGCCCTTATGGGGACTGATCTTAGAGCCGCATCAGCGCTAATCAGAAATGTCCATCTGAACCTACTACCACCCAGTTAGTTGCCTCAGCAAGGTACTGGTCAGGAACATGCTTCAGGACAATGCCACGGTTTTATGAGACGGAAGACAGCGCCGACATTAGCCCATTCGCCGTTTCAAGTCAGTGATACGCGACTCTACTAAGGGGTCTCATCTATCAGCTCACATGTGCGTAATTACCTAAGCGTGTATCATCGTGTAGCGTGTCAGAGGTAAAAGGGGTCTGAAAACCCCAAAAAATGATGGACGTTATTCCCCAATGTTTTCATAAAGAGGCATCTTACCCCATAGCAGATGGCCTTTTTGCAGGCCCCTGACATCAAAGAAATTTATCGTAGCCAACATCTAACTGCCTTATACTCATATTCGTGCAAATTGAAACGAGCGTGTAATCAGTGAACCGTATAGTACATTTTTTTCATTATCGTCGCAACGCCTTTACCGTCATGACTAATGTTGCATACTACCGTCACACACTACATTCATGCTGCCGTCGATGCATCAATGTCGTCTACCATGAATGTAGCATTTGGCACCAGGATTGTAACACAAATCAAGATGATGGGCCTAGTCTGTTTTGCATCTGTGATCGAAAAGCTGTTGCGTTCTGCATGCAGTTTTTCGGCATTGTTTTGCGGTGTACCAAGGTTACGAAAAATCGATCCATAGTGTTACACTGTTACGTGAACGTAGCTGTGAGCATCGTATAGTGTATTTCTACGGAATTACAGCTTAATAGCTCACTTTGGAGGATATTAGAGCAAGTGGATAACAACATATTTGGTTTTGTTTGGCAAACAAAAACCCTCGTCGACAAAGTCAACCCGTTATAAAGTCGACTAGCAATAGCAGACTTGCGTACTACTACGCACACAAGCTCTGCATAGGGAGTTGCTCACTGCTAGGCGCAATCGAAAAGCTCTACCTCTTCAGAACACTCCTCGCTCGTAGTGGAGCAAAATCTGATTCGAGCAGTGGTAGAGAACAAAATTTGTTAGCTGGACCTTTGGACGTTTGGCTAGCAAAAGTTGTAGGAAAAAACGTCCCTCTCACGATTGGACCTTTAAACGCTTGGTCGTGAAAGTATAGGAAAAAGCGTAGTCGCCAATCACTACGGTGGTGTCGCAAAACTTGATGCCTGGACCTTAACCCTTGGGCAATCAAGGAAAATCAGGTTAAAGGGTAGTCGTTACTTACCTAGGTAAGAACGTGAAGGATTTTTTCGAATAGTAATTTGACGCTTACAACCGACTGATTTCACCAAGTGCGGAACGTGAACTACGCTGACGGCCAGTATGGCGTCAGCAAAACATCGTCCTCCGGATCCCCCTCCTGAAGGGATTCCAGGACCGAGCAACGCTAACCCCAACGACCGAACGATGCCCGAGTGGATGGATCAGTTGGGAATGTACGGACAACGAATAATTCTATCGCTGCGGCCGACTGGAAACAGGCCCTTACCGAACCCATGCATCGTAGGAAAATCCGTTGAATATTTCTGCGGGAGCTCCAAACTGGAATCAGCGGAAACTGAAGACAGAGGTACCTCAAGACGAGAAATGCAGAGCAGGCGAAAAAACTAATGCAGATAACGGAACTCATTGATGGGACAAAAGTAGAGATCGTCTTGCACCCTTTTTTGAACTCTAGTCGATGCGTAGTAAGCTGTCGGGAAGCTATAAATATGACAGAAAGTGAACTCCTTAGCGAATTATCTCCTCAAAAAATAAGCGCCGTGAAAAGGATCTTCCGCACGGAAGACAATCAGAAAATCAATACCCCCACATTGATTTTAACTGTTTGTGGAACTGTCGCACCTCATCGCATCTATTTCGGATTGCTGAGTGTACCTACAAGGATCTTTTACCCGCGACCGATGATATGCTACAATTGTTGTGAATACGGATATACCAAAACCAAATGCCAAAAGACAGCGGTATGCACAAACTGCTACGGAAATGCTCATGCTGAGGGAGAGAAATGCTGTCAAGCATCTTACTGTAAGAACTGTCGCGGAGCCCATGCACCGGTAAGCCGAAAATGCCCGTTGTATTCGAAGGAAGAGAAGATTATAAAAATCAAGGTTGATAACGGTGTGTCTTTTGGTGAAGCACGAAGGGAGTACGAAAAAATACACGGAAAGGATTCATACGCCGCGATCAGCGGAGCTCAGGACAGAGTTGAACGGATTCAGAAGGACAATGAAAGAGACATCGAAATCAAAATGCTTAAGGAAGAAATCGCCAAGCTAAGGGAGATCAACAAAAAACAATCCGATGATGAGAAGGACAGAGAGATTTCTAACCTCCGGAAGGAAATTGCAGAGCTCAAGAAAGTAATAGCAGGTTTGAGCCGGTGCCAAGTTGTACTAGAGAAACAGCGGTTGGATTTGGATATTTCGGAGTCCGAAGGAGCAGTTTCGGATGCAGAAGCTCAAAATACAGAACTGGATGCAATGGAAGAAGATGAGTACGAGACCCGCGATAAAAAGGATCAAAAAGGAAAAAAACGAGGTAAACAGGCAGAAACTGAAAGCGATAACAGCAAAAGCAGTGATAAAGGAAAATGGATAGGCAATGGAGCAAGTTCAGGTACAACAAGGAGAGGAAGGCCAACAAAACACCGGAAAAATGACCAGCGTAAATGAAAAAACCACCAGCGAAACCAATGATGAAGACCTTTGCAGCAATAATGAACACGACCACGGAAATCGAATGGAACCACGATTGAATCTCGAAGCGGAAGCAGTAAACGAAGTCACCAATACCAGAAATCAGCGCAGTTCGCAATTTCCTAGTTGCATACAAGAAACTAGACCAGTAAGTTGGTTGGGGTCAGGTGAAGAGAAAGTAGCCTCCCCACTTCTCACCAGAGAAGAGAATTGTTTGAGAGGCGGGGGCGAGGACGTTACAGTTCCACCTCTGCTCTGCCAGTCTGCTCAACATTCTGCCAATTACATCGTACCAGTAGAAACCGAAACACATCCCCATCCTGAAACCCGAATGCAAACTTTTGCTCCATCAGTCATCTCCTGGAACATTCAAGGATTGAGAACAGGGAGACCGGAAATCAAAGTGATTAACAACGAGAGACAGCCGCTTGTTTATTGTCTTCAGGAAACAATGTGCTCAACTGAGGAACAAGCCCATATTAGAGGATTTTCAACATTTCACCGGATGCGTACAGGAGGCAGAAGAGCATCGGGAGGAGTATTGACAGCAGTCAAGGCAGGTATAGATTGTCATGAAATCAATGTTAATAGTGTCATAGAAGCAGTAGCGGTTATGGTGGGACATCCGTTGAACACTAACATCCTTAACGTATACATTCCACCCGGTAAACCTGTGGAGGAATCTGATATAGTTAGCCTTATTAACCAAGTTCCAGCTCCTTTAATCGTGGTTGGGGACGTGAATGCAAGTCATCCTCTGTGGGGGGCAGCAATAAGCAACAATCGTGGGAGGGTAATGGAAGCAGCTCTTAACGAATGCCAGTTAGCAATATTGAATAATGGAGAAGCTACACATGTGCACCACGCAAACGGAACCATGTCATCCATCGACATAGCATGTTGTTCAAATGATCTAACAGGATCTTTGTCCTTCGATGTACTTGCTGACTCCCACGGTAGTGACCATTTTCCTTTAGTCGTAACTTTCCCAGACACGGGACAGTCCCTCCAACGTAGAACTAATTGGAAAATTGATGAAGCAGATTGGCAACTTTACCAGAATACAGTACAGTTCAAAACAGCACCCAACGTAGAGGACCAAATCGAAGAAATCACCAAGGCAATCTTGAAAGCAGCGGAAATCTCCATACCGAAAACAAAAGGCACTAAACATGGAAGAACGCCAGTTCCGTGGTGGAACCATGAAGTAGCAGAGGCCATAAGGAACCGCAGGAAGGCCCTGAGAAATTTGAAATCAAGTAGCAAAAAGCACACGAATAAGGAGGACCTCTTAAAAAAATTCCAAGAAGCGCGTGGAATAGCCAGAAAAACAATAGCAAGTGCCCAGCAAAAATCTTGGCAAAACTTTGTCAACGGTTTTTCAGTTAACACACCTACTAAAGAAATGTGGACCAATTTCCAGCGCGTCCAGGGGAAACGAGTAAATTCTAGAGTATACGCCATGAAAGTAGATGGGAAAACGGTAACTGGGGATGCAGAAATTGCAGAAACCCTAGCTAAAGCTTTTCAGTCTGTATCTAGCAATAGCAGCTACTCAAAAGACTTTCAAACCTACAAAGAGATGAAGGAAAATCAACCCATACAGTATCCAGAATGCTTCGAAGCGGAATACAACAACCCATTTTCAGTGTACGAGTTGGAACACGCCCTAGAAGGACTGAAAGGATCTACACCAGGAGAAGATCAGATACACTACAGAATGATTTCTATGCTGCCATACGACTGCAAAATGATCCTACTGAAGGCCTATAACCAGCTATGGGAAGAGTCTAAGTATCCAGATGGCTGGCGACATTCAACGGTTGTTCCCATATATAAAGGTAAAGGAGAGCGGTCGAATCCGGACAATTACAGACCAATTTTTCTTAACAGTTGCCTAGGCAAAGTTATGGAAAGATTGATCAATAACCGCCTCATGCATATTCTAGAATCAAGGAAATTGATAAGCTCGCACCAATACGCTTTTCGCAAAGGTAGAACGACAGTTGATCACCTTACAGAAATGGAAAAGATCATCAGGGAAGCCTTCGTCAAGCACGAGTATGCATACGCTGTGTTTTTAGATGTATCAAAAGCGTACGATACAACTTGGCGAAGACTGGTTTTGAACAAATTGTGTGAATGGAAAATCGGAGGAAAACTCCTTCTGTTTCTCGAGACAATGCTACAGAAAAGGTGTTTCAAGGTTTTAGCCAACGGACATCTGTCAACAGAAAAGCTTATGGAGACAGGCCTTTGCCAAGGTTCAGTGCTCAGTGTGACGCTGTTTCTTATCGCTATCGACACCATAACAAGCAACCTACCCTGTAGTATCAGAATATTACTATACTCGGACGATGTTGTAATACTAGCAACGGGAAATAACTCAGCAGTAGTCAATAATCAACTACAACACGCACTTGCTAAGGTCCAGGAATGGCAAGGGGAAACCGGATTCAAAATATCACCAGGAAAAAGTGCCTTAGTCATCTTTAGAAAGAAGCGAATGAGGAAACCAAAGACGAAGCCCATCTTGGTCCTAAATAACCAAACCATTCCGGAGAAAAAGTATCACAAATGCCTCGGTGTGACTTTCGATGAAACTTTAAAGTTTGACGAACATGTAGAGGAAATCAAAGCAGCTTGCCAACAAAGAATTCAAATTCTTCGAGCGGTGGCCGGCAGATCATGGGGAGCTGACAGAGCTACTCTCATTAAACTCTATCGCGCAACAACCGTGGAAAAACTTTTATATGCAGCACCAATCGTTTCAGCATCAAACAGCAAAACGATCAAAAAACTAGAAACAGTGCACAATACCGGATTGAGGATAATTTGTGGAGCATTTAGAACCAGCCCGATTTCCAGCTTACAAGTTGAAACAGGAATCCCCAGTTTTGAAAATCTTCTAAGACAACGAACTGCCTTACATTCTGTCAAGAAAACATGTGAACATCCCGCTGGGGCAGTTGACACTGAAGGTCAAATAGAAGTATCCTCGAACTACAGTAGCAGCAGTGATGAAAGTTCAGGCGAGATATGGGGAGAAAACGTTGCGGAAGTGGAACTCGCCGAAACAGCGGAGTTAAGAGGAATGCGTATAATTGACGACCTACAACTGGACGTGCCTCCAGTGGAACACTACACCGTCCCTAATATACCGCCTTGGAACATGATCAAGATACCTCTTGACAAACGAATGTTGGAAGCCTCTCGTGAAGGACTACAGCAAGCAGCAATGAGAAACTTGTTTTCCAGTATTCGATCCACTAAGTATCGAATATACAAAAGCATCTATACTGACGGTTCAAAACGAGAGAATGCCTGTAGCTACAGCGTGGTATGTGAAGCCAACGTCATTCGGAAGAGGATCTACGGGAACAGTAGTATATATGCAGCAGAATGTGCAGCTTTAAAAGAAGCATTCCAATGGATAATTGATAACGAGCAATTGGGAGCATATTTGATATGCACCGATTCGTTAAGTGCTGTATCTAAACTGGAAAAATACAAACTTAAAAGTAAGTGGCAAGAAGATATGTTGCAACTGTATCGCAGAATAAGGGAAAATGGAAGCGACGTACAAATCATGTGGCTCCCTAGCCACATAGGAATAGCAGGGAATGAGAAAGCGGATTATGAAGCGAAACGTGCATTGGATGATCCTTACGTTACGGTGACTCCAGTGGATCTCAATGAAATCAAAACGATCGTAAAAAATCAATTTATCAACCGGTGGCAGGCTCTATGGTCAACTACTAGGGACAACAAACTATGTGAAGTTAAACCCTCTGTCAGACCCTTCACATCAGCATTCATCGGAAACCGAAAGGATGATATTGTTCTGGCCCGACTCCGGATTGGGCATACAAAGATCACTCACCAATACCTAATGGAAAAGGAACAGCCCCCCAGGTGCCAACATTGTAACGCCCCATTATCAGTTAAACACTTTATGACCGATTGTCCTGTTCTAGAAGAAGAAAGAGATAGAGCAGATATTTCCACAAATCTCCAAGATGTGCTAGAAGATAATCTTGATAAAGCAAAAAAAGTCATTGAATATCTTAAGAAAATCGATATGTATGATAAAATTTGAGTTAAATGTGTAATAGTTAAATATCGCACTTTAGTGGATCCGAATGACAATAGTTAAAAGATCCACTTTAATAAATAAATAAATAAAAAAAAAAAAAAAAAGATGATGGGAGTACGAAATGACAGTTTTGAAATGTAGAGTTGGAGTTCAAGTGGTTCCGAAAACTGCGAAAGAAAAATGCGGATAACTCGTGCTAGAGGGTGTCAAGGGCGTTACTTGGGGTCTGAGGGGGTTTAAGGGGGATTTCAGAGGCATTCCAAGAAGCTTCAGAGCATTCTCAGCGGATTTCAGAAACGTTACAGAGGCGTTACATGGCGTTTTCTGGGGTTTCGGAGGGTCTGAGGTGCGTTACATGGGGTTTCTGGGGGTATTAGGGGCATTTTGGAGGCATTCCAAAGAGCTTCAGAGCATTTTCGGCGGATTTCAGAAACGTTACAGAGGCGTTACATGGCGTTTTCTGGGGTTTCGGAGGGTCTGAGGTGCGTTACATGGGGTTTCTGGGGGTATTAGGGGGATTTTGGAGGCATTCCAAAGAGCTTCAGAGCATTTTCGGCAGATTTCAGAAACGTTACGGAGGCGTTACATGGCGTTTTCTGGGGTTTCGGAGGGTCTTAGGTGCGTTACATGGGGTTTCTGGGGGTATTAGGGGGATTTTGGAGGCATTCCAAAGAGCTTCAGAGCATTTTCAGCGGGTTTCAGTAACGTTACGGAGGCGTTACATGGCGTTTTCTGGGGTTTCGGAGGGACTGAGATGCGTTACATGGGGTTTCTGGGGCTATTAGGGGGATTTTGGAGGCATTCCAAGAAGCTTCAGTGCATTTTCAGCGGGTTTCAGTAACGTTATGGAGGCGTTACATGGCGTTTTCTGGGGTTTCGGAGGGTCTGAGATGCGTTACATGGGGTTTCTGGGGATATTAGGGGGATTTTGGAGGCATTCCAAAGAGCTTCAGAGCACTTTCGGCGGATTTCAGAAACGTTACGGAGGCGTTACATGGCGTTTTCTGGGGTTTCGGAGGGTCTGAGGTGCGTTACATGGGGTTTCTGGGGGTGTTAGGGGGATTTTGGAGGCATTCCAAAGAGCTTCAGAGCATTTTCGGCGGATTTCAGAAACGTTACGGAGGCGTTACATGGCGTTTTCTGGGGTTTCGGAGGGTCTAAGGTGCGTTACATGGGGTTTCTGGGGGTGCTAGGGGGATTTTGGAGGCATTCCAAGAAGCTTCAGAGCATTTTCGGCAGATTTCAGAAACGTTACGGAGGCGTGACGTGCGTTACATGGGGTTTCTGGTGGTATTAGGGGGATTTTGGAGACATTCCAAGAAGCTTCAGAGCATTTTCAGCGGATTTGATTTCAAAGTCGTTACAAAGGCGTTTTTGACGATGGCGGAAACCCTCAGTAGTGTCCCTGTATTGTCCCAGAAACCCCAAGCGCCATATTTAATTTCAAAATGGCCTAGGATATCGGGTTTCAACATCAGCTCAATTAGCCAGGTCTGAAAATATCCGTATGGCATGAGAATTTTTTATTTGTTAGACGTGGGCCGTAACTATTCAGTTGGGAGCCACTGACTTTTGTCCCCCTGCTCCATTGGTGGTTATGACCCTCGGAACGCACAATCCGAAAATCTTTGTCTCCGCTTCTTCACACTTCCGGTTCCTAAATTATACGCATGTCCCGTTCGCAGTTTTCGGAACCACTGGTATTTCATTGGTTCACTCAATTTGAAAATCCACTACATTTTTTGCCGTGATTAAAAAAATGTCACAGTCACCCATGAATATTTCATCTGGTCATACGTGAATGTTTTTGTTGCATGATAGTCAAGACCATACATCCACGATTATCATGCAAACTACAGTTTTTGATAGTACATTTTGGATCACTGCGTGTAATCAACAAACGCAGCTTTTGTTTGATGTTGTAAGCCACACACGAAATCACATTCACAACGCGTGTTTGTTGGGTTGCTTTATTCAACTAATCGCATGCTCCTCTTACCGTACATTAATATTGAAGCGAGTTTGAAGTGTTTTGTGATCATAGGCGATGGAAAAAATGATTCCAAAAACAGATCAACAAACCAAAATAAACGTTAAACAAAAAAATGTTGATGTTTTCGCATTTGACAGTGGGCGCTATTTATTAGCGCCCAGGACATCCTGTCTACCATGATTCCAATGCATTGATATAGGCCGTGTCAGGGGCCTGCCTTTTTGCACCACTTCCTTTTTACTAACCAGTTTTTGAAATCGCTAAAAATCTATGAAAATGCATTAATTTTGTGAATATTTCTGCTGAATTATGAAGCAAACATATTATTTTTTTTGCTATTACCACTTTGAATGCCTAACAAATGATGCTGTTTATCAATAAAATGATGAAAGTTTGAAAAATGGCATTTTACCAAAGATGGTTAGAAGGAAAAAGATGACCGACTCTAAATTTGCATGAAACACTACCGCCATCGGTTGAGTGAGAAGCGCAAAAAAACATCCTTTTTGGCTGGAACCAAGTTAACGTGTACTACTTTGACGCTAAGTTAAAACACGCTAAAGTAGCGCAACACAAAATTGCGTCGAAATAATCTGATTCATCTTTTTTTTGAATATATTTATCTTGCTTATAAAATGGCATTTGAATGTATCTAATTTATTAGACACGACTAAGTAAACAGAATAATATGTTTTTTTCCTTGATTTTCGGACACACATTGGAATCATCACTTGCGTGGTTGCATCTCAAATTCCTTCCAAGAAATTTTGAAGGAAATCCAGTCACGAAGATAAACTACAATGCCTGTCATGGAAAAATGGAACCCTTAAATAAAGGTTGAATTAGGGTAAATGTGCCAATAGTGGTGCTAGTTGTAGCCCCTTGTAGTAAAATAATTGAATAAAATTGATAAAACCACAAAATAAAAGGTCTCAAAACGTTAATCGGTAGTTTTTCACTTAACGGTTCCTATTATGGAGGTAAAATTTAACATTGGTTCCTATAGTGGCGCATTCCATTGAATGCGGACCCACCACTATAGGAACACTACCACCACTATAGGTGCAAGGGAGCAAAAAAAAATAAGGAAAATAATTGTTTAAAATAGAGTTATCGGCAAATCCTGAACATGATGATGAATTTATGTTATTGGTTAGGTATGAGGCATCTATTAGAAATGGCAATTACTAGCTTTTTGGTCAAAATAGTGCTAAATTGCCACTACCACCACTATTGGTACTACCTCCACTAAGGGAGCTTTTACCCTACTGCATCAATTGATTATTTGATTTGGCAAATTACATTTTATTATCAATTGCGTGACTGTGTGAAACAAGTTTAGCGAGAATTCAATTAAGAGTGCATTAGTTGAGTTTTGCACACCAGAGCGGCGCTATTCGTGTTGCTTGGTAGGAGAAGGAGTCGTCCTTCTAACCATCTTTGTTCTTAATAGCCCACCTTACCCTACAGAATTGTGCTTGAAAATGCAGTAATTTAATCTGAATATGTACTACACGCAAAGAAATAAACTGTAAACACAATTGAATTCTAGTTCAAATCAACCGATATTTCAGTTTACTTTAGCGACAAACTGATTTCTAGTTTAAACTGTACTGTTGCATTGTTTGATAATACAAATGTTTTCATTTGATGAAATTTTTGACAGTTTGTTAGAACAAACAGAGATTTGATAGTTTCAACATAAAATAACAGTTTTGTGACTAACAAACCCGAAATGTGATTGTGTTGGTGATGGAAGCTCCTGCGGCAGCACGGAAATCGATTTTTAGACATTCGGCAAGCGGATGGAATGGAGAACGGTTTAAAAAAGACAAAAAGGTGAAACCGACTAACTTTTTGTGGATGCTTTTTTGAGTACCTGCGCGTTATCCATCACGGTCAAAACTGCACTTGGAAGTTGGTGATGGATTTGCTACACTTTCCTCGTTGTGGCGATGTTGGGGTAAGAACTTTGAAGATGTGTGAGTGCTTCCGGGACATGTTTGTGGTCCCCATTTTGTAGAAACAAATGCAGTTTTTTAAGGACAGACTTGTTAGAATCCCACTCCTACTCCCGATTTCGAAAGCACAAATCTCTTCGTAAACAATACCAGCGCACCTGAGCTTCTTATTTTAAGTTTATTACAAGTGAGCAAGAACAAAATAATAAAATGCACTGTTGTTTTAAGCTTGCTTCTTGAGGTTTGTGCGTCTGAAGTTATGATGCACTGATGAAGCGGGATTTAAAGACGTTTGTCCTTAACGTTATATGGAATGATGGGAATTGGTTATTTTGATCGATAAACTGCAAGTGAGAACAAAGGAATATAACTTTGGAATAAGGAAACGATTGTTTTGAATAAACCTCATTTTTCTGCATGTGTTCAACATCATAGCCGTAGCTATCAAATTCTAGAGCACAATGAGAGTTTCAACACCCTATGTTACGTTTTTACGATAGCAGTTTCAGCAAATCAATTGATATTATAATCAAGAGTCCTATTTTATCCTGCAGCCATGCTATTGATTATCAAATATGTATCTTTAATCTGATCTCACATAGTCCTTCTACTGGGAATCCTTATTGAACATATTTCAGTTTCGGAACCAAAGGGCATTATTCAAGGTAACTGCTCTCAACATCATCCGTGGACCTTGACTTCTTTTTAATTGAAGATTGTGAAACTGTTTCGTTCAGTTTTTTTTTTGTATTTTTATTGAACATTATTGCAAAAATAACGATCAATCTTAAAATTTCCCCAAAATATTTTCCAATCGATTTACTTGCATTGGACGGATGATGATATGTATCGATGCCCTAGCATATCTAGATTGAGTTTAAATAAGGGCGAAAGTAACATGAGAGAGTTCTCTTCATCGACTCTCTCTTCTGCAAATTAAAGTGACAAGATACAAATTCTATCGAACTTTTTTACACTTAGACGCTAGATTGCATCGCAACCTAGCGATTTATGACCAAAAAAATCAACCATACTTACATCTTGTCACTTTAATCTGAAGAAGAGAGAGTCGATGAAGAGAATTCTCTCATGTTACTTTCGCCCTTATTTAAACTCAATCTAGATATGTGTACTGTACAAGCACACGTGCCCCGCAATCAGTGTCGAGTTCGGGTTCGGGCTCCTGGAATCTGTCGAACATCTTCGCAATTTATCGCATATGCGGAGAATCCCTTTCACCACCTATAAGAAGAAAACTCGACAAAATCTCTAAAACGGTCCGCCTCCGGGGTGGTAGATACGTACGTATAATACAATTTTCATATGCCTCCCTAGTCCCTATCCTATCGACGGCAACGATACCGGTTCCTCAACAGCCGATCCGTTTTGCCAGTACGTACAGTGTGTTAAACGATTGTTTGTGCAGCATTTTTTTTAAATTCGTTTTGTGCCAAAAGTCTGCCAAAATTTAAGCCTCCTCACAAAATTCTAACGGTTGGCATTTTAGAAAAGATGCTTATGTTTTTCGAAACTATGTAGAAGTTAAAAGAATAAAATCAAATGTTTCTTTTGTAGAAAAGTTATTTTCCTTTAGGCAGACATGCTTATGATTACCTAATCAAAAAATCATACATTTAATCAAATGATGATAAAAATTATTATCATTCCATCTTTGAAAGTTGATTAAAATTCACTTAAATAATTTACTAGACGATTTTTTTTTGTTTTATTTTGTAGTAAACTCATTTGCAGTTGATTAAACTTCACGTTATTGTTGAAAAGTTTAAATTGAGTTTTAAAAGTTACAGACCCTTCAATGGAATTTTCCGACAATTTTTGAAATTCTACTCAAGAAATAATCCATGCAATGTTTTTGAAATATTGATGCAAATTTATTTAACAATCGGTGTACGGATAAATAATCGACACACTTCACAGTAGCGTGCGTTTCGAAGAATGTTAGAATGTTAGAACGATGCTTTCATGGCAATTTCGTTTTTTTTTCTAACGAGGTCACATCCGTGCCCGAGGTTGGGGTTCATTGATTGACAGTTTGCTCTCATTACCTCTCATCGTGCCAAACTTCGAATAAGGAGTCACGGGTTGATGTGAGCCCAATTCACAGTTCTATCTTTTATTCTTTCCTTTAAATCATTATTGCTCAAGAAGTTGTACATTTTGCATAAGACTTATTATTGGCTTAACTCTAATTCGTCACCACCAGATTTGAATTCACAAAAATAAAAAATAAACGATCTTTGGAATATTCTCAAAACTATTATTCACAAGATATTTGTAAATTGGAGTTTTGCAATATGTATACAAAATACACGATACAAAAAGATTAATAAGCTCTTGGGTAACACCACTTGTGTTGACATTTTTGCAAATTCATTATCTTTATTCATCGAAAATAGTACACTGTATATGTATATTGTATTTACATATACAATATACATATTTATTTATAAAAACAACGAATGAAAAAGACACAGAATCAATTAGCACTAATAAATTAATGCCTCGCTGTATTTTTTCAGACTCATTTTGTGTGCCAATAAACTTGACAGAATTTTACCATTTCTTCTTCTGCCCCATCGTCCCCTAAAAGAGAAATTTGAAGCTTGTTATCGTTAAACCCTCTAACGAACGTCTTTTGGGTTGAACGAGATCGCACTCAGGCTTGAAACATCATCAGACGAGTTAACAAATATTGTGTTTGGCAACACAAATTTATAATACACCCCACATATTTTGCCGAACGTTTTCACCCCGTTGTTGGTTTGAATGTTCAATCTCACGACGAAAACAGTATCAAATTTCGAAAACAACATAGAGGTCATCAGCGTTTAAATTTATAGTCTTGAAAGTGGAAAGACAACACCTTGAATTTATTGCCGAATTTTGGAAGCAACTTTCTTTAGAGACTTTATTCGATAGCACCAGATGTTTACCATTAAATAGAGATTCTATCAGTGCATTGTGTATTGGAGGTGAGGTACGAGCACCCTTCTTTAGCCCATACCCTCATGTTCATCCTTTTCTAAAAACAGACGATTTAAGCATCCATTATTCTTTTTGTTATCATGCATGTTCACTGCTAACATAACAAAAAAAAAACAGTGCTTATTAGCTTTTTTTTCGATAGGATGAAAAATGGAGCACTTTGCTGATGATGGGCTCCATTCCTTACATGCCAGATTCAATGATCCGCGGGAGCTCGATTATCTGTAAATCAGCCTTACGGCTTGAAAGGGTTGATTTTTTTTATTCTTGAATCACTTAACCTAATTTACAGTTATTTTGTCCACTAGGGCACTACGTGAGCGATTCCAATTGGCGGCTGCACTGACACTTTGTGTAGCGCTTAAGAACAAGGTATTTGGAGTACATTGCTCAAAATTTCTAGAGCACCGTTTTTAGAACCGTTGAACGGATTTCGATTAAAATGCATCACGCTGTTGACAATCACTGAACAATTAGCGTGATGCATTTTCATCCAAATTCGTTCAATGGTTCTAAACAACGGTGCTCTAGAAATTTTGAGATATGTACTCCAAATACCTTGTCTGTATTCTATTCTTATTCTACTATATCGAACTGGTTGCCGTGGCGCTGCTGTCACTTTACTACCCTGCCCATGGGTAGAATGATGAGCACGAGGATGTTGTTGATGTGTGGCTCTTGTTCCTTCTCCAGTCCAATTGAGGGTCCATTATGAGTTGCTGTTAGCCGATATCCAGGTTTCCGGGTCCGTTAGAGCATATGCTCAGAAGAGGGTCAGGTGTCAGCTGCCCTCGGGGGGAAGAGCAACTGACGAAAAATTGCAAGTGCCGGAGCTGGGATCGAACGCATGACCATCCACTTATGAAGTGAACGTGTAGCCACTACGCTACGGGCCCCGGCGAAAGGGTTGATTATCCATGTTTTTTTTTGTATTTTTAATGATAATCGTTTAAAACTGTTCGCAACATTTAGCATTTTTAATTAATGACAGAATTACGCATGGCAGTGTGATTACTGGTAGGATTCGATTATCCAGGGACTTGAAAAAATAATCCATATAATATAAATGAATCTCTTGGAAAGTTGAACCATTTGATATTTCGTTATTTATGTTAGGGCAACTTTACTGGTTTTCCTTCTGGGGATATTTTTCAGCCATTTTATCTGTAGATTACTTCAGAAATTTCTTCTGATAATTTCTCCAAGAATTGCTCCTGGGTATCCTTCCAGGAACTTCATTTGTTGATTACCTGAGAATTGTCATCTGGGGACTCATTCAGGAAATTCTGCAGGGCTGAGAAATCCTACAGAAACTTTTTCAGAGGACTCCACCAGGAATTTCTACAAGGAATTGATAAAAGAAATCCTTCTAGGGATTCCTTCCCTAGACGGTCTTCTGTTGGTTCCTCCATATTGCTTCATAGATTCCTTCTGGGATTGTTTTGAGAATTTCCTCCAAAAGTTCTTACTGTTATGTGAATAATCCAGAAGCTCGGTCTAGGAATTTCTCCAGGAAATCCTGAAGGATTCATACCAATAGATCCTGGGAGATTCCCAAATGGAAATTCTTGAATGTTTTCCGAAACAATTTCTGCAGGATTTCCAGAATGAACTCCATGAGGGCTCACAGATAAAACTTCTGGAGGATCTCAGGAAAGTGGTGCTGGGGGATTTTTAGACGGAACTCCTGGAGTTTTTTTTTTTTTTAATTACATATCTGCTGAAGATTTCAATAAACAACTCCTTGATCATTCCCGAAAATTACTACTAAAGTATTCTCCTAAAGAACTTAAGAAGAACATTCAGAAGGTACTTCCGGAGGATTTCCAAAACAATACAATCTGTAGGATTTTCAGAAGGAATTCCTGGTGGATTTCTTGATTAAATTTCATGCCCTGAATGAACTCTTGAAGGATGCCCAGTTGAAAATCCGAAAGAACTTTCTAATATGATTCTGGGGAAATACAACAGAAACCCTTGGATGGATGTATTCCAGAAGAAATTCTTTCAGGAACTCCAAAAAGAACTTCTACGGTAATCCCAGAAAAAAATCTTGGAGGAATCCCGGCAGAAGCTCAATGAGAAATATCTGAACAAATATCAGAACTATTTTCGGTCTTTGGTGTTGGTGCGCAATCCCAAAAAAGTCCCTGAACTCATTGAATAATCTCGGGAGGAACCCCTGTTGAAAACCCTGAAAAACTTTTTGAGTATTTGAAGAATTTGTGGGCAAACCCCAGAATGATTCCTGAAGGATCCTCAGATCTCAGGAATTACTGGAGAATTTGAGAAATATTCGAAATAATGGACTGTGTTTGAGCTGTCAAACGCACACGAAAGAAGAACCTGCAGGAAAGCAATGCGATGTGGGAGTGGGGAGTGGGAGTGGGCAGTGAGCAACCAAAAGCAACATTCTTTCAATGACATCCGTACATACTTTACCGGAAAAGAGTCTAAACCAAGTCTAAACTACGATGAGCTATATCAGCGCTACCGATACCTTCAAGAATTACTGATTCTCACATACGAGAAAACTGTCTGTTGATTGACGTAAACACCCCAACTAGGTAAAGTTGGGGCCCGTGGCGTAGTGGCTACAAGTTTGCTTCATAAGCAGATGGTCATGGGTTCGATCCCAGCCCCCAGCACTTTCGTCAGTTGTTCTTTCCCCCTGAGAGCAGCTGACACTGACCCTCTTCTGAGCCCCCATGGCTCAAATGGACCCGGTATCTTGGACATCGGTGAACGGCAACCCATAATGGACCCCCAATCGGACTGGAAGAAGGAACAACTAGCAGCCACACATCAACACCCTCGTGCTCATCATTCTACCATGATAGGGTAGAAAGTGAAAGCAGCGCAACGGCGACCAGTTGGATATAGTAGAACTAGAATAGAATACTTTTAGGCGCTGTACAGTTGTACAAATTGTAAGTACAGCTTCCAATTGGAATCGCTTACGCAGTGCCTTAGTGGACAGAAGAGCTGTAAATTTGGTTTAGGCGCCATCCACAAATTACGTAACGCTCTAGAGGGAGGGGGGAGTATGGCTAAGCGTTACGGTCCATATAAAAATTTTCGAGTTTTCATACAAAAAAGCGTTACGGAGGGGGGAAGGGGGTCAAAAAATGTCGATTTTAGCATTACGTAATAAATGGATGCTGCCTAAGTGATTGAAGAATAAAAAATAAAAGAACTAGGTTAAGTTGGTGCATATTCAGTGGATTGGCTGCGATTTTGAAAACGTCCAGGGCGGTGGGGGAATTTTTACTGCGGTAGATGCGAAAAATCGCGGCATTAGAATCCGAAGAAGATAAGTGCCCAGACAACCAATTTGCACGTGTAATGGCATTTATGATCGTGTTATACGTACTTTCATACGGTAAAGTTACATCGCATAATAAGTGCCTTATGCGTACAAAATGGAGGCAATATACGTGCATTTGCGGGACAATAAAAACACAATATGACTTGATGCGATATCTTATGCGATGTATGGTGTACGCTATTGCGACGTAATATAGCATCAAGTGACTTAATAATATTCAATAAAAAAAACAAAAAATCTTGACGCCAGTGTCGAACTAATGACCTTTGGATTATCGAGCAACACATTACACTTAACAAGAATTACAACTTGTGTGTTCCTGGTAAGAAGTTCAGTTTGCTCAGTCACGCTAAAACAAGTGAAACGTTCCATTTACATGCAAACTCTGCCATTAAATACAAAACAGTTTCTCTTAACGTGTTTCTATGTGAAAATTATATGTAAATCTTCGCCACAGTTTGTAAACTATTCTTCCAAGCCCTATATGGCTAAATTAGCTGAATATATAAGTCTTATTGTAGCTTTAGCTGTTATTGATCTGTTGGAACTTCAAGTGAAATATAATGTACGTGCACTTTGAAATTATACATATACAATATAAGCAACTCAAAAACGGGGAGCACAGGAAGAAAAATACGTGTTCAAATTGAATGACCAAAACAGTCGAGTCCACATACCTCAGCCACAATGTAGTCATACTTTATGCTGGTTATTGTATTCTCATACAACTTCACCAGATACATAGAAATAAGTTCAATAAATAACATCATATGCAATGATGGAAATGGTCCCTCCGCTGGTCATATGCGGTTGTATCTTAAAATAGTACTCTATACGATGTACTGCGTGCATATTTATGTATGTGACTACAGATTGTCTGGGCGTGCCATGATCATCATGAACCGGATAACACTTCGAGTGGGCAAGCAGCTCAAAAAGGGCTTACTGTAGAAGTATGAAGTATGATAAAATCAAAATCCTGAACAACAACACGATGGTAACCCGACTAGGCGATCATAACAAAATTATATCATAATATGTTATTATGTTATGCAGATATTTTCTAACATAGGCAGTTATAATTTAGATGCAGGATGTTGTTAAAATAACAAAAATACTAACTAAAAATCATAAGGGTTCTAACAAAAGTGTATCAGAGTTTGTTACAAATACATCAAAAATATATCAAGCCCTGTTCTAAGTTTTTGATAAAATATATCAAAATTATAATACAGTTTGATATTTTCAATTAGGGTAAAAATCAAATAGGGTAAAAACTAACTTTTTTTTACTCATTTTTGGGGAATTACTTTAAGTGTGTTATTCTATTTTTAGAAAATAATAGGTCACATGAAAAACTCTCGAGTTTATTATAAAACTTACAAGCATGGGCGGGATTTGAACCACCAATCCTGCCATCGTGAATTTTCAGTCGCCTTTACCAATAGACCACCTCACGGCGAAATTCTATCTCTTTCGCTCTTTCAGAGAGTTTGAAAACAACAGGACCAGTACCTGTCAAATTTGACAGGTGTTGGTCCTGTTGTTTTCTAATTTCCCGTAGGAGAGAAAGAGAGCGATTTCTTGATGACGTCACCGTGCAATGGGCAATGAGGCTATCACAGCACTTGAAGTGAGGGACGAAAGAAGCTTTACTGGTTCTACGTATTGCCAGTTTCCTTATTCCCCCATCTCTTGTTTGTCAGTCGCAGGACAAAAATAGACAGAGATTTGAATGCAAGATCAAACAATGAACCTCTCCCTCTTACCAACAGCGCTATCGCAGTGCGCAGACATGCGCACTGAAACACTAATAACAGTGGTGGCATGGCCCGTCGTCGGCTATTTCCAAGGAGCAAAGAGAACGACGAAAAAGTTGCTAGGTAGTTGACTATTTATGATTGAGCTTCGTCATGGGGTGAATTTTGGCGGCGACAAAGATTCTTTCCGGACGGAGATGATTTCTATTTTATTTTTTTGTTTTTTTTTTTCGCGCTGCGAGAACGGCGATTATACACGTACCTACGTGAGCGAAGGTAAAATGTGGCTTTGTTTTGATTGATCACAATTATATCATATGCCGATATGATTACTTCTGCAGATGCTATTAAGTTTTATTCTGTTTTAGATTATTTTTAGTAATGAAAAAAGGTATTTATGATATAAAGTCAAACAATATATGGTCGAATAATAATAGATCGAAAGAAAAAAAATGCATTCATCAATTGAGCAGAATTGTCTGTATACATAGTTGACAATTTTATTGATTAGAATTATTTAGTAGTATCACATTTGCTATCTCCACGCTCACTAACATTCAATACTTCATAATACATAGTCTGTTCGGTACTTTTTGATGTTATAATTAGAAGTTAGAATAGCAGTACTGTTGAAATGACATATAAATCCAACTATAAGTTTACTCAATTTTGAGATTAAAAAAACTCATGTGCAGATGCATCACTTTTTGGAGCTAAAATTTTACTTAACCTATAAGAATTGGGAAACTTAGAAAAATGATAGGATTTTGACACCGTAACGGGAGGGATATTGAAAGAAGGATATAAATACTTAGATAAACATATCGATAGCTATGATGCTATATTTGACCAAAAACTCAAATTAAAGCAATGAATAAAATAAAAAATACGGAAGAGTCTGATGAAATTTCTAGAAGTTGCAATGCCTTTATTTTTTACTTCATAATATGAAACAGCAGTCAATAAACTAAAGAAGGTATATTTACTATGTAATGGTTATATCTGCGATAAATTTTCTCCGATTTTGACAATATTGATCTCATTTAATCCAGATTTATTTTTTCCATCTAAAACAAATCCGACTGAACCGATCTGATCATCGTGGGTTGAGGATACCCCGAATTGCCATACGCGTGGAATTTTCCATAGACCATCTGCAATAGCATGTCTGCTCAGCCTAGGCCCAAAGTATTGACTTCAAAGTAATCATTACGAAGCATGTTTCACGAGAGACCATGTCTTTTCAATACGCTAACTCCAACAATAACGATATTAGAATAGTGGAGCTTAGAAGCAAAGGAGTGTAAGTTACAAAAACCCACTTTCGAGTAAATGAGCTTTGAAGTTTTTCATCAGTTTTTCATTCCATTCAAAATGTATGGAATTTCAATATCAGCTCAATTTTCTCTGATTACTGTATTTTTTTCTTATCATCATAAAAATAATCTTTTAAATGTTCCTGAAAGCTTGAAATCTGAAGATTTTTTGATATGCTCAGCTCAAACTCGACAAAATGGTCACTTACATCTCTTGGCATCTGGGCCCCTCAATAGCATAAAAACATGTTGCAGAAAATTTGGACTTTTGGGAATACCGCGTAACCCAATCGTACTATTCGCATAACCAATAAATAAAAAAAAAAGATTCCTCATTCAAACGAGTCGAAGTTCACTTAAATCGGTTCAAAGTTGAAAAAATATGAGTACTTTTCAGTTTTGAGGGTAGCCGGATACGCTTCCGGCATTCTACGCAATAAAAAGCAAGCAAAACTGCAGCCTCTCAACAGCAAATGAATGTTTTTTTCATAAATTTTCAATTACATAGAATAAAGCTGTTTCCTTCTAAGCATTTTTTGATCTTTTACCTGCATCCATCGACCTTTTGCTCTACAAATAATGAAAAATACGAATACATAATCAAATTTCTCATTTTTTGTAATAAAGCTAAAATTAAAATAATTTCATATTCTAATATAGTTATGTTATTTTTTCAACTGATCATATTGTTCAGTTGCAAAAATAACAAAGTTATAACAGAGTTTGTTCTGATTTATTTGTAACAAAACTAGTTACAAAAGATTATAATATATTTTGTTATAATTTAGTTTGAAAAAGTAATAAACAGTCCATGTCATAACAAAATTATAACATGATTTGTTAGTTATATCACATTAAGATATAATTATGATATATTCTTGTTATGTTCATCTAGTCGGGAATCTTGACTGATTCGAGGGCAAAATGACTCACGATCCCAAGCTGGCAGCCAACCTGAAAAAGTAGATAGTAAAATATCAGATGGAGTATTACGCGCATTGAATGACAAGGAAGAATTAGCAGCTTAGCGGTCTAAAAAAGAGAATGGAATATGCCGTGGGACGCAGTAGGGAACCCAAGAAAACCATAAAATGTTCGCATCATGTGAGTCGACACAGAGCATCTTGCCCTCACAAGTTCCTACCTCATGCTACCACAGGTTAATCGATGACAAGGAATCGCATAGCAATTTGTTTACCAAGACAAAATGCTTAATACATCTTCTCTTCCCATGTCCGAACTCTTAGTGATATCTCGTAGTAAAAAAGAGACGTCCTCGGTTATGGGCCAAGATACATGCCATCACTTCCTTCCCTTTCCTCAATTGACCTGCATTCGAACGCGACCGGCGCTGATATTGCTTATTGAAAAGCATTGGGATGTCAGCATTTGACACATTCCAGCGTAACGGGACACCGCGAGGAACTAACTTTCGTGAACAAATGACGTCTGCAATCAATTATAATGTTCATGATCATATGGTTTAACAGGTTTTATAACAAGCTTATTAGATGTACTTGCTGATGCAATACTTGTTCTATGGGGTTTTGGTTCCAATTTACTTTATATAACATGTTACATTTCGTAACGGGACACCATCGCAGAAATCTTCTTCTTAAAATTTTCAATCTGAAATGCGTATATTAGCTCTGTTATGAAGTTTTGAATAATAGAGTCTTCTAGACATTTCTTCTTTGGATTGATGTGAACAATATTGCCGAAGTGAGTTTTACTGAGAAATGTATAGTTTTGGAAATATTCTTGATTTAGTTTTGGGAGCGCAGCGTTACGCTCGCGTGAAAACAGTGTTTTGCAAATGGTGTCCCGTTACGGCTAAAGTCATCTAGTTGTAGATTGAATGCTTTGCTAGATAGAATGTTGGTGTCTTCGGCAATATTTTTCAGACAGATAGTAGCTGTCCGGCAGTACACCAATAGTCCTTCAAACCCTCTCTGGCCCTATGGTGGCCATCGGAATGGGCCCTGGAGAACCTGTTTAGAGTTTTATTTAACCTTCACGTATCCAACCCTCTACAACTCATTTTCAAAATGCTGGCATTTCGCCAATTTTCAGTCGAATTTTTTGAAGTCGCCCTCAATTGATCATTAATTAGAGCTAGTTTATTATACTCAAGTGGCCATGCAATATCCGGAACCATTCCGGAGATATTCCGGATTGTGCTGGGGTGCAGGGGGTTGTCAAAATGGCTAAAAGTGATTATTTCGTATGTTGTTGTGTTTGAACCATCAATTTTCAACGACATTTTTGTTGCGAATAGTGAAACACAACTACTATAACCAGATTTGAATCAGTTGGCCCATCCGGATTCCCGTGACAGGTTCCGCGAGGCCTCATTGGGGACACTTCTGGCTTTCAACCTAAACATGCCGTGCGACATATCAATCTTCATGATTTCGAATGACTGAGTCAGAAACGATAGACCACAGATAAACAGACGTAACACTGGCGAAATTTCTATCGACCATGCTTTTAACGATCATTTTATATCTTCATAGTTGTCGCTTTCACAACCAAAGGCGGGCACATCGTTTTATTTGCGTTTGACGTTTAACACTAGCGCCTTCTGTTGACGATATTGCACAACGCAGTGTTTCGTGAAACATTTCCACCAGGTGATGGTAGTGTGAACTGGGCGATGATTTTCACGAAAATTGTTCTAGGTGTTACGTCTGTTTGTCTGTGGATAGACTGAAGTATGTATCAACTAAATGGCCATCTCGGAACATTTAGCACAGGATCCACAGGGGTGTCATCGGGAACATTTCTGGTTTGTAACCAAAACATGCCGAGCGACGTATCAATCTTCATTTCGCAAGAATGGGATAGAAAAAAATGACTTAAGTATGTATCAACTGATATGGCCGCTTCGTAACATCTTGAGCAGGTTCCGCGGGGGCCTCTCAAACACAACACACACGAAATAATCACTTTTAGCCATTTGGCAAAACAGATCCCTTCCCCACCCCCTGACCCCAGTACAATCCGGAATATCTGTGGAATGGTTTCGGATACTACATGGTCATTTGAGTGTAATAAATAAGCACCAATTTATGATCGATCAAGGGCGATTAAAAAAAATCGAATGAAAATTGACGAAATGCCAACATTTTGAAAATGAGTTATCAAGGGGCGGGTACGTGAAGTTTAATTGTATCTCCAAAACTATGGTTGTGCGACGTATCTATCTTCTCGGTTTTTCCACATTCTACATTATAATGATCCGAAGAAGATTCAATGATATCTATTGTACATTTTTCCAACAAAGTCTTTACAAGCATATGTCGCATGTTGCTTTAATCCTTTATTGGTAGGCTCAAGCGCCTTAGGAATAAAGGAGCCAATTTTCGCTGAAATAAATTTTACATTTTAAAGGGGATTTCTCTTTTGTTCTATGTTAGTTTTGGAGAACCGTTGAACTTGCCGTTTGGTCAAGGTTAGAGAGAACAAAGTTTTTTTTTGGAGGGGATGGGATTATGGGGGCTTTTCGTTGATGTTTAGCTAACGACAACCAGTAACGATACAAACAAACGGATTTCGAGAAAAAAAAGTTGTCAACCAAAACGACAAGAGGGAGGTCGCTAGACTTTTAATTCTATAAACCTTTTTATACATCGTGGTGGTAATTCATAGGACATGTTAAAAAGGTTATAGCTTTTAAAGAGTATGCTGTCATCACAAAACTTAATAAAACATCACTTTTTATACTGATCCACCAGAATACCTGCCCTTTGTTTACGTAGTTTCAGTGGAGAGCTGAGAAGTGAGCTTTGTTCCAGTAGGGGCGTTACACCAAGAAGGATAATGAAAATATATACACCCTATAATATCATATCATTATGGTTACAGATTTTTGGTTAAATATTTGATCAAACCAAACTTATTTATCCACTTATGAATGTCTTTAAAATTTTCGTAACGGGACACCAAATCTACGCACCCATTGGAACGCCTAAGATAACGCGTCGATCAAGGTAACCCATATGTTGGAAGAAAGGTCTCCACGAGTACTAAGAGAATCCTGAAAATCATTTTTCTTAAGCTAGTAATAATTACAACAAATATACTATTACAACAAATATACTATTTTCGTAACGGGACACCATTAAATTGCGGCTATTGCAAAAAGTGCTTAAAACATATCAAAACCCATTTTTATGAAAAGTGTCTTTTGGGTGTATAAAATATACGTTATTATACTACATTAATAAAAAATAGTTATAATGTTTTCGAACTTTACCGTGCCAGCAGGCATATTTGAAAATTATCAATGAAAAATTTCATTTTTTTTTTACATAAAATGCTATTACTTCACCTAGCTACTTTAATACGTAACTAGTCAAATTTTAAGTAAAACAAATGGTTTTCCTAAGATTGAATCTACCCTTTTTCATATGCTGGAAAGCTTGGGGCGAAACAATCACTTTGATATTTCACACCCTTGGCGTAGAGGTGCGTGGAATGTGTCATTTACACAATGAGGAGAAGGCAAGTCCCAAGCATCATCTGTTGTTTTTTTTTTGTGTAAATGCAGATGTCCTTGCAATAGCAGAGGAGCAACCGCAGTCGATTAATCATGCTCATGCTCATGCTTATGCTCAAAGCAGGGTTCCTGATTTCCACTTTTCATCTTCTTCCACACTCGAATACAGTCAGCAGCGAACGGCTGTCGCTTTAGTTTGTGTGTTTGCTTGTCAGGGACGACAGCAAACACCGGCGAACGGTGGGAAGCCATACATGGAATTTAAACATTCGTCCACATTCGCATCGCAAGCGATGGAGAGGTGATGCGATTCGTGAGTGATAATGCGCGTACGAATATTTGAAGTTTTTAAAAAATGTTTATTATTTTCTTTGCTAATCTAGCATTTCAACAACAATACACTAAAAACGTATGCATTACATGCAGATATTCTCTTCTAGTTATGATAATAGCCGCTTCGATCGCTCACCAGCATTCGTCACCATTCGACATTCATTCATTCGCTTGCGATCCAAACTGCGACGATCGGCCACGAATATCCATGTCAACCAGCTTGCGCATCGCTTCCCACTGGTGATGGGGTTGCGTGTTTGATCACGACTATCCGTTTGCTGCATCTTTCTCGATTCGCTTCAGCAAAGAGGAGTGAATATGAATGGAGTGAGGCGAATTTACCGATCCTTGAGCCAGTTAAAAGTTGTGTGCTTAGTTGGTAGTGCAGATTGGGCACTGTTGTCCTTCTTACTTCATCTAGATTGACGGACAAGGTACGTCCCAAGCGTCTGTTCACCAAGGAGGTGCGGCTTAACCCTTTGGAGACGGCATTTTCACCCCTCTGGATGCAACCTCGCTAGTCTAGAAGACGTTTGAGATGGTCGATTTTCTCGGCTGGGCACATACGATCCATCCGTCCCCAAAGGGTTAAACAGCGTCTATTCTGGCATCCAGCGGCTGAGCATGATATGCTCCTCCGCCGGAAGCTATACCTAAGGTGGTAGCCTGACCACGCAGGAGAGGACCTTAGGCCAACAACCTACTGTTCTTGAAACCCAAACTACATGCGTTGCTGGAGCATCATGGTAGGGGCTATCCATAAACCACGTGGTCATTTTTCTGGGTTTTCTACGAAATAAAACATTATTTTCCAGAAGCAATCGATGTGGTACATTGATCCCGATTTCCTCCAGTTTCCCAAGGACAATTGGCCAAAACAATCAGACTTTCCAGACAACCTGAAGAAGGATTACGTCCGTACTTCTTTGTTTAACAATTCAAGATTTCGGAAGTTGTAGTAGACTTTTCACAGTTCTCAAAGTGGCGGAGCCTGCTAGGTGCAGTAGCATAACTGCATTACTGCATAGAGTATTGCCGGCGTAGACTACATCTGATTGTGAGTCAAAAGGATCTGAAGGGAGCGAAGAACACCATAATGCGAATGACCAATCAGTTTCGTTAAATTTATATATTTTAACTGCTGAATAAATAAGTGTTATCATTACCATCTTATTTTTGTATGTGAATGAACCGAGTAGATTCACATGCCACATTAAAAATGTTTCATTTATCAACCCAAAGGCCTGCGCGGTGATGAGTTGTTCTCAAATTCCCTTTGTTAATTCGCTTGGAGAGCTCCATAGATGCTTTGCTCTTAAATGTTTGATTATTGTGTATTTGCTTACGCTCCTCGAGAATTCTGTTGACACATACATCCATGCCTCTCCATCACACAAGATCCACATTCTCGGAGATTTTGATGGATTTGATCTGTACAGAGATACTGCATCAACAGTTCCCCCAGCAAAAATGAAGCCCAACTTCATTCGTCGGAACTCGAGCTATTACGGCGCCCGAATCAAATGAAGTCTGACGATGGTGCTTTTAATGCCATCGCCTAGCTAACAGCGAGAACAAATGAAATTACACAAAAATTCTAATAGGATAAATACAAGACAAAACGGGTGCACGAGTGGCTCTCAGTCTAACTCCCCACTTCGAAAAAAAAACTTCTTCAGCAAATCATATCGGGAGCTTGCCACCGACTGCCAGTGTAAAATTTAATCTCTCTTGAATTGTTTCTCATCGTTTATGGGATTGCTTATCTTTAGACTAACGGGGAAACTTTTCGACAAAAGCAAGCAATGGCTTTATGGGGATTGTTAAGTTTTTAGGAAAAGCTGTAAAACGTGGACACTTGGGACGGCTTCTCCATTGAATCCGTTTTTCACTTATACGCTGTAGGTAACCAGAGTAGATGGCGTTAAATCGTATTTTCATTTCTCTTTTGTGATTTGATATTCAATCACAGATTACCCTGTGGGGAAAACTGGGAAAATTACAAATTGAGTACTTGCTGAGCCACTAAATATGATTGGATTCTGGCAAATGTTTCTAATACAACAAAACAGTTGAGCCACAGACAAACAGACGTAACACCTTGAACGATTTTCATGAAAATCCATCGCCCAGTTCACACTACCATCACCTGGTGGAAAAGTTGCACGAATCACTGTGTTGTGCCATATCGTCAACAGAAGGCGCTAGTGTGAAACGTCAAACGCATAGAAAAACGATGCGCGCGCCTCTGGTTGTGAAAGCCACAACTATGAAAATTTAAAATGATCGTTAAAAGCGTGGTCGATGGGAATTTCGCAAGTGTTACGTCTGTTTGTCTGTGGTTGAGCTAAGTTCAGTATTTTACTTCAGTATTTTATTAGCATTAGTAGAACATTGACCTTACGATCTTTATAGAATTTTGGTAAATTAGCAGTAGAATATAGCAAGTGTTTAAGGTTGGCTTCCTCAAAAGCGTGCTACTAATCTGATCGCGGCCGTCCACGAAGTCCAACCTACACCTAGGGTAAAAGGGTATAATGCGCCCCACCGGGGCAAGACGCCCCCCTTCATTTTCTAGCGATTCAAGCGCTTTTCGCATGCATGAACGATTAGAAATCTTGAATATTGAAGAATAATTGTCATCAAGCTGGTCCGTACAGATTGGTACAGAAAAACAATGAAAATATCAAAAAGTCTGAAATCGAGGCTTTTGGCGTAATATTTTACCTCCTGTAAGCTGACTTCATTGTAAACGCAGTTAGCTCTGTTCGCTTGGGCTATTTTGCAACTTTTATGCAGTTAAACACATAATAAAAGACCCTCCTAGGATAAGCATGTGGTGGAATTATTCTCTGGGACAGTTTTATCACGGGGCTGGACGTTTTTCTTTTGATGGAGCGTATTGCCCCGTTTGTTTTGAAATGGTAAATTTTGGAACGTTTTCGAAAAACGTTTCGAAGCTTCCATAGCCGCCCCTCCAAAGGCAAAGTTCGCATGCAACACTTCACTGACTTCAGGAACAACGATTTGCAGTGGACAATAGATGGAATAAGGCGCCAGTTTAGGGTATATTGCCATTTCCGCTTAAGGGGGGGCATATTATACCTGTTTACCCTATACGAGAATTTTGAGCGAATGCTTACCTTTATTTGGAGTCAGTGAACAAACGCTCCGTGGGAGCCTTGCATTGTTGAAAAATCGTTAGCATCGTGCTACGACACGAGTTAGCGTGGATAAGACCGTGAATAGTTCGTATAGTATTGAACCGACGGTGGCGCTGTGCAGAGCGATGACTAGGCTTTGGACAGGTTTCCTGCTGCAAATCCGGAAGATCCGGCATAGAAACCACACACTCGGGCCAACTGTCGACGAGGGCTTTGAGGAAATTTGGTCCATGCCACCACCAAGCGTCCTTCTAGATCTGACTTGCCATCATCTCACGGGAAATCATTTCCTATGGAACGTGTCTTCATTTGCAGTCCTTGGTAAGGCGTTGGATCTCTACGATCCGGTTTGAGATGAAAACCTTCCAGACATTCGACTGCGACTTGATCCAGTGAACGCATTCCTCCATTTAGGCGCATGTACAATGTTCACATATTACCTCAACTTTAACATCTTATTCAACATGTTATACGATCACTGTTTGACTGGGAAGCCTGCTTGGTGCAGCATCTCCATCAATGGCCGACAAGTTTCGAGCTGGCGAGATCATATGTGACGGTCTTCACCTGGTAAATGTGGACTGGTTCTGATGGATCCTTCCGGAAAAGAATCTGCTGATACTTCCGGTCGTCCAGGTGCACGCGGATCTGTCGAAACATCGTCTCAGCGTCAGCAGTGACAGCGTACCGAGGAAGATGGATGTTGATGACAGTAGAGTAAGAGCTGGCTGCACTGTTGATCCGACATACAGCACTGCTCTGAGCGATAAGCTAGTAAAGCTTCGACAGGATCCATCTCCATCTAATACTACGCGTGTCTTCGTAGTGGATCTTTCAGGACGGTGGGTGCCATGATGGGGTAGGAAAAACTGCGGGCTTCCCGACGCGCGCGGAATCATCTCCTCCATGTAGCCCAGACTATCGTACTCCTTCAGGAACTCGTGGTAGGCGATACGAAGACCTACGTCGACAGTGACCTTCTTCTCCATAGACTGGAGGCAATGGAATGCGAGCTGGTAGGAGTCGCTGAGCATTGGCAACACGTCCTCTCGCAGCGGTAGACGAACCTTTCGTTTGTATTACGTCCAACGGTTTGTTGGAAATGATCATCGCAACGTTGTTCGTCGGGAGTGTAGGATCTCCCGACGTCGAAGATATCGATTTCCCAAAAACTTTCGAGTTGCTTGTTGAGCATTTCATCAGTATAGATATGACTGTTCTGGACTGTCGGCGGATCGAGAGCTGGTTCTGATATCTTCCCGCATACGATGTGTATAAGTATGGTTTTCTGTAGTAGCGGACACCCAGCGGCTCTAGCTGATGCTCTAGCAACGAGAAGATCAGTTCAGCGCCCAGGCCCGGATTAAGGATTGTGGGGGCCCGAGCGGATGTGGAGGCCCTTTTGAGAGGTGACCAAAAATGTGTTTCCTTATTTTCGAACAGTATTTGAGCAATGTGAAAAATGAAGCTAATGTTAGCAACCAAAAAAGGTTTTTGTGGGGGCCCCTCTTAGATGTCAGCGCCGATAATGATGTTTATCTTCTGGTTGATGTTGAACTGGGGATCCAACACGTGGTGGCTGGGTAGCGACATCGTTAGTATTGGCAGTACCAGGCAGTCCAAAGTGAAGCAATGATCAGCGTGTAGTGAGTGAAAACGTTACGCCGAAGTGGACGTTAACGGTGGATCCCACTGCCGTTAATCTTGAAACGCTTAAAACGGAGCTTCTGGCAGAGCGAAACCGCTGCACTGGAACAGGAGATGGGCTTGCTTAAAGGGAACACTTCTTCACGTTGTCAGAAGCGACGTGAGCTGTAAGGCGTGATTTTGACTCTGATTGGATATCGCGATCTTTTCTGAATGAAGTCGCTTGTGTTGAAATAAAAAAACACAGGCAAGGCTTTCTGTTCCAATCCCAGGCACTGACTGATATCTCTACCAGCGCAGTGTCTCTCCTTTATTCAATCTAGGTATAACTTATTTACAATTTATTTCTATTTACCCACCAGTTAATACCTAGCTCCTCACTGAGCTGTGTGATGCACCTCCAAGAATGTACCTACAATCAACACTCCTCCTCATCGCACACTCAGATCCGACGCGTCCCGAGCATACCTGGTCACCGTACTCCTCCTGGATCCAAAGCCCGCCGAGCTAGTACTAGCACCTTTGCTCTAACTACCGAGCTATCTTTGCTGCCAAGCTCCTCCTGGCTCCAAGCTTCATCCGACACCGAGTACCTTCCGCCATCCAGCTCCAGCGTCCCAATCAACCAGCCAGTGTTGGTAAAATCACACTCAAGTCTCACTCATGAACCGCTCCTGCGTGATCAAACTCGCATGCGATTCTGAATCATTTTCTCACGCGCGAGATTTTCATGCAAAATCTCGCTCTCGCGAGTCAAGCGCCGAAAACTCGTTCACTTGTAAAACGAATCCAAATCAATTTAAATGACATTTAATGTTTTTACATGCAAGATATGGCCTCTTTCTGTCATACAACCGTCAACACTTCGTTGCAAATAATAAGCAAACCGAGAAATAAAGCAATGAGTAAAATCATGAGTCAAATCATGCTTGATTTTTAGGGCAGTGAGTTTGGCGAGTCAAGAATCGCGCGTGAAAAAAATCATCCATGACAATTACAAGTTTTTCCAGTATCATCCATGAGTTTTGAGATTTTGAGTTTTTACTAACACTGCAACCAGCACCCTCTGCCTCGACCTCTTGGTTCCAGCGCAGGTCCTTCAAGATACTAGATCCTCACCACCTCTCGGTATCTCAACGACTATTGGCACCAGGCCTCATCGCATCTTGATACCTCATCGGATATTGGATGGTATCGCATCTTGGTCTCCTCGCTTTCCGAGCCACCGCCAGGGCGTGCCTGGGCCCATAACTTGTTGGAAATAAATACAGGCGAGGCTTCTTGTTCCAAACCAAGGCACTGACTGGTATCGCTACCAGCGCAGTGTCTCTGCTTTATTCAATCTATATAGGGTATGTGTGCCATTAGTAATCTCATGCTCCCATTTTCATCCTATTCGATAACAAGCGATTACGGCACCGATTCACTCCGTTCTTTTTGTTTTCATGGGTGCTCACTTCTAACAAAAAATACAAAAATAAGAAACAAAACAAATAGCGCTTCAATCCTTTGTTTTTCGTGGGATGAAAATGGGAGCCACATGCTTACTAAGGGAACCAATACCCTATAACTTATTTACAATTTATTTCCATTTACTCACCAGTCGATACCTAGCTCCCCATTGAGCTGTGTGATGCACCTCCAAGAATGTACCTACAATCCAACAGCTTGTAAGTGAGTCTCTGGGCCATCGTCCAAATCAGATTCCCACTGCCGCAGTGGGCCATGGTCCAGGCAACTGCTAAACCCTAGTAGGATGTTGGGGGGTAAATATGACCCAGACAGGCTCGCTGACGTGCTCTACGCCATCGTTCCTGCACTGTTTCGAGCTTATTCAGCAAGGGCGATCGAGGCTATCGGTCAGCTCCAACAGTCCTGAAGCGGACTCCTTCTTTATGGGACTGACTGAACAATGCCGACATGCGTCGATTGATAAGCAAGTTAGGATTCTCGAAGCAATCCTTCTAAAGGTGCCACACAACTCGATAATCATCGGTGGAAATATAAGAAGTACACCTAAACCTTATTTTACGTCCACTATTGGCTTAGCGAAAAAAAATTCTACTGCCAAAATAATGATCAAAATACACATTTTTATATTTTTGTACACTTCTCCTAATCACGCAGATGTTTTAAAAAATATAAAACTGTTGAGTTTGCTCATTGTCTTAGCGGTAGGAATTTTTGTCGCTTAGCCAAGCATGGACGTAAAAAAAGGACGAGGTGTAACTTAAATACGAGCTGCTCCGCCGCACAGTGGCCGGAAGCCGGACAAAACCTCAAAAAACGTCTTCAATTTTTTATTTTTCTAATATTTTTCTTCCATTAGAGTAAGGTGGGGCAAAAGTTCGACCCTAGTTGAAAATTCAACTTTTTTCAAAAAATCGATGCAGATAAAAATAAATGAATACCGTGTGTTGATTCTTTCATCCATGAGCTAAAATTTTGCTGAACAAAGTAACGCCAAATGTCTTATCAATTTTGAGTTACAACACTTTTTGTATGTGTGTCTTATTCGAACTCTTGCCCCACCACTGGGGCAAAAGTTCGAATCTAGTGTTTGTGGAACTTCGCTAACCGTAGCACACAATTTTGACACTTTGGTAATATGAATATCTAAAACGACTCAACATTTGATATTGGAACTGGAATACACTTTAAAGTTCGATCTGGATTTTACCCAAATCAGGGCTAAATTTAATACACCAAAAATTAGTAGTTTTCCGCCAAATCCAGATAAAACAACATTTTTTTAAACTTTGATCGAATTTTCTCACTAATTCCATCATTCTTAGAGATCATATGTACATTTTGGAAGGAAGGGATAATCTGTCCCATCCACAAGAAAGGCGACAAGTTAATGTGTGAGAACTTTCGAGCGATCACCGTTTTGAATGCCGCCTACAAAGTGCTATCCCAGATCATCTTCCGTCGTCTTTCACCTAAAGTAAATGAGTTCGTGGGAAGTTACCAAGCCGGTTTCATCGACGGCCGGTCGACAACGGACCAGATCTTCACCGTACGGCGAATCCTCCAGAAATGCCGTGAATACCAGGTCCCAACGCACCACCTGTTCATCGACTTCAAAGCGGCATACGACAGTATCGACTGCACAGAGCTATGGAAAATTATGGACGAGAACAGCTTTCCCGGGAAGCTGACTAGACTGATAAGAGCAACGATGGACGGTGTGCAGAACAGCGTAAGGATTTCGGGTGAGCTATCCAGTTCATTTGAATCTCGACGGGGACTACGACAAGGTGATGGACTTTCCTGCCTACTATTCAACATCGCCCTGGAAGGTGTTATGCGACGAGCCGGGCTCAACAGCCGGGGTACGATCTTCACGAAATCCAGCCAATTTGTCTGTTTTGCGGATGACATGGATATTATTGCCAGAACATTTGGAACGGTGGCAGAACAGTACACCCGCCTGAAACGTGAAGCAGCAAAGGTCGGACTGGTGGTGAATGCGGCTAAGACAAAGTACATGCTGGTAGGTGGGACTGAGCGAGACAGGACAAGCCTTGGCAGCAATGTTACGATAGACGGGGATACTTTCGAGGTGGTAGAAGAATTCGTCTACCTCGGTTCCTTGCTAACGGCTGACAATAACGTGAGCCGTGAAATACGAAGGCGCATCATCAGTGGAAGTCGTGCCTATTATGGGCTCCAGAAGAAACTGCGGTCAAAAAAGATTCACCCCCGCACCAAATGTACCATGTACAAGACGTTAATAACCGATGGTTCTCTACGGGCACGAGACGTGGACGATGCTCGAGGAGGACATGCAAGCACTCGGAGTTTTCGAGCGACGGGTGCTAAGGACGATCTTCGGCGGCGTACAGGAGAACGGTGTGTGGCGGAGAAGGATGAACCACGAGCTCGCTGCACTTTATGGCGAACCCAGCATCCAGAAGGTGGCCAAAGCCGGAAGGATACGGTGGGCAGGGCATGTTGCAAGAATGCCGGACAACAACCCTGCAAAGTTGGTGTTTGCTAACCATCCGGTTGGTACAAGAAGGCGTGGAGCGCAGAGAGCACGATGGGCGGACCAGGTGGAGCGTGATCTGGCGAGTGTTGGGCGTGACCGACGTTGGAGAGCTGCAGCTGCAAATCGAGTATTATGGCGGCAAATTGTTGATTCAGTATTATCATGAATTTGATGTGAACTAAATAAATGAATGATGTACATTTTGCACAATTTTAGGTTTTTACCTAAAGTTGCCACATGACTCGAACTTTTGCCCCACAATTCGAACTTTTGCCCCACTGTGTGTAAAAAATGATTTCCAAATCTTTTTTGCAAAAAGTTAAACATGCTAAAGCATCTTCATAATATACCTAGTTACGTCCCAAAATAAAATACCGAATTACAATTCCATTTCATGCGTTGGAAGGACCATGGCATGTTACAATTTTTTGATCAAAAGCCAACATTTTGTCATAACTTTTCGAAATATTGATCAATTTCCATAATTGTTGGAGTGAAAGACTCTTTTTCTAAAAGGCTTCGAACAACCTTGACACCCGAAAAAAATAATTTGAATTGAGTTAAAAAAAAAATCAAAAGAAACTTTTGCCCCACTTTACTCTATAGATAATTCAACTAAGAAAATCCCAAATTTTCAAGTCATTCGGTCAAAAATTGACTCTTGTAGATTTTTTCAAAGTTGAGGTTTTGTGTGGTACTTTACTAGTGTTTATTGTCTTTATTTTATGAGCTTTCTTCATGAGCTCGTTGTTAAACTTAGGAAGATTTGGATAAAGTCACAATATAATTCGTGTTTTTGGGTATGAATAACCTTGACATTTCAGGGTTTGTTTGGATTCCAATCACAACATTATTATGTTTTTACATCATGCAAAAATATTTACTTTTATGAAATTCTGGAGAAAAACTTCGTATTAAAGAGATCCAGTACTTGTTTAGGTAACATCAGAAAACGACGCCATATTCCGGATCTGACGTGCAATTTTGTCTAGTTTTTGGCTATATAGCTCACTGTTTAGGCATTTTTGCGCTAAGCGCGATTTTTTTTGTCATGTCACAATGGAGTCGCATGGTTGTGGAGGAAGTGAAATTATTTAAAGTTTATATTTTCACTTAACATAATTCAAATTTACTTGAGAATACTAACAATTTAGTGTAATCCTCGTTCTAGTAAGAGAATTTAACTAAGTCACGTGGCCATAAGGGGTCTTCTTCTTCTTCTTGGCGTAACGTCCTCGCTGGGACAAAGCCTGCTTCTCAGCTTAGTGTTCTATGAGCACTTCCACAGTTATTAACTGAGAGCTTCCTCTGCCAATGGCCATTTTGCATGCGTATATCGTGTGGCAGGCACGAAGATACTCTATGCCCAAGGAAGTCAAGGAAATTTCCTTTACGAAAAGATCCTGGACCGACCGGGAATCGAACCCGTCACCCTCAGCATGGTCATGCTGAATACCCGTGCGTTTACCGCCTCGGCTATATGGGCCCATAAGGGCCCTGGCCATAAGGGGTGCGGGAGCGGAATAAGGGGGGGGGGGGGTGGGGATGTAGTAATAACGTAATGGCTTCAGCTCTAACACTTTTTTATTTTTTTTATTTATTTATTTTTTTTTAAATATTATTTTATTTTTTGATAGAGAAAACGCAAGAATGTGGGTGCTCCAGTTAAAAATAGTTAGCTGAAGAGGAGAAGAGTGATGACTAAGAATGATTAAGCTTTTATTTACTTAGACACTACCTATACCGCATTGTTAAAGATCACCAAATGCAATTAACTCTTTTAACCTTAAAAATAATATAAAGGCGAAAAACATGTAACAATAACTACAAACCATTGCTCATAGGTTTTCTTAAACTGATTGCTTTTTCGATTCACAAACTTCTACCGTAGTTTCAATATATAGTGACACAAATTCGTCGACACCTGCGCGCTTCTTTTCTACACGCACATCGCTACAGCTCAAAGCAGCAGTCATCTATAAAATATATGAGGAATTCACTAAATGGCGTAAAACGCTATGTTAAATATTTTTCTGCGTGAACGTCGCGATCACCAAGGCAATCTTTGATTATTTTAATCGCAATTTTATGAAACGAAAAATGTTACGCTCTTTAGTGAAACTCCTTATATTTTTTTCAAAAACTTAATGTTTTATTGTATGTTATTCATGCGTTTTCGTAGAACACATTTCTACTGAACGACACACAAAGTGATATAGATTTGAGCTCTACTATTCAGCAATATGATTACTGATCTCTGTGATCGTTTATCAACAACTCTCTCCAATATTGCGAATTTGTATTGCCAATTTTTTATATATAGGGTTATTTTGGTTGCTTCGACAAGTGATAACAGAGATCAACGCACATTACAACCTAAATTCGGATGAGTATATATGAAATCGTTGAAACGAGATTGATAAAAAGCAGTTCAAATTTTACGCAGTACACTATATGTGGCTATCTGACCCAATTTTAACTAGTTAGTTCACCTCCGTGTATCCACCGTAAACGTCACCTGGTCTTTGGAGGGTCCCTGAGAATAGACCACGTCTTGTCAGCCAACATTGTGTGTATCTGAATTGATCGATTGTAAGAAAACGTAGGTAATCGATTTTTTTCAATGATTTATGTAGTTTTAAAGATTTTGGACCACCCTAACATAAAAATCCAGATTAATCCACCTAGTGGTGATAGTGCCTTTCTCGTTAAATATGTACTCATGATCTTTACGTCGACATAAGCCGATCCTGAGAACACTTATACGCTTAATACGATTCATGTAAAATTTGACCTCCTTATGAACCAAAATGTGCACAGTAGTTTTAGACGCAAAAGAAGATTGGAAAAACTTTATTCAATGTAGATGCGATCAAATTATAATTTACGCATCCTACTTTATATTAACACCACAGGAATTTTAAATGGTGTGGTTTGATGAGATTACTTTGGTTACGATTTTATTCTCTTGTTCATATATGAAGACTTTGACTATTTCTTCAGTTTTAATCTTACCCAACGTTTACCAGACTGTCAAAAAAGCCACGATTTGATTTATTGCTAACATTGGTTTTGTTTTCTTTCATAAATCCACATTTTGAAGTGCCGCATGCTTGAGTTTGGTTCAATTTTACGTTTGACCATTTCCGGCGGACACCTGGAACCGCTTCCATGGCACTACTGGTTGTCCCAAATATTGTATATGGCTATTTTCTTGTCCACTGCCTAAAAAGCCGCGAATCGATGTGTTACATGGGGAGCATCCATTAAGTACGCACGCTGAAATTGGTAATTTTCGAAGCTCCCCCTCCCCTCTTCGTACGCGTTTTTCCTATACAGCGCCCGTTCTCTCGTTGCAAACCCGCTCATTGCAACGCTTTTTGGTTGCAAGTCCGCTAATTGCAAAATTTTACACGTGTTTGCAATTAACAAGCAATCAGGTGTCAAATTTGTGCTGTCAGTGCAGTTCAATGCACTTTACTGTCAAAGTGACGTTGCAATTGGTGAATGGCATTCGCTCGTTGCAAAGTAAACATTTTGCAACGAACGAAGGGCCGCTGTACTTAACCCGGAGCGGTCGCGTCGTGTACTGAGTATACGCACCATGAAAAAAGCTCATTTGTAGTACAAAGCATGTGCATAGTGTCGCTGAGGGTGGCTGAAGACGCGACTGCTCGAGGGTAAAATAGCTTGTCACTTTAACAACCCCCTCTCCCCGTAGGATCGTGACGTATTTAATGGATGGCCTCATGCATGATTTTGGTTTACTTCTATATTTTACCATTTTCGGTGGGGCACTCGTTACCTGTTCTTCAACACTACCGGTTCTCCCAAATGTACGTCTGAGACTTTTTGCTGACAAACTGTCAATTAGGTCATTGAAAAAGCCGCGATTTGGTATGTCGCATGCATAGATTCGGTTAACTTTTATATTTTACCACTTATGACAAGACACCCAAAGTCGGTTCCCGGACAGGACCTGTTGTCCCAAATTTGGTCTGCGACTACTTTTTTGCTAACCTTTCATCAGGTTACAGAAAAAGCTGCTGTTTGATGTGTCGCATGCATGGGTTTGGTTCACTATTATATTTGGACACTTCCGGTGGGACATCCGGAACACTACCGGTTCAGATATGGTCGGAGACAAGTTTCTTGTTAACCTTTCATTAGGTTATCAAAAAAGCCGCGCTCTGATGTGTCGTATGCATGGGTTTGGTTCACTTTTATATAAGGCGATTTCCGACGAGACACCCGGAACTGGTTCCGCAATACAACTGGCAGTCTCCAATGTGGTCTGAGCCTACTTCCTTAATAACCATCCATCAGGGTATTGGAAAAGCCGTGATTTGATATGTCGCATGCATGGGTTTGGTTCTTTTTTATATTTGGCCACTTTCGGCGGGACATCCGGAACAGGTTCCGGAACACTACCGGTTCAGATATGATCTGATACTATTTTCCTGCTAACCGTTCATCAGGTTCCCGAAAATGCCGCTGTGTGATGTGTCACATGCATGGGTTTAGTTCTCTTTTTTATTTGGCAACCTCCGGCGAGACATCCGGAACCGGTTCCGGAATACTACCGGTTCTGATTTGGTCTGAGACTATTTTCCTGCTTACCGTTCATCAGATTATCGAAAATGCCGTGGTTTGATGTGTCGCACGCATGGGTTTGGTTCTCTTTTAAATTTGGCCACTTCCGGCGGGACATCCGGAACCGGTTCTGGAACACTACCGGTTCAGAAATGGTCTGAGACTATTTTCTTGCTTACCATTTATCAGATGATCTAAAAGGGCGTGGTTTGATATGCCGCATGCATGGGTTTGTTGCATTTTCATGTCTTGCCCCTCCCAGCGGTACCGATCTTGAACACCTTAATGGCCAGAACTCCGGAACGGCTGAACCGTTCCGAACCATATTCAATAGGAAACAACGGAACTATATGCCGCGTCGAATGAACCGTTGGTCATTAAAATCGGTTGAGGTTTACTGCCAAAAAGTGATGTGAGTTTTTTGTACACACACATACACACATACACACACACGCACACATATACACACATACACACACACAGACATCACCTCAATTCGTCGAGCTGAGTCGATTGGTATATGTGACTCGACCCTCCGGGCCTTCTATCAAAAAGTCATTTTTGGAGTGAACATATAGCCTTTCCAGTACACTTAGTGTACGAGAAAGGCAAAACAATTACAAAAATATATTTTATGCTAAAAGTACAATTCAGGAATATATTGCTGTATTTTCAAATGTAGTCAGCTTTGCTCAGTAAATGAAAGTGTGAAGAATTAGCATTAAGTTAAAATTCACAAATACAAAGAAATTAAAAAAAAAATCAGTAAATGAAAATTAAGAAAATCCAGTGATGCGGATTCAAAAGCTTTCTATGAGTTGGAGAACTTTTTATTGTCAAATAAGTAGATATGCAGACATGCAGTCGTTACTCGGTTTTCAGGAAGCTCAATGCTGAATTTGTGGAAAATTTTCTAAATTGCTCTTAGTAAAAAGACACGCACACGTTTAATGCTTCCAGTGAGCTACAAGTTCTTTGAAGGAAGCACGATACTAGACAACGGACTAGCATGCAACGCCCAGTGGCACAGCCGAAAACTTTTCCTGACTGTTGCGGCGGGAATCGAACTCACGCTCCTCAGCACGATGCGACTAAGTGCTTGATGACAGTAGTCGCACGACCACGAAACCACTAATAATAAACAAAGCCACTAGTAATAAACAATGTTTGGAATTCCTCCGGGAAGCTTTACTGAAATAACTTCCAACAATGTGTGACGTATTCTATCCGAAAAGTGTTTTAAGATTCATCTTAAACTTCATGATTTTGATTGAAATTTCCATGAACGCATATAAATTAAAAACAAAATTTTCTTATCAAGTCAAAAAAAAAACTTTCATAATTTGGACAAAAGTCAATCCCGATTTTTTGCCACAGAAGTTTCTTATTTATTGGATATTCAAAATCACTAGGAATTTTTTCAGAAATTCGTGTAGCAATCTTTTTTGTTCTTCTTTGCTTCTTGGATATACAAATATTTTCAATCAAGATGTTTGATTATTAAACATGATGGCCTCTTACTCTGGCAGTTCACACAATCTTAAAAAAAAAAAATACTGTTAAATTTAGTCGATCTAGGAACAAGTACACACTTATTTATGATTTAGCTCTTCGGTAATCTTTTCAACCGAGCTCGATCTGTAAATCACTGAATTAGCGACATTTCGGTATTCTTCACAAAAAGTTACTGACCTTCAGTAAAAAGGCTTTACTTTTTACTGAATATGATAACTGCAACAACTGAATTTACAGTTATATTGATAACTTACTGAACATAGCCAAAAATCAGTAAAACCTAGTACCGACTTTCAGTAACGATTGATTTTTTACCGAGTTTTCGTAAGAAATAATCGTTAACATTCGGCTGCCCTTCCGAGCAGCTGTCAAACGACAGTGAGCTTTCTACTCCACCAGCATCATCAATCACCATTCGTTTTTGTAAGAAATTTAGCCATTGCTGCGTTTTTGCCAACTAGGGTAAGTAATTATCCAAAATCTGCAACAAAGTGCACGCTTGGAGTAGATCGGTTTCCCGAAACGGTGCTGATTGTGAGGCTTCTACTGCCAAACAGGCACAACCAGAGCACAACTACTGCAGGAGGCTTCTCAAAATTTGTCTGGTGCATCCATCTTGTTCAGCTTAGAACATTGTTGCAGATTTTGTGCTTCCCTAGTAAGGCAAAGACGATTCATAGGGAAAATCCGCTCAAGGGTCCGAATCAAGTAGCGTCCTAGAGACAACAATCTGCTAGGAGATCATGAGAAATACTAGGAATGATTAATAAATATAATAAATAATCGAGGATGATGTGGATTCTATTTGAAAAATCGGGTAGCCCTGTAGCAGTAAACAAATAATGAACCGAAAAGTCAGTAAATTTGTTACGAAAAATTACTGGGGCTTTCGGTAACTATTGACACATCTTGAATTTTATAGTTTACTGACTTTTCTGTAACGACAAAACTACCGAGAAGTCAGCAGTTCAAAACCCCAGTAAAATTTAACCGGAGTCGGTAATCTGAAGTAGCTGTACATACATTTTTTAATAATCCTAGAAACAAAGAATCTTGAAATGTCAGGGAATTTTAATGATTCAGTTGACATTCTGGACTTGTATTTCAATACTTTTGATATTTCTCTATTATTTAAAAATCGCCCCCTTTTTAGTATTTTCGCCCCCCAATTTTGGTTTTTCACATTTTCGCCCCCCCCTCGGTGTGATTTTCGCCCCCTGGGGGGCGATTTCGCCCACTTTGGGAATCACTGGGTTAAACCAATTCACCATCACCGGCATCGCCTAAGCCGGTTACGTAAGACTAAATTAGCAGCTGCGGTAAATAAATAAATAATAATAACATATTCCCATCAATCACAGCTTCGGTACTATTAACACTAGACTTGCTTCTGTCTCTACCTGCAAACACGTACTTCGTCTTGGTCGATCTCGCCTCGCTGGCGTCCTCTTCAGAGGAGCACAAACTCCCTCCACTTCCCCCACGATACCGATTAGAACAATACCGCCGGAAATGCCAAGGAGCATATGCAATTCTGTGATGCTAGAACCATTCCTCTGCACGCCAGATCTCCAAATCGCTTCTTCGAGTGCAAGGTAAAACCGTAAATTTGAAAGAGCGTCACCCTACTTAATCCATCCAATGTCACGAATGATTTAGTCAATTCGAATCAATAGTCAAAAACGAAATTTGTCTACGATCGGATCATGCACAGGTTGAACATTTGATCGGTCGTTGATCGGCCCTCACGAAAACCAGCCTTGCATTCGCCAATGAAGGACCGCTCAAAAGGCCTCAGTCTATTAAAAGGGTTACCCTTTGTGATTAGTACATTCTAGTTAGTGTTCTCTGCAGTAAATTGGGCATATTAGTCCATCCAACTAGCCGCAGTACTAATATGTTTTATTGCTGACGCTCCCTGGAATGTATATACAATTAGCTACAATTTCGGCGCACACGTTTGTGTTCCCGTAGCGATGGTTCAGATAGCCCCAAGCATTTCGTCTGTTTGTCTATGCACTGATTCTTTATAAAAGCCAATCCAATAACGTCACTTCTGGCATGAGTGTAACAAACCGCTGTCGCCAAACCGCTACATAGTCAAATTGGCTGAAACCTACCCCCACTGCTGGCACTGTGCCCCCAAGGTTTATTGCCCCTCCAGTGTCGAGCACCATCTGTCGTTGTCGTCGACTACTGAACAGCAGTTTCCGCTCCGACAAAATGTGGCAGATCGTGTTTCCACATCATCAACGAAAATGCAGCCGCTGAAAGGATGCACTGCACTACTGTTGATACCTACAAAGAGAGAGAGCTTCATAAATATTGCATGAAATAAAGCGCATTGCACGGTGAGTTGATTTTGCCGTTCCCGTCGTCGTGGTACTCTATGCTTCCCACATACCTCCACGGGGACGACTGAGCGCGAGCAACAAGTGCATAACTCTTGGCTTTGCAACTTAATGCCATATGTGCATAGCGACCGCCCACCCGCCCGGAGTTCGAGTTCGCCGGCATGTGGAACTGCGACCACAATGCATTTCAATTAGGTTAATGCTAGCTCAGAGATCAAACAGCCCCGTCTCGATTGATTACATTTTCGTTGGAACCATTTCAACGAGAAATTGCACCGTTGTTCTATTTGTTGAAATTTGATGTCGTTCTGAATGTAAGATGATCTCTGAAACAAGAAGCGAATCAAAATGAATGGAATGGTCGTTTGGATTTGGAAGAACCTTAATTTAATATCATTGTATATTCAGTCGAAAGAAATTGGTTTCAATTCTACCTAATGGTACGACATTTCATTGAAATTGGCGTACACGTGGCAGCGTAACTTTTACCAGAATTCAACTCCAAACTTGGTTGTTAATGGAGCGAAGTGAACCCAAAAATAATCCTTGCTAAACTACACAACCATTTTGAAATGGTCGTTGCAGTGTTGAGTGGTTGTGTAGCTAAAAGAAAAAATTCTCAAAATTGTTAAACTAGCGAACAGCAGGCATGAAAACTCCATCTATCCTCCCATGGGCAAATCCGGAGAAATTATTCATGACAGTAGACAGTAGACAATACAATCCCTGAAGAAGGCCACAGCCAAAAGGCCGAAACGTCGGAACAGTATAACATACTTGTCTTGACTTAGTGACTGAGAAAGCCAATCCAAAATAGTTAAACTACACACCTGGATCATCAATTTGAAAATTAAATTCTGTGAAAAATGGATGGAAGAAATCCTGAAGTCATTTGCGGTAAACACATGAAAGGATGTCAGGACTAATGAGACCCCCCCCCCCTCCTTCAACTGCCTCAAGGTCAGCGACAAGCGTACGCGCTTGACTATCGCGGTCAAGGAAAACACCCGAGCTCTTTGCTCAGAACTCAAATCATGCACAATTTATAATAGAGTAGGTTCCATCACTTGTAAATATAAAGCCATCAAAAATAAAAACCTGTTTTCAAAGCATACTCAAATGTCATGAAAAATAGGAAATATTTGTTAAATTTAAACATTTTTTTCTCTTCCTTGACAGATCAAGCTGGATTACGACGAAAGTCAAAATGACCAGCAACAGACTACAGAAATTTCCGGTAATATTCATAGCTTGGTCAAGCACACTTCACGATTTATTAATAATTTCCTTTTCCTCCTCTCCAATCCATCCACAGAGTGGGACACCGGCTGGCAGCACGGACCGGAAAAGGTGATCGTAGAAGTACGAGAGACAGCGACTGAGTCTATAACTTTTCTAGAGACAAGCACTGTAAATAATTCCACTGAAACACTAGAGGGTAAGCAGATCAAAGTAACCAACTGAAAACTTCCATTTATTTGTCGATGTTCAATGTTCGTTCATGCTGCTTATGTAGGTTGTTGATGCTGGATGGTCCAAGGTGGACCTGATTGGCTCTCGCTTATTGGTCCCCCACCTAAACCAAACTTGTGTGGCCGGACAACTTTTCCAATCAAATTTCGATTCTCTCCAATATCATCGGTACCTATCTATGTCTGATGAGGGCGGGGGGGGGGGGGGACGATGTTCCGGCGACAGATATTCGATAAAAGTGTCAAAGACAAACAAACACCGTGACATGCAACCAAGCAGGATAAGTTAGCAGTTTACCTTCTGTCCATGTTCGGCGGATGGGTTGAAAGCAAATAAAACTTATTGCCGAGTACTTTTACATATGTGGTAACAATACTGAGAACACAGTTTGGTGAGTAAGTTGTCGTGTATGGAAAATTTAGCACATGGAGACGCATGGTTGTTAAATGACACCTTTTTTCATGGTCATCCGCTTAATCTATAGGATACAGGAAAATATACTCATTATTGCCAAATATCCACGAGCCAAACCATATTTGAAATATGTGGTGGCAAATTAACACATGGAGAGTATGTGTTCACGGTTCGCCGGATCGAAGAACCAACACAAAACAAATGTAGAACCTGCCGAATCAGCTGCAGTTGGTTCGCCAGAAGATGAACATCATTATTTTGGGTGAACCACACAGTTATACAAGTGGGCAGGATTCATCTTCTAGTTTAGAAATTTTGAATTCCTCAACAGAAGCTGAAGCTTAAGATTCAAGGAAAGAGCGAAGTCCGTTGTCCGAGCTTTGCAAAAACACAGATTAGCGTCGGGTCAAATTCTGCTATACTCTGACCTACGAGATGAATACGCTCCTCGCCACCATGGAGTTGGTTTACTGCTCAGTGCTCACGCCCACGTGGCGTTCATGAAGTGGGAACTTATTAATAAGAGGATAATTGTAGCCAGAGCCAAAACACGGATTCTAAACCTTGCCATCCTATGTTACGCGCCAACCGATGCTGCCGAATTGCAAGACAAAGAGAACTTCTACTGTCAACTGAATAATGTCGTGGATAAGATTTCAAAAGGTGATATCAAGATCCTAATGGGCGACTTCAACGCGAAGGTTGGTTCCGACAACTCGGACTATGAGCACGTCATGGGACGCCATGGCCTTGGAGAAATGATCGAGAACAGAGGGCTGTTTGCAGAGTTTTGTGGCAGCAATGATATGGTGATTGGGGGATCGCTTTTTCCCAGTACCCAGTACACAAAGTGACATGGGTTTCCCATGATGATGTGACGGAAAATCGAATCAACCACATCTGCATCAGTCGGAAATGGAGACGAAACTCTCTTGATGTGTGGAACAAACGTAGCACTGACATTGTGTTCGACCATAAAATACGGTAACGGATCTCGCAGGGGATTGCCACAAAGTGACGGACTCTCATGTATTTGAAGAACGCTCTTTTTTCTTCTTCCTCTAAACCATGGGGGAATAATCTGCTCAACAGACACCTGGGCGTGTTCGTTGACGGTTGACGTAGCACGGTGGATGATCGACGCACACTGCGTACTTCGGGCGGTTTTGGCCTGGCGGTTTGGATGGATCCAGGCGGATTACTAAATCGACGCACTTCCTGATGGAGGCGCCGGGCGGTATGGAGGGACCCTGGCAGTTCGTCGGATCGATACTCTCCGTTTGACGGCCGGACGGTATGGAGGGACCAGGCGGCTGCCGGCTCGATGCTCTGCGTTTGACGGGCTGGACGGTATGGAGGGACCCTGGCGGTTCGTCGGATCGATACTCTCCGTTGAATGGGCCGGGCGGTATGGAGGGACCGAGCGGTTGCCAGATCGATGTTCTCCGATGGATGGGCCGTGCGGTAGGGAGGGACCTGGCGGTTGCCGGATCGGTGCTTTCCGTTTGACGGGTCGGACTGTATGGAGGTACTAAGTGGCTGCCGGTTCGGTGTACTCTCCGATAGAGGGGCCGGGCGTGGGGGGACCTGCCGGTTTGCCGGATCGGGGCTCTCTGATAGAGAGGCCGGGCGTGATGGAGGGACCTGACGGATGCCGGATCGATGCTCTCCGTTTGACGTGCCGGACGGTATGGAAGGACCAGGCGGCTGCCGGTTCGGTGCTCTCCGATAGAGGCCGGGCGTGATAGAGGGACCTTGCGGTTTGCCGGTTTGCATGCAGGCGTGTTTCCTGGTTCACTACCAGAAGGTGAGCGTAGTCTATATCCAAAATGGCGCCGGAAGGTACGCGTGGTACGGCCTTTGTCGTCCTTTTGTCCTCCTAGGCTCCTCAAAATGGCGGCGATGACGGCGTTCTTGCCCGGTATCGATTACCGGTTTTTGGAAGTCCGACGTTGATGTCTAGGTTGTTCCGGTGATAGAAAAAGAAGAAAAGGCCCGTTTTTGGACCTATGGCGCATTATTGAACATGTCTCCTCCTGGTTATTCCCACCCCCCGATTACCACACAAGTACACCATATTTTTTTGCCCAGTTCTTTTAAAAATTACCTTTTCTTTTATAATCAATTGCACTTTTACTTTAAACTAGCAATGTACAAAACACTAGGTTTATTTTAATATCGTTTTTAGAGGCGCGCACTTCCTATATCTGTGGTTGCTGATGGACAGAAACTTTCTCCTTGTCTTCTAACCACTTTACCCGAATAGGTAGAAGATTCAAGTAATCCCGAAGTTTGACAACTGGCACTCTATCCACTTAAAAAGATAGTTACTCTTACGGTTAGATCAACTAGTTACTCAAACCGCTGTCACCGAGTGTGAGTGTGAGCACCCGAAACGAGTGCTATTCAAATAAGCGAAAGACTCCCTTTGACAGCTAAGGATGTCGCCACCAGTAAGGCTGTCAGTTCGTCTATCAGGGCCGGATTAATGCTTTAGTGGCTTACTGGCAGGTGAAGGAAATAAACAGGAAGGTTGTGGAGGAGCCTACAAGCTACAAATGTGGAACCAGCGGTTACAAGAATGATGAGCAGGATGAATGTGGATGTGTAGCTTTTGTTCCTTTGCCAGTCCGATTGAGGATCCATTATGAATTCCCGTTTGCCGATATCCAATTATTCGGGTCCGTTAGAGCTTTTGGATCAGAAGAGGGTCAGTGTCAGCCACTCTCGAGGAAGAGCAGCTAACGAAAAATTGCCAGTGCCGGGGCTGGGATCGAAGCCATGATCATCCACTTCAGAAGTGTACGTGTGACCACTGCACCACGGGCCCCTGCAACTGAACTTTTGTGGCAAAAAGCCAGAACTACTCAAACCACGCCTGCTTCAAACTGCACAGCAAGTATCAAGAACTGATACCGCGTGTACAGCGACTTGGCCTTCCCGTTTGTAAGGCCCTATTAGCCAGCACACAGGAGGACGTGCCGGTATGAGGTCTCCCCCTGCCCCGACCTTGCTGGAACTCCTTTCCAAACGCGGGCTCGGATCCAATCCAGGTGTCAAAGTGTCAAGCGACCCGTGCCGAGAAATGAGTGATCGAGGGAGTGAAAAAGATTCTCGGTCGTTAACGGAGCCTGTGGGATACCTCCCAAGTAACCAGTAGGCACTATTATTCGCCGTACGTGCTAATAGAGTGCTCTCATCAAACTGACGTGCTCTATATTGGCCGAGTAATAGCCCTGTATGCCCATAGAGACGAAATAAAGTGCTAATGGTTACTTGGGCACCCCCACAGTATGTTGTACCTTACCGCGTTGAGGCAGTGCTCTGGTGTGGCGGGCCTTCTTTCCCGTGCGATTCAGGAGATTTAATATGTGGCAAAATAAAAACAATCAAAATTGAAGGAGTTATAGTGGCGAGGCTAACCCTTTCACACGAAGCGGATGGTCTAAGTCTCCGTTGAGGAGAGCGGAAGGGGGCGTAGGAAGCTGCGCACGCAGTGCCAGCGAGATGGCAATCCGATCTCCTTCCCGGCTAATTTGTCAGGTGAGGTAGTGGATGGAGCGTGGTTGATGAGGGCCATCAACCAAAACCGAGATGGGCTCTCTGCGCTGGAAGTGGCTGAGCAACAGTTTGCTTGTATCAATGACTTTGCATCATCGAAGCCCAACATCAGCAAGGACCTCAAGCATGCCCAGATGCAAGTGCTGAGGTGACTTCGAAAGTCAATGATGGCAGCCAAGCAAAGCCATGACAAACTCATGGTTCTGCAGCAACGGCTGAACCCGCGAAGACAGAATTCAGAAACCTATCCAGACGGAGGCCTTCGCTTTCGTGGGTAGCCCGTGGATGCTATTGCTTACGACAATGAGACAGCCGTTAGGTGAAGCCAGGCGGCGCCCGCAAGGCCGAGCGGCTGTCACCCTAAAGATCGGCAGTAAAGCAGGCAAGTCGGTCCCCAGCCTCGCGTACTGGAAAGACGGGAAGAGTGGGCCTGAGATGACCGACACGTACCTACCTTTCCTTGTTGGCTACAAAGTAACTTTACTCCAATGCCGAGCGTATAGTAGAGCACCATCTTCGTCGGTGTTGGGCGATGTTCCTCCAGTTTCCCCGAAAGTGTAGGGATCGTAGATCTTCTTCAACCGCGTGCAGCCAGCGAGTTCGCGGCCGCCCACGAAGTCGCCTACCTCTACCGGGTTCTCTGCTGAATATTGTTTTCGCTATTCTTTCTTCCAACATTCGCACTACGTGTCCAGCCCACTGAAGTCTGCCGTATTTTATACGTTTCACAATAGTCGCATCTTCGTACACTTGGTACAACTCGTGATTCATGCGTCTGCGTCACACTTTATTTTCTTGTTTCCCACCGAGAATTGTCCGCAGCACTTTGCGCTCAAAAACTCCAAAAGCTTTTCGTTCTACCTCCTTTAACGTCCTCGCTTCGTGACCGTAGAAGGCAACCGGAAGAATCAGCGTCTTATACAGAGCAAATTTTGTTTGCGTTTGCAAGTTGCGGGACCTAAGCTGGCTACGCAATCCGTAAAAGGCCCTATTCGCAGCTGCAATACACCTTTTCACTTCACGGGAAACGTCATTGTCACATGTCACAAGTGTTCCAAGATAAACAAATTCTTCAACAACTTCAAACACTTCCCCATCAATCACTACCTCAACACTAACACCACTAGGCCTGCTTCTGTCTCTACCCGCTATCATGTACTTCGTCTTGGTAGAGTTAATCGTCAAGCCTATCCTCGCTGTCTCTCTCTTCAGAGGAGCATAAGCTTCCTCCACTGCCCTACGATCGATGTCGATGAGATCAATATCGTCCGCAAAACCGAGGAGCATGTGCGACCGTGTGATGATAGAGCCATTCCTATGCACGCCTGACCTCCTAAGCGCTCCTTCGAGTGCAATGTTGAACAATAAATTTGAAAGAGCATCCTCCTGCTTCAATCCATCCAAGGTCACAAACGACATAGACACTTCGTCCGCGATCCGAATACTTGATTTTGATCCATCCAGCGTTGCGCGTATCAGCCCAATTAGTTTCGCCGGAAAACCATGTTCTGACATTATCTGCCAAAGCTCATTTCTTTTCATTGAATCGTACGCTGCTTTAAAATCAATGAACAGATGGTGATTCTGCAAGTTATATTCCCGAAATTTATCTAGGATCATCCGCAGGGTAAACATTTGATCCGTCGTTGATCGGCCCTCGCGAAAACCAGCCTGGTATTCGCCGACGAAGGACTCCTCAAGAGGTCGCAGTCTGTTGAACAGGACACGCGACAGTATCTTATATGCCGAATTTAAAAGGGTCATCCCTCTGTAATTGGCACACTCCAGTCTGTGCCCTTTCTTGTAGATTGGGCATATGAGGCCATCCAACCAACTAATGGGCAATTCTTCATCCTCCCAAATCTTTATAATAATCTGGTGGATTGATTGATGTAGCTGCTCGCTTCCGTCACGGAAGATGTTGAATAAGACGTTAAAGTGGAGGCGATATGCGTACATTTTACTTGCGGCTAAATGGAGGCATGCACGCATATGGCCTCCACTTTACCATCTCATGCACCATCTTATCCGATTACTGGTTGTCTGGGGATGCGAAGCGATGCCAAACTCGTGGAGCCGACGTACACAGTATTAGACTTATTCGTACGGGCTAAATGATCCTCGAGCTCAAGTGCGATAAAGAGGGCATGGGCATCGCCCACAAAAGTCTGGTGAAAGAGATCCTTGGTGAGGGAGTCGAGGTGAGGGTTCTTACAGCAAAGGCAACTCTGAAGGTGAAGAACCTTCTTCTTTGTGGCTCTACGTTCCCACTGGAACTTGGCCTGCCTTATCTTCAGCACTTCCACAGTCATCAATTGAAGGACTTTATTCGCTCGCCATTGCATGCATTTATACATTGTGAGGCAAGAACACTATGCCCAGGGCAGTCGAGAAAAGTTCCCGACCAGAACGGGAATCAAATCCGCCATTTACGGATTGACAAGCCAAAGCCTCATTCACAAGTCTAACTGGAAACCCCCAAAGAACCTAGATAAGATCATTGACGCGGAAGAGCTCGTCACGGCACTGCCGCAACAGTGCAGGTGGTCAACGCAGCCGTTCAACTACGAAAAAGCCCGGCAGGGACACAAGCAGCCTTGTTACAGCAACCTGTGGCGGACGTAAATAAGTCCGTCAAACTAGGGAAGCTCGAGGTGAGTTGGTCAGTATACCAATTGGTCAGTTAACTAACCTTGCACGAGCCACCGGAGGTTTGCCTCAGGTGTCTGGACACAAGTCATGGGACTGTAAAGGCCCTGACAGGAGCAATATGTGCAGGAGATGCGGCGGCGTAGACCAAAAGGCACAAGGTTACACGAATCCACCCGCGTGTTTGATTTGCTCCAGGAAATCCGCGAACAACAATCACCCAACGGGAGGTGCACGGTACCCGGCCTTCAGGAGAGCCGTAACTGACAAATCACAGAACAGGTAAGGCACCTGAACCTGAACCACTGTGACGCAGCTCAAATGGGACCCATACCCATACCCGCCAGTAGCGGCAATTGGGTCGCGGATGGGTCCGAAAAATGGCGGCCACATGGACGACGGATAAATGACCCGTCCAGGAGTTAGTGTCTACTATATACGAGGGCTTCGTGATCGCCAAAGTAAACGGGGTTTACTTCACGTCTCCGTGATGGTCGATCGAGCGGTTTACGCAGATGCTAGACTGTATCACGACCGTGCTGACAGGGCGAAGGCCGGTGGTAATAGCGGAGACTTCAATGTCTGGGCAATGGAATTGGGAAGCCGTTTTACGAACCAGCGTCGATCTGGCTAATGTTGGTATCAAAAGCACATTTACTCGGAACAGAGCGGAGTCCTGGCCTGACAAGTAGTTCGAACTGGAGAGTAGACGATGACTACACCCACAGTGATCACCTGCGGTTCGCTATAGTATCAACTACGACAATAGCAGGCAGCGGGTAGAGGAAGAAGTGGCTAGGCCAAAGACAAGCTCTCGTAGGTGAAAAACTTAATGGTGGACTCAAGCGATTGCGAACAAGCACCGCGTCTGCCTATGGTATAGGTGGCGGATACAGCGGGCACGAACTGAGGAAGAGCGAAACGAACGGCGGATAGTATTCGCCACTGCCAAAGCCGTGCTGAAGATCGAGGTAAGGGCAAGCAAAAAGGCCGTCTTTGACAAGGGACTGGGGGTGGCGATGACGAGAGGGTCAGCGATGAGGAACTTGCGGGGATAACAAAGCCCCTTAGTGTAGGTTAGACCTCAAATCCGGACAGAGTTCCGAACTTGGTATTATCATTTGTTTTTCATTACTCCCTTGTATTTTCTTGAGTTCCAGGTGATCACAATTTAGTTTGATTTGCATTTATTTTGACATACATACATTTATTTGCTCAAAGTCACATTTAAAATAAGGCATCGACAATAGTACGCCTTTTGTTTGTCGCATTGTCATAAATTTTCGATTCAGGGTAAATTGAGCTATTTCAGCTTAATTAAGTGAAAAATGCAACTATTTATCTTTATTTGGACTCGAAAGCTTTGCCGAAACGCAAGCACAAAACAGTTTCATGCGACAATGGCAAAAGACATTTCCGTGTGAAGCCATAAATTTTAACTTAAAAAGAAAATTGCTTTTTGTAGCGTCTTGCATGGAATCGAAAAATATGTACCTCCCCGTTCATATTCCACTCTCCATCGACCTTTCACCGTCGCGTCGTGGAGCACTTCCTATCTGACGGTTGAGAACCAAAATTCCATCATTACATGTGCAGATAGATATGAATATATGCTGGACTGGAACACATGCGAAATCATCCGTTCTCGAAACACAAGACGGAGCAAATGGCTTGCGATAAATAACAAACAATTGAACCAGTGTTGCAGAAGTCGCCCCGATGCGATGCGGTGGGACCTTTCACGTGGTGGTGGGTAAGGATGCTTTTACGCCATCGTCGCGCCCTGGTGCCGGTGGTGAGGCTGCAAGGCATTGCAGACAAATGCCCCGGACAGACAAAGGAAAGTGCTCCCATTGGCGCTGTTCTGGCATTTGCTGGGAAATATTTCGATTTCGTACATGTGACAACAATCTCCGGAATGGATCGATTACATGTTCCTTTGGGGTAGTCTTTAAGGTTTGCTAACCGATGATACGGTGTGCTCAATAGATAGCAACATCCACCTGAACCAGGGGCCATGTAAGCAGCGTGTTCAAACAACGAGCAGAAATACGGTACACAGTGTTTGCTTCTATCTAATTCTGACCCTTGTAAAACCATTTACGAGCGGTCTTTATCACCGTGCCACTAAGTGCCAGAAAATTGTCTCACATAAAATGTCGTTTGCAGATTGCTTACAACCCGGTTTATGTGAACTGAACTCGTTTCGACAAACGAATTTAAATGACAAATGCGCTTCCGCTTGTATTTTTAAATTGAAGAAACGGAACTCGAAGAAAATGTTTTTCAATTGCCATGAGGTAGTATCAGAGTCGCCGACCAGTGGCGTACCCAGAAATAGATATATACACTCAATTTAAGCCGTAGGTTCAAAATAGCGGTGCAGTCGAAAAATGTGTTCATCACAAAGCATTTTATACTGGAAATTAGTTCCACATTTTTTAAACTCTGGGGGATGATTACTCTATCAATTTGTGTATTTGGGATAGTGCGAAGCTCTTTAAAAGTGTGAGAAAAGCTTCCCACTTAAACACATGGGAGTCAATGTTCATCAGCAATGCCCAAAAGCCGCTGATGAATGAAGACGATCCTCCCATCATGTCGAGTCTATTCGATCTCATCGACACGAATCGGCTGCAGTAACATTCTCTCTCTCCCCGGACCCGGATTAGTACGAACAACATCGCAATCAGTCGGACATTGCCCCGTAGATGGGCTGCATCGAGCCCGAAACCGGTCGGCATTAAGGTAATTTTTTAATTATTTTGACGATTGTAAGAACCATAAGTGTCGTGTCTTGTCTCGCGTCGCGTTTCGTGAATGGGATGATTACTCTCTTCTATTTTTTTAGGCAACAATGGTCTGGCCACGTCAGGTTGCAGGTCAATGTGGGGAAAGAAAATGAAGTGATGCTTGCAATCGTTTGTATCATCAAACGATGTATCTGACCGATATATCTGTGTGTCTGTACAAATTCATGCGGATGTCGGAGTGTTGGTGTGATATAGGTGGCAAAGGGTTCACACATTCTGGAAAAACTTGTAATTAGAAGGAACGAAATGTTTCTAATTGACAAATTGAGAGATGAAATTTGTGAAAAAAATCGCGATCTGGTGGGATTCGTCAATGAACCCCTACTGGAACTTGTGAATATTACGCAACTCACTATAACAATCCGTTTCCGACATTCTTAGCAAACTGCAGTAGAATCACTTGATAATGGGACCTCGCAATACAGGCGACTGGCTCCGCCAAAGCTCCACTCCTCAATGAGGCAGCAACACACTCACTGTCTCGTCATGATAGGTCATGATTAACGAGCCTGGATTAAACAAAGAGGAGAAACGTCAAAATTGGAACAGTCGATTCAATGTCATCCCCATAGTTCCAATCGAGCAAAAGACCTGTCAAAACGACCAGGATTCGCCACTTTGGTATACTCGAGACACTTTAGTCATGAGGATTGCTGTCACCGATGCTTACTAGGGGAAGGACATGCGAGGGGAATATCACTAATCATTATTCACGCCCCACATTCTCCTTCTTCTCCGAAAAAAAAGTAGTCATCAAACAGGCTTGTGATTTGTTTCCACAATGTACCCCAAATCTTCGCTATTGCTTCCATTTGCAATGGCTTCCATTATCATCATTCTTGATTCCCACGCCGACAGATACCGGATTGGCCAGCTAACAAAAAATCCGGAAGATCGGTCGCCGGAGGCATCATAGCAAGAGCTCCTCAAATTAATGACAAAAATTGTTCGTAAGTACCTACCTGATCTAAGCACCTTTGAAAGAAAATAAAATTTTCTTTTCAAAAAGTGCTCGTATGTTTCTCTGCGATGCATTCGATATGAAAAAGTAAAAAAAGTGCACTTTGCCTATGCTGCGCCATGGAAAATTTTGGCGGAGTCACGTTTTTCATAGGGTTCTCATTCCTGCCACCAGATGCGGAGGGATCGTAGCTTCCGTTGGATTTTCCTATGGCTAGGAAACCTCAGATCAATTTTCAACGTAAACGCGTGCGTAGCCCAAGTGGTTCTACTTCAAAAAGTTCATTTTCGTAGGGTAACTTCTGTATAGGTTACCTTGCAAACCCAGTTTTGCTTCTTTCATTATAAATAAAGTGTCGTGCCTCGAGCTTGCTATATCTACGAGTAACGTTAACAGTATGTTTCAACCTTTCCTCATGGATGCCTTCAAGCAAGCTCTTGTATTCAGTATCTTTTCGCTGATATTTGGCAGTATTGCTACGATGTTTACATCATCTGAAGTATATCAAACATTATTTTAAGATGCTTCAGTTTAATGGATTACTTGGGTAGTACAGTTCATGGATAACTTAACATAGAATTGCACCTAACCCAACTCTGCATGAGCAGAATTTGTCATGAGTTGACTGATTGACATGTGTCAGAGTCTCCATTTGACCTTCTATGCACCTTTGAGTGTTCCATCGCATACTTTGCGTATTCAGGCGTCCCTGCTCAAAAATGGGGGAACCTGTACTAATTGGTTGCGACCACATTTTATGGATAACTCGCTTCCATTGCTACTCCAAGTCCAAGAGAGTTTCATTGTGGTTTTGTTATTACAATGCCCTCCATTGTGGTATACCATAACTATTGCTTTGAAAGAAGCTTGTCCTCTTCGGTCTGTGCGGATCACCAGAGGTATTCCTAAATGGAACTCTGATCTGTTAGTTCAAAATATCTTCGGATAAACCATTCTGTTGAATAGTTACGAGTCTCTAGCTTCCGCCCGAGAATTATAGCTATATAATCGACTTAGTGGGCCCTTAAAAGCTCTGCTTACTTCAAATCTCCAGGAGGAAATGGGGGTTTGTCCTATTTTTCTCCAAAGGAATTTTAGTATGTCAAACAAGTTTTGAACTCTTGTAGTTTTCTATTGGGTGTTTTCTATTGGGTGTTTTCATTGCGCGAAATTACTCGATAGTTTTATCCCTAAAGGGTGCGCGCGTTGTTAGAAAGAAGGAATGAGTTCCTGGTTACCTCTTTCTTTCTGAAATGCTTGAAACGCATTGTCGATTATCCCATATGTGATGTTCGTCTGGCTGACATGCCTATTCATGTGAACTCACATGCCTTCCAATGTGGGATGTTCACAGTGACTCTTTTACACAAAGTTATATACCTTTTGGCACGGTCAAGGCTGGGTATGCTGCGCAATTCAGATCCCATTGTGATCCACTAGCCTCAGCCCAGCAACTCCTATCCCTACATACTCGCGGTACCGGCCGGAAACTATGAGCAACCTTAGGGAAGATCGGGTAAACAACCCCGGTGAGAACTTTTATCATAAGCTGACAGGAAAGGGGGGTTTGCTTAGGTAAACCTGAGCGTCTGTTCTCCAGGAGGAGTGGCTCACAACACCGTCTGATCCCCATGTTAGGGGCGGCTGATCTGCGTTTGAGTGCCAGGGAAGGACTCTAAGCTCAACTGTGCACTATGGTCCTCCGGAAAGTAGGGGGTTGGTGTCAGGCCCTACGAGCCAGCCATAAAAAAAACATTATAACGGAAATCAGCAACAGAATAATACGAACCGAGACCAACGGCAACGACCCAGCAAACAAAAAGGGCTTGCGATTGGAAACTCGGTACGTGGAACTGCCGATCTCTCAACTTCATTGGGAGCACTCGCATACTCGCCGATCTACTGAAGGACCGCGGATTCGGCATCGTAGCGCTGCAGGAGGTGTGTTGGACAGGATTCATGGTGCGAAAGTTTAATGGTAATCATACATCTACCAGAGCTGCGGCAACACACACGAGCTGGGAACAGTTTTCATCGTGATGGGTGATATGCAGAGGCGCGTGATCGGTTGGTGGTCGATCTACGAAAGAATGTGCAGGTTGAGGATCAAGAGCCGATTCTTCGACATTAGCATAATAAACGTGCACAGCCCTCACTCCGGATGCATTGATGATGACAAGGACGCATTTTACGCGCAGCTCGAACGCGAGTCATATCGCTGCCCAAGCCACGACGTCAAGATCATCATAGGAGATTTAAACGCTCTCCAACACAGCCTCCCTTATCGTTACACCTGAAGATCACCACAGCAGACGGAATCTCAAATCGACCACGTTCTGATTGACGGGCGGCACTTCTGCGACCTTATCGACGTCAGGACCTATCGTGGCGCCAACATCGACTCCGACCACTATCTGGTGATGGTCAAACTGCGCCCAAAACTCTCCGTTATCAACAATGTACGGTACCGGCGACCGCCACGGTACAAACTAGAGCGACTGAAACAACCGGATGTCGCCTCAGCATACGCGCAGAATCTCGAGGCCGCGTTGCCAGACGAGGGTGAGCTCGATGAGGCCCCTCTAGAGGACTGCTGGAGTACAGTGAAAGCAGTCATCAACGATGCAGCCGAGAGCACCATCGGGTACGTGGAACGGAATCGACGGAACGAATGGTTCGACGAAGAGTGCAGAATGGTTTTGGAGGAGAAGAACGCAGCGAGGGCGGTAATGCTGCAGCAAGAGACTCGACAGAACGTGGAACGTAACAAACAGAAGCGGAAACAGCAGACTCGCCCCTTTCGGGACAAAAAGCGCCGCCTGGAGGAAGCGAAGTGTGAAGAAGTGGAACTGTTGTGTCGTTCCCAAGAGACACGGAAGTTCTATCAGAAGCTCAACGCATCTTGCAACGGCTTCGCGCCGCGAGCCGAAATATGCAGGGATAAAGACGGAGGCCTCTTGACGGACGGACGTGAGGTGATCGAAAGGTGGAAGCAGCACTTCGATCAGCACCTGAACGGCGTGGAGAACGTAGGAACGGGAGCCCACGGCAACGGAGGAAACGACGAAGCCAGTGCAGCGGAGGACGGAAATGAACCAACTCCCACGCTGAGGGAAGTTAAGGATGCCATTCACCAGCTCAAAACCAACAACGCAGCTGGCAAGGATGGTATCGCAGCTGAACTCATCAAGATGGGCCCAGAAAAGTTGGCCACCTGTCTGCATCGGCTGATAGTCAGGATCTGGGAAACTGAACAGCTACCGGAGGAGTGGAAGGAAGGGGTAATCTGCCCCATTCACAAGAAAGGCGACCATTTGGAATGTGAGAACTTCACGGCGAACACTATTTTGAATGCTGCCTACAAAGTGCTATCCCAGATCATCTTCCATCGTCTGTTACCTAAAACAAATGAGTTCGTGGGAAGTTATCAAGCCGGTTTCATCGACGGCCGGTCGACAACGGACCAGATCTTTACCGTACGGCAAATCCTGCAGAAATGCCGTGAATACCAGGTCCCAACGCATCACCTGTTCATCGACTTCAAAGCGGCATACGACAGACAGAGCTATGAAGAATCATGGACGAAAACGGCTTTCCTGGGAAGCTGACTAGACTGATTAAAGCAACGATGGACGACGGTGTGCAAAATTGCGAGGATACGTACTGGGTTAGCCACCGGTTAACCATTCGCTCCATCACTATCGAAAGCTAGTAAGGGAGATTAGCCGAAAGCCCGATGGTCCTTTGGCGTGGATACCTGATATTGGGGTGGGCACAACAAAGCTCTCGCTCTGCTCCAGGGGATAGGTGTCCGCTCTAGTAGAGCGAGTTGACCTGGACCTTACAACATCGGATATCCCATGTCGTCGAGACCAGCTGATATACAGCTGCAGCGTCCTAATGCATATTGCATCTCACCTAAAAAGAACGCCCGGTATATGTCCAGGTGTGTATTATGTACTGGCACAATGAAATTGACGATTTCGGAAGCGGTGGCTCCAAATCGCTGAAGAAAAACCGAATCATAGTGGTCGAATACTGGTAAGTTAGCGAAACAGCCGCTAAGGCCGTTTACAATGATCGTAGCCTCGTTTCTTAGCCAACGATTCGTAGGATCCATTGTGCCAACTCCATCGAGATTATGCGCCACCGTGCAGCTCGCCGTTTTCCACTGAGGGCGTTGACTTTTGACTATAGATCTGCTGTTGTCTGTGTGGTCTTTATGCTTTCGACGAACACTTACCAGCATACCCTTTTGGCTTCGCGAATGACACCGACACGAAGAGACCGATAAATGTCGAGGGCGGCTCCTCGTTGTGGGTGATAATGGGCCATGCGCTTCTCGAAACGCTTTCCTCCGCACCTTAAACGCTTGCTTGACATCCGTGGGCCACCAACGGACTTACAGCCATTTGTGCTGCTTGTTTTCGGCTTGGATTCGGCTGCGTATGAGCATTGCAGTGAAATCCGATGAACAGATGATGCATTGAGGCCCGATATTCACGGCATTTCTGAAGTATTTGCCGTATGGCGAAGAACTAGTCCTTCCCACGAAGTCAGTTTTCGTTCGTCGGCTGGTGAGCGATTAACTTTTCAATCGTCGGCCTAAATTCTTCCTCCAGGCCTACGTGAGTGGTCAGAAGGGCAGCCATCGCTCAAGTAATTTTTGATGAGCAATTCCTCTTGTAGAGGTATTGAGAACCGTTACCTTTTATTTTGATTTTAAGCTGATTCTAACAACCTCTTGTAGTTTATTTGACTAAAAAACGTTACTTGAGCAGTGCTGCTGGAATGTGTGCTACGCACGTTCATTATGCTGAAGTTGAAAAATCGGCCCTTGAACCTCAACTTGCACATTCTTACGTCGATCGGTCACCAACCGATCACATGCCTCTGCATATCACCCATCACTATAAAAGCTGTTCCCTGCTCGCACGTGTTTCCGCAGTTCTGCTAGATGGTATGATTACCTCGAAACGTTCGCACCATCGATCCTGTCCAACACATGTCCTGCAGCGCTACGATGCTGAACTCGCGGTCCTTCAGTAGATCTGCGAATATGCGGGTGTTCCCAATGAAGTTGAGAGATTGGTAGTACCACGAGTTTTGAATCGCAAGTCTTTGTCGCTGTTCGAATTATTCTGATGCTAATTTTTCGTTGCAATGCTTTTTTACGGAGGACCGGATACTACTTTCCGGAAAACCATAGTGCATAGTTGAGCTAAGAGTCCTTCCCCGGCACTCGGACGTCGATCAGTCGCTACTAACATGAGGATCAGACGCTGTTGTGTAACACTTCTCCTGGAGAACTAACTCTCAGGTTTGCAGAAGCAAACCGCCACTTCGCTGTCAGCCTACGATCTAAGCTTCCACCGGGGATGGTTACCCGATCTTCCCTAAGGTTGCTCGCAGCCCTTACGGTGTCGAAGATAAGGGATAGGTGTTCTACTGGACAAAGGATTCTAAATTACGCAAAACACCCAGCCTAGGGGAAAACTTGAAATGCTTCACTTACAGTTAGAAAAATCACAAAACTTTCCTGTACGTGCTATGGTGTAGGTAATTATTTAATTGCTGTCATTAATGAGCATCCTACCTATACAATATGATCTACAACACTGCACAAAGCTCATCTGCCAACAGAGTACATAATGGTTGCACCCGTTCCCGTAAACCACTAAATTGCCATATAAAACCAACATCCCATAAAATGTTCCTTGTTTGTAGTGCTGCCATTCCAAGTGCAATTAATATCGAGGATGGGATAAAGCAAGTTTTACAAACAACCTCTTGCGGGTAGCCATTCGCCCACTTGGGGATCGAATATCGGGCGTAAAAGGAAGTTAGTAATATCAAATTATACACTCCATTGACCTAGATTGAGTATACTAGGAAGCTAGAAAAGATAAAAAAAATCAACTGGATCTATTATCGTAGGAAAAAATCTGCAAGTTTGTCCTAGGATGGCTTAGCACAACCTTTTTTTTTTGCTCGACGCTGACGTTGTACGTTTAGAGGGTGAAACCGAAAGCAGTTTCCCGGAATGGCATTCGCGTACGCGGTTTTTGGGTTGCTCCAGAAAGATTACATCTTTCAAAAGAAGATTAGGCACTAGAAAAGGAGCTGTCTTTCCCGTTTATCATTATCATCATCAGGTATTCAGTTCATTGCTTCTTTTCGACATCGGTCGTTCGCGTTGTCGTCATCGTCTCGTTGACAACTTCTCTCGAGGCAACGTCTGGGATAGCTCGGTGACGAACCTGTCGTCTCCATCAGCTTTATCTTGTATTCTTGGTTTTAAATGCAGAACGCAGCACGAGAAGGATGATGGTGTTTCATTTACCTCCCGCGGCCCTAGGTCGTTCTTGGTTAAGGAGGTGGAGGCAGAATGCTCCGTAATGTTATTTTATCTGTCCTGGCTAAACAATTCCATCTTTCTTGGGATGTTCGTTAGTATTTGAACTTGATCTACTTTTTCCATTTGAAAATTTCAACCAACCCATAATTAATTGAAATGCACAAAATACAATTTCCATTCCAGAAGTTCGAACCTTGCTATTTCGAACCAAGTTTCCCTTGTCACTCTGCAGCACTGACAACCACAACGGAAAAACTTTCGTAATTGAAATTCCAGTTTTTAGCCTTAGTTGACAGAAGAACGAGTACCAGGATAAGATACGGTAAAGCCGTGTAAATTTGTCGCTAAACAAAAACCAACATAACGTCGGCACGGTAAGGGTTGGGTATTTCGCGTAATTCAGATCCCATTGAGGCCTATCAGCGTGCCTATCAGCCTCTGTCCAGCAACTCCTATCCATAAATACGCGTGACACCGGCCGGACTGCGAGCATCCTTAGGGAAGATCCGTTAACCTACCCAGGTGAGGACGTTCGCCGTAGGCTGACAGGGAAGGGAGGGATTTGCTTCTACAAACTTGAGCTTCTGTTCTCCAGAAGGAGCGGCTCACAATAGTGTTAATCTCCATTTTAAGGGCGGCTGGTCGACGACCGAGTGCCAGGGCAGAACTCCAAGCTCAACTGTGCACCACGATCCATAGTTGTTTTATTTATTTCAAGCTGTAAAATGGTGGAACGACAAGGAGCTTCCAACATAGCACTGGTCCTCACAAGTTCCCACCTCATGCCTCCACGGGCCAATCGATGACAAAGACAGTCAGTTAAGAGTTGTGTGCTTAGCTGGTAGTGCAGCCTGTGCACTTTTGTCCTTCTCTCTTCAGCTAGATTGAGGAGGTATGTGCTGACCGTCTGTGCACCAAGGAGGCGCGACGCAAATAGTGTCTGTTCTGGCATTCAACGGCTGAGTATGAAATGATCCTCCACTGGAAGCTATACCTTAGGTGGCAGCCACTGTGGATTGTGGACCTTAGGTCAACAACTCTCGGTTTCAAGAAACCCAAAAACTTCACAGAAACAGAACATGAAAGATTACGAACTGATTAAACAGCAAAGTCTTTAAGTGCGAAACAACGGACAAGAATTGGATCTTGGAAAGCAAAGATGACATTCCCCACTGAAAATGTGCACAGTGCAGCATATTTTTATATTAAAACCACGCACACTTGCACTCACACTGAGGAGCATGCCATTTTCTTAGGGTTGCATCTCCGAACTAGCCGTGTTGACACGGTCATCTTCACATCCAGCGAAAACCCTTCGGGACGCCTTCCATCGTTCACAGGCCAACGTGATTTGGGAGCGGTGGATAAAAGAGTACGTTGCGTTGCGTTGCGTTGCGTGGCAACGGAGTAATTCGTAGATTGCAGACTGAAAGTTGTCATGTTAAAACTTTAATACCGTAAACCGGGGTCAAATTGATCAGCGGGGTGAAATTGATCACTCGGGTACTACATTGTAATTCAATACTAGGAACTCTTAAGCGTCGTAATGATCTTAAACTTTTTACGTCATCTGATTCGTAGATGTCTACAGATTAGTGTAGACTTTTATTTTTTTAGAAAAAGTTAGTTTTGCCTTATTTTTTCAAAGAATTTGCAATGTATTTCTCAATTAGCTGAAATCATTGCTGCTAAACAATCAATTGCTAATAGGACTTCCCGTGAATTCTCTGTTTTAACATTTTTGTGGAGCCTTGGTTGGGATGTTAAGAAGCTAATGAGAACATGAAATTGTTATAAAAAAGTTCATTTTATGAAGAAATAGTCATTTATTGTAATAGAAATCACTTATTTCAAATGAAAATGCCTACCTTTAGGCGTTCAAGGGGAAATTTCGAAATTTAATTTTGCATTTAAAGTATTAAAATCACTAGTTGTAAGATTTTAGACGCGTTATTCGGCTTTAGAAGAGCAAAATTAAACGGTGAAGGAAATTTTCCTTTCCAACCGATGCTTAATTGTATACTGATCAATTTCGCCCCAAAGTGGCATTTCCAATATTTTGATATTTGAAGTTATTTAACTTAAAGTTTGAATTTGTTGAACAAAATTCTGTCACATGGTTCCATGGAGATCTACTGGGTACTGGTTTTACAGAAATTCTTTTGGCAATATTTGAACAGACACTGATGTTATCTGCAAAAGTTGTTTTAAAGTGATCAATTTGACCCCGGATTACGGTACTCTTATTCTAATTGCTTATGGAATGCTGTTTGGGAAGGAACAACTTTCCAATTAGAGGTTGAAATAAAAAAGACTTGAAAACTTCCATTGCTGGCCACGCCCATCTTCTCCGTTACGAGGATAGGAAAGGATATGATGATATGACACCTACTTTACGAAAGGTCAGCGACTCACCGACGCTTCCATAGGTGTCAAGGAGTTGGATATTTGGAATGGGTTGATAAGGGATGCACTATAAGCGAGTGAGGCGGCAAAATTTAGATTGTGTACGTGTTTTTTTTTATCTGTATTAACGAGATTTTTAGCCCTGGGCTAGTTCATCTCGGGACCCACGCTTTACTTCCCTTCCGAAGGAAGAACTCACATTTTGTGAGTTTCTCGGGAGTGAGATTCGATCCCAGGTCCTCGGCGTGATAGGCATGCGCTTTAACCACTACACCAGGTCCGCTCCCCCTGTGTACGTGTATTTGAGTAGATCATGTAGATGTGTTGGTGTGAGTGTAAGTGTTTTAGTATTACACCATCGTTGGGAGTGACGTAGCTTAAAATTTTGTCACTTCATAGGCCTTTTTGCTTCCGGGATGGGGCACAGGCATTTTCACTGTGTCCTGGCCAGGGTCATGCAATTTCGAAAGGAAAACATGACGTACGACGACTGTAGCAAATCGTTTCCCATGCGAACGGACTTCTGTGATGCTTCATCTCTCACCCAGTAACACACTCGTTCGTTGCTGATACAGAAACAAGTGTGTATGAAATATGGGATGATACACTTGGATTTTCGTTTCATTTATGAGTCATTGAAATACTTGACAGTGCTCATCTTCGTACGGGGCAGTTCAGTGTGTTTTTGGAGGCAAAATCGAAATGCCGCTTTTTCATTTGGTTCGGTCGCGATCGCGTCGTCGTCGTCGTCTATTTCATAGTGCTCATCTTCGTACGGGGCAGTTCAGTGTGTTTTTGGAGGCAAAATCGAAATGCCGCTTTTGTGAAGCTTTTAGTCAAGTGTGAATTAAATCATACATTACCAACCGGTTCGTATTGAAAAATCGCAGCAGGCGTTGCCGCGAACGGGTGTGTTTTTATTTTGCTTGTCACTGTAGTATATGAGATTGACAATTGTAAAAATGTACAAATAAAATGTAAAGCATTAAAAACAACTGTTGTGGAATTCACAGAATGAAAACCTATCACAAACTGTCTGAAAGAAAGCCATCGGGATAATGTCTGTTGTTTGTGCTCCGCCCATCGGTAATTGAAGTAAAAAAAAAAAAAAAAAAAACTTCACCGTCTGCTTTTGCTTCCCACCCCGCCGAGCCGAGACTCACTTCGAGCGCCCACCCACTGTGTACTAGTCTGGACATTGGATTGAATAAAACGAACTGCGCGAAGCGCATTTCATTCATTCTTCCATCGGACACGGAGCGTGCAACACACTAAGAGTTGGATCGAGCTGACGGTAGCAGCGAGGCTTTGAAAAATTCTCTCGCTGTTACTTCCCACCCCGCCGGGCCGAGGCTCAATCCGAGCGCCCACTGAGCGTGCGCCTGTCCGGGCATTGGACTGAATAAAACGAACTGCGCGAAGCGCATTTCATTCATTCTTCCATCGGACACGGAGCGTGCAACACACTAAGAGTTGGATCGAGCTGACGGTAGCAGCGAGGCTTTGAAAAATTCTCTCGCTGTTACTTCCCACCCCGCCGGGCCGAGGCTCAATCCGAGCGCCCACTGAGCGTGCGCCTGTCCGGGCATTGGACTGAATAAAACGAACTGCGCGAAGCGCATTTCATTCATTCTTCCATCGGACACGGAGCGTGCAACACACTAAGAGTTGGATCGAGCTGACGGTAGCAGCGAGGCTTTGAAAAATTCTCTCGCTGTTACTTCCCACCCCGCCGGGCCGAGGCTCAATCCGAGCGCCCACTGAGCGTGCGCCTGTCCGGGCATTGGACTGAATAAAACGAACTGCGCGAAGCGCATTTCATTCATTCTTCCATCGGACACGGAGCGTGCAACACACTAAGAGTTGGATCGAGCTGACGGTAGCAGCGAGGCTTTGAAAAATTCTCTCGCTGTTACTTCCCACCCCGCCGGGCCGAGGCTCAATCCGAGCGCCCACTGAGCGTGCGCCTGTCCGGGCATTGGACTGAATAAAACGAACTGCGCGAAGCGCATTTCATTCATTCTTCCATCGGACACGGAGCGTGCAACACACTAAGAGTTGGATCGAGCTGACGGTAGCAGCGAGGCTTTGAAAAATTCTCTCGCTGTTACTTCCCACCCCGCCGGGCCGAGGCTCAATCCGAGCGCCCACTGAGCGTGCGCCTGTCCGGGCATTGGACTGAATAAAACGAACTGCGCGAAGCGCATTTCATTCATTCTTCCATCGGACACGGAGCGTGCAACACACTAAGAGTTGGATCAAGCTGACGGTAGCAGCGAGGTTTTTGAAAATTCTCTCGCTGTTACTTCCCACCCCGCCGGGCCGAGGCTCACACCCAGAGCGCCATTTCCTCGATTCGTGAGTTTTCTTGCGACAGTCATCCGACCCAGTTGATAGCTGGGCAAACGATCAGAATGGACTCGTCAGATGTCGGTCGCGACAGTCACGTTTTCTTCGCGTTCGCAAATTTCACGGTTCCGCTGGTGGTTTGGTCGGTACTACGCCACCCGGAAAGTTTTGTCACGTGTGGACGCGTTGATTTGGCTTAGTTTAGAATGCTGAACTGTGAATAAATATCGAAGCAAAGTGAATTTTGACTTACCAGTGAGAAGAAAAACAACGTGGGTGGCGAGTAAGCGTTGCCGCGAACGGGTGTCAAATCCGCTTGTTATTTTTTTTTTTTTGCACGTTCTCAAAACGAACTTTATTTGAAGATTGCGCTGGTGGTTTGGCAGGTATTACGCCACCCCGTCAATTTTCTTCGTGTGAAAGTGTAATTCTTCAGCGTAGTATCCATTATTCGGGAGTTTCGGCGTAGTGCCAGTAATCGCTGACTCGGTTGATCGGTCCACGTCGTTTTAAGTGTACGCGGCAATGAAAACAATCCTATTTCGGTCGTTGCTGCATCGCTGGAGAAATAAAAGTTCAACTATATCACGGCAGACTATGAAGAACTTGGTGAGATCTTTCTAATTAAAAAACGTCATTTTATTCATACATGTGATATTTACTATACCTAAATACGCGCCAGAAACAAAAATGCAAATTTTTGATTCAGGAAGTGTTAATGCATTTCAGATATCCAATTGATATTCGGATGCATCAATGCGGGGCTTACTGTTTCAGAAAACGACCTCAAGATGTACGTGGAAGCCCTGTCATACTTGAAATGGGTCGTTGGAAGTGCAGTAGAGCTATCACCTTCCATATCCAGGACTAAAACTGTTTGCGTCTATGGATAAAAGTTAAAAATAGACGCAGACATTTTTCTTCCATAAAAGCACTGCCGGTCAGTGGGAGATGGATTGTACATACACACATACACACACATTTATGAGTCATTGAAATACTTCAACATGCTAAAAACACTATTTAAACCACATTTTTAAATAGTGGAGCACGCCAATAGAATGATAATTATATTTTATGAAAGAGGATAACAAATTCGACCACTTAAATCCAATTAACCGGCGCCTGTAACCATTGAGAGACTAGCGCGCACCAGTGAGACACTAATGCTCTGACGGGTGAAGCACAAGCAATGCGACCGGGTGGGAGACTACCGAATGCTACGATGAGTGGAAAAGTTTTTTTTAACGACCGAGTCATTAGAAAAATGTATGAAACACTTGAAGTGACTCATTCAAATGTTGCATGAAAGTGTATCATTGAAACGAAATTGTACGCCCCTGGTCCTGGCTAACAAGCATAGGCTTAAGCGCCATTGATCGTTCTCTGAAACGAAAAGAAACACAATTTTGTCTACCGTAATTATCCTACCTGTTGCGTAATCGTCGTTACTAGCATGGGAAGGAATAGTTGGGAAGGGACGATATCTATTTAACGAGAGGCCAGCGACTCACCGACGCCCTCGTAAATAAAAAGAAGCTGGGATTTTGGTTAGGTAATTGTCCAGGACTAAAATATAAACGACTCATAAAAAAGTGATCATTTTCCATATCAAAATTAGAAATTGCCAATAAAAAAGTAGGGATGGGAGCAATAATAAACTACAAAATTTCTATAAACAAATCAAAAATTGCATAAATAAATCAAAACTTCCCATAAATAATTGATTTTCGAGCAATAAAAAGTGTCAGAATTTCCACAAATAAATCAACAATTGCAATAAAAAACTATATTTTTTCCAACAAAAACGTTTAAATTTCCCATAAATAAATCTGATTTTTCCATAAATAATTTAAAAATTTCCAATTGAAAAACATCAAAAAAGCAATTGAAAATTTAGCAATAAATACGAACTAATGAGCAAAGTAAAAGTATCGACTGAGCCATGCGGCGAAGCCGCATAGAGGATTGAGGAACTGAGGCGGCAGAAGGCCGCCGAAGTTTCCGAAATCCGATGCGCCGTAACTGCGTCGATTCGGTTCTAGGCAATCCACAGATCCAAGAATTTGCCCGGTATAATGCAAACAGAGATGTTATCCTTTTTTAAAGTCCGACGAGCGTTAGCGAGTTCGGACAGCAAGCGATTGTCTGTTAAATTGCACAATAGTTTCAGTTTTTCTATCATAGTTCTAAGATGTAGTATGTTCGAATTTTTTTGTTGGAAAAAATATAGTTTTTTTATTGCAATTGTTGATTTATTTGTGGAAATTCTGACATTTTTTATTGCTTGAAAATCAATTATTTATGGGAAGTTTTGATTTATTTATGCGCTTTTTGAATTGTTTATGGAACTTTTATAGTTTATTATTGCTTCCACCCCTATTTATTTATTGACAATTTTCGAATTATTTATGGAAAATTTTTAATTTATCATGGGACGATTAATTGGCTGCCAATTGTCCAGGATTCACAAGGGTGCGCCGTTTTACTGTGTCCCAGACTGTTTAGCGAGCCGACACAAGTAGGGGCGTCCTTAGGTCCAATGAAGGTGCCCGGAGAGCGGCCGGCCGATGAAACGGAAACCTTCTTTACGGGCTGGACGGGGCCGATCGATCATGGTCTGGAGCCGATCCGGTACTTTGGCGGAATGTCCAACGGAAAGCCGAAAAGCGGCGTGGTCGGCAGGCATTAGCGGTTTGGCGGAATAGCGTCCTCTTGATTCAGGTGAGGTACGATTTGTCTTTGTCCGGAGATGGCCAACAATAGGCCTAGGAGTGGCGCGGCCGGCAGGCCGTAGTGGTTCGGTAAAATAACGGCCCATGTGGATACTGCGTGTCGCCCGACACTGGGGTGCTTCTCACGGTCCGGCGGTCGATGGGTTTCGGGAGACGTCGTCAAATGTTCTCGGGCTAGTGGGCGATAGACACTTTCATTGAAAAAACAGCACTTTTTTGGTTTTGGTCAAGACCAACACGGTGAAATCAAATAAAAACTTCACGAGGAAATTCGTGACAGGCAAAAATTCGTACCTGTCGATTCGGAACGGTGGATAAAAGAGTACGTGCCAGAGGACAAACTAGTTTGGCGAATCGAGGCCGTTGCGGATTGGAAGAATAGTGTACGTGGTCGAGGGCGCCAATCGGAAAATCTGGATTCGTGGAGTTGTCGAAGAGATCATCGTGTCCGGCGACTGAAGGGTCGTCAAGTGTGGGTGCGTACCAGCACCGGAAGATACAAGCGAGCGACAGTGAAGTTGGCCAGAATGGAGATCGACTGTGGAAGACATCCGGGGCAGAGGTACGGGCCGGGGAATGTACTGGCAGCACTGCGCGAGCATTGCTTACCACACGGTATGCTTCGTACGATGAGGCAACGTGCGTAGAGCCTGGAGCACATAGCATCCGTTCCGTCGAGATTTGCGATTTTTTGAGTTTTCTTATTGGGAATCTATCAAATTACTGTCACGCACACGCAAACGAATGTATACGGGGCACTTAAATGTCGGTTGACAAGTGCCAGAATGGTAAACTCCACAGAAAACAAAAAAACGGGATGAAGATAGAGGTAGCTTGTCGAGGTCGATAGAATAAAGTAGAGAAAAGCTTGAATTAGTTCAAGAAAATGAAGCAAATAATTTAATTATTCAGCTTGAATAACGCGAGAGGAGTCCTAATCCCGGTGTAGATAGCGTGATAGGTCCGTAAAATTGACTATCACAGGCAACTTAATGCAGGGTAACACAACAATAACGTTACAATTGATTAGGTGGGACGTCTACAGTGAGGTGACACGGAGTGTGAACAAACATTCGGAAGACAAAATTAGCAGCGACAAGACCTGCGATTGAACTGAACAGGTAAAGGGTACTAAAGACACAATAAAAATGTGAGGTATAATTGTGTTATAGATTCGATTTGGACGCAAGTTTTGGACACGCATTTTGATAGCATTGAACCTTATTACCACCTAGCAAGAACTCAGTAGCGCTGAAGTCGGAAGTTATAGAAAAGGAAGCCCAGGGGTAGACAGAATGATCTCCATGTCAAGGTAGATTCACAGAAACGGTTTTGTTTCTTCTCGATCCGAACAGCAAGTATGTATACTATCACCGCTCCTGTTCCTCATCGTAATCGACAGATCCTGGTATGTGTGATATTAATATTGATCGTGAATCCAATCGCGGGATTGCTGCGACAGCTCATTACCACAGAGCACCTAAATGACTTCGAACTGGCTAATGACGTTGCTCTATAGGGTGTCCCAGAAAGTATGGGCACAACTTTGCAGCTCTGCCATTTGGGAATGGATGCATAACCAAACTTTATTTTCACACATAACCTGCCTTAATATGTTAAAATCAAATGCCAATCATTAAAATTTGCATTTAATACTTTGTTTGAAAGCGGTAGAACATTCCCTAGAAGACCTTTTAAAGCTTCTGCACAAATTGCTATATTTTTCAATGCCATCGCTTAAAAATTGTTTCCTACGTATGTAATTAAGCTCGATAAAAATTTCGAAAAATATTTCTGTGTATTTTCATATGCGTATCTATTATACAACCCTTAGTTTGAATTGAAAACATATACTTTTGAACCTGAAATAGTTATTTATGCAACAAGTTGCAAAATGATGATTTTTTCAGCACGAGTCGTACATTTATCCAACGAGGCTTGCCGAGTTGGATAAATACGACGAGTGCTGAAAAAATCGAGTTTTGCAACGAGTTCCATACAAAGTTTTTTGTAATTGCAAAAAAAACCATTCAGTATAATCCTTGGTATAATCTTGCTACACGTACTTTCAAGACGAACCACGTGGCAGCATTCATGCGCGTCAGCGTGGTGCTTTTGTTTGATCAGGTAGGCTATGATAGGGTAGGTGTCAGACATTTGCAAGCTCTCGTCGTCGTCATACCGCAACCGCACCATGGGCTAGAGCAAAAGTAGCTTCACCTGCTGCTTCTACGACTGTTCTGCAGTCCTAATCTGAATCTGGATAGTCTTGATTCGGATTCGAGCTCACAGAGGATGTAGAAGTAGCAGCTGTGTCTACGGTAGCCTCGAAAGTTATCGAAAAGTGGGTTCTGACAAAGGTGCCGAAAAGTGCTACTTTTCAGCACTCTTAAAAGTGCCGAAAAGTAGTACTTTTCGGCACTTTTGTTTTAGTGAAGAAAAGTAGGCCGTTTCAACGTTACAACCGCGAGTGAAAAGTAAGAGAAAACGCAACGCAATTACAAAAAATGAATTTAAACACCAAAATCGATATTTTTGAAAACCCGTTTTCATAATAGATGAAAACAAGCATCTAAATATATATCACAACATGCAAAAAATAACATTTTTATTTCACTATAAGTAAAATAAATGCTCCAGCTTTATAAAGTGTAGATTGAATTATTTTTATTCTCGTTAAAACATGTTTAAAAACTCGAATGTCTATGGGCATGTCTTATCCAGAAATAGAAAAGGCGAATTTTCCAGTTTTCTCAGAATTCTGAAATACCCGTACGTACGGGCGAAACATATTTATATAAAAAAATCAATCAACCATCTGAGGAAACATGTTTCCGAATATATCATGTGAAAAAAAATCGAAAAAAATGTTTCGAATTCGGATATTTGGCAAAACCGTAAAAAAGTAGTTTGTGCAGAAGTTTTGAAAGATGTTTTTTAATTTTTAACATTCCGCATACAAAAACCCTTTTTAATGTATAATCTCTTTACAGGTATCAATTAAAATAACTCGAATAAAAATACAAAAATGTAAAAATTGTTGTTTGTTAAGAAAATGATTGTATTTTCGCTGTACAAAGTTGTGCCCATACTTTCTGGGACACCCTATACTAGTAGCTCAACGGCGCTCTGATATGCAGAGTATGCTCGATAATCTAGCCAATCGCTCCTCGGAGACAGGTCTTACCATCAACGTCAACAAGTACCAGTGTAGAATTGGCTTGAGTTAAGACACAGACAAACAGACATATTACTTAGAAGAAATTTGTTTCAAAAACATCGTTCGGCATCTCACTAGCACCCTCTACACGCAGAAAAATAAATTGTAAACACAATTAAATTCTAGTTCAAATCAACCGATTTTTCAGTTTACTTTAGCGACAAACTGATTTTTAGTTTAAACTGAACTGTTCTATTGTTTTATATTACAAATAGTTTCATTTGTCGAATTTTTTGACAATTTGTTAAAACAAACAGATATATAGTATTTTCAACATAAAATAATAGATTGATTCAAACGACTGCACTTTTGCCACAAACAAACCCGGAATGTGATTGTGTTGGTGACGGCAGCAACTGCGGCAACTCGGAAATCTATTTTCAGACTGTCGGTAAGCGGATGGGGTCAGAATGACTAAAAAAAGACAAAAAAGGCGAAACCGATCAACTTTTTGTGGATGCTGTCGTGAGTACCTGCGCGTTATCCATCACGGCCAAAGCTGCACTTGGAAGTTGGCGTGATGGATTTGCTACACCTTCTTCGTTGTGGCGATGTTGGGGTAAGCATTTTATAGATGTGTGAGTGCTTTCGGACCATGTTTATGGTTTTTATTTTGTTGAAACAAATGAAATTTTTGACATTATATGAAATGATGGTAATCGGTTGTTTTTAATGATAAACTCCAAATGAAAACAATTAAATATAACTTTGGAATAAGTATATTCTCAGTTTGAAAATCAACCATGCGTTTTATTGTTTTAAACAAGCGCAATTTTTCTGCGTGTATAATTCTCAATCCGAAGCATTCATGTTGTTTCCCTCGGTTTGATGTAACAATTAAGCAGATGACGACTCCCTCGTTGCGTCATCCATTCATAAAGTGCCCTACACAATGCACACGTTTGCGTGTGCGTGACAGTAGTTTGACACATTTCCCATGGGAAAACTGTCAAAAAAACGCAAGCCTCGACGGAACGGACGCTATGTGTTCCAGGCTTAAGACATGAATGAAGGTTTATGGTTGAGTCATGTTATATAAACATTGATCGGCGTCGCGTTCATTTCTCTCCGTGATTGAGAGGCGATGTAGGCACATCAGCTCCACCATGACACACGCGAGCGCAGTCGGAACCACAGTTTATTTTCAAAATGACCGTTAAATCGTGCGATGATTGCGATTAGAGTAGTATGTCTGTTTGTCTGTGGTTAAGACCCACATAAATGAAAATAAAAAAAAATAAAAAAAAAAACCTCAGCAAGACCAAATTGTTGGATGTAAACACGGTCAGCCCTCCGAGCTTCACGGTAGTTTCGCAAGCAGTGGAGAATGTTGAAAGCTTCCAATATCTTGATAGACAATTAAAGGGTCGATGGCGGCACCAATATCTCCATAGGCAAATATACTATATTAACAATATAGGTCACTTCGTGTTTTCGCATACAACGACATGGAGACGCCGTTTACGAATGATTACAGCACCACCTGTTGTCAGAAAAAGTCAATAATTGTATTTTGATCAATTTTTGTTTACCGTGCAAGGTGACATTTCTCGAAAAAAGATGTTAGGGGTGTCAAAGTTTTTTGTTCCCAAATAATCGATTAATAAATAATCGATTTACAATATAAACAAACAAAATAATATTTCATTAGATGACATCTACGAATACATCTGTAGAAGAATTTGAATGCTCCCTCATTGTAACGTCACCGAAATCATTTCACTTAGAAATTTAAAATTTTCACCCTCAAAATCTTATATATATAAAAATGCAGTGGCATACGTGGGACCGCGCATAACTTGCGAATGGGTGGACCGATTTGGGTCGTCTAAGTTTTGTTCTGTTAGTTTTCACCCAAGGAAGGTTTATGAGGCCTAAAACATGGGAAATTTGGTAGTTTTTGAAAATCGGGTTTTCATAGATTTTGAACGGGAACTTGGGCGCTTGGCTAGGGACTTGAAACGTCAAAAAACGCAGTAGGCAAGACAAAGTTTGCCGGGTACAGCTAGTTATCTTATATTTTGCCCTGGTGGTTGCTATTTTCCTTTGACAATGGCTTAAATTATCATCTTTCTTAATGTCCACGCTGACATACATACATCGGATTGAATAGCTTACAAAAATCCGGAAGATCACCAACCAAGTGCACGTCAAATTTCTTGTGGCAGAGTGCAAGACATTGAATCCAAGGATCCAAGGTTGAACAAGCTAATGGACCGATGCACGAACTTAATAATTTCAACGTTTGAGCGTTCCGTGCTTACAAAAAAATGAGTTATTTTCGATTAATTTCGTTGTTCTTCCGGAGTGAACTGTGAGTTTATTCGAATACTGATTGTTTTATTCCGGACCAATCGGCTTTGTTGTTGGATGTGTGAACATTGTGCTGTCAAAGATTGGACATTTACACGATCGTCGCGAAATCCTTGCAAAGCTCATTGTTTTTAAATATACAGTCATGGGCTTCTGGGTGAACTTCAGTTAGTAAAAATATTCTGCAAATTCGCCTGCTGCAGAGTGATAATCCTCCATAAATTGAGTCAGGCATTCCTTCAGATGTTCTTTCTGCATTCCTTCTGATTTTTAACGAAAGTTCCTTCTCAGTTTTCTCTTTTCCTTTGCTAACCGGAAAAATCCGCATTTATCCGTTGCTAACCGTCGTTAACCGCGTCTAACTGCACCTGCGACTCAGTTAGCAATGGTTAGGAACGGATATATGCATATGGATTTTCCGATTAGAAAAGGATATGTCATTCTCCTTGGTTTCCTTCTAGAGTTTTTTTTTCTGAGATTCATTCAGGAGCTCTTTTTGAAATTCCTCCAGGTGTGCCTTCAGAGATTGATTTAAAGTTTTTTTCTTAAATTTCTCCAGAGGTTCCTTCGACGGACCCCCGTGAGTTCCAACTGAAATTACTCCAGCAATTTCTTCTGATGTTTCTTCAAGAATTACTTCTATAAGAATCTTCAAGAATTCTCTTCTAGGATTCGTCAAAAAGTTCCTTATAGGATTTCCTTATAGGAGTTTCTAGGAGTCTTTCTTGGATTCCTGCAGTAGCTCCTTCAACGATTCCCTCATGCGTTTTTTTCACGAATACCTCCCGGAGTTCCTTCTGGAATTCCTCCAACATTTTCCAAGAACGACCAGGAGTTGTTTCAAGGATTTATCCAAAAGTTCCTTCAAAAATTCCTCCTTCTGGGAATTTCAACCGGGATTTCTACCAGTACTCTCCCAAAAGTTCCTTCCGGAATTCACTACGTCCTTTTAGAATTTCCACCGAGTGAAGATTTGGGATTCTTCAAGGAACTTCTTATGAAATTCCGGAGAAATTCCGAAGTGACTTTGTAAAACTCCAACGCGATTTTATATGAACAATTTAATAAATATTTTTCAAAGGAATCTTTCCAGGATTCCTTTAGAAGTTCCCTTTTTGAAGTATCAGAAATCCTCCAGGAATTATTTTCGTGATTCCTTCCGAGATTTCTATACATTTGGAATGTCTTCAGAAGTATTTTTTTCCGGGATTCCCAGAAGGAATAAGTGAAGACTAGATTTGTAGTAATGAGTTGGTTTGTTGTATGGTGAGATGCTAAACTCTCCGTTTCTGCATTGAAACGGTGCAAACTCATGGGTATTATGATTCTTAGGCTAGTTTGATGCTGCTTAAGCAAAATTTTATGGAATTATTGTTCATGCAGTTGAAAATTGGAATTATTGACACGCGAAAATCGATTTTTCTCCTAAACTGTGCGTCGGACCTACGTTGGACAAAGTGCGCTGGATAGAGGGCCAGATCCGCTGTCCAGCGCACTACGTCCAACGTTAGGTTTCACGTATGGATTTGGAGAAAAATCGAATGTCGCGTGTGGGGAAACTTCGGGTTTCAACCGCGACGACAATATGTTGTTGAAGTTGCCGGGGCCCGTGGCGTAGTTGGTCACACCTTCGCTTCATATGCGGATGGTCATGGGTTTGATTCCCAGCCCCGGCACATGCAATTTTTCGTCAGTTGCTTTTCCCCCGAGAGCAACTGACACTGACCCTCTTCTGAGCCCCATGGCTCAAACGAACCCGGATACCTGGACATCGGCGAACTGCTACTCATAATGGAGTAGAAAAAGTGAAAGCAGCAGAAAGGCAACCAGTTCGATAAAGTAGAATAGAATCTAGGCGCTGTACAAAATGTAAGTGCAGCTGTCAATTGAAATTGCTCACGTAGTGCCCCAGTGGACAATAGAGCTGTAAATTAGGTTAAGTGATTAAGAATAAAAAAAAAAATATGTTGTTGAAGTTGCAATAAATGAGAATACAACAACAAAGTTACACAAAGTTTTGCTTTCGAATAGTTTTGGCGTTTCAGTCTTTTCGGGGTCAAAAACAACTAAATGTTTTCTTCTTCCAACGTTTCGATCCTTATTGGATCTTCCTCAGGGAATCGAATAAAGATCCAATAAGGATCGAAACGTTGGAAGAAGAAAACATTTCTGGAGCTCGATTTGAATAGGTCGTATGTACATTTGTCGATATAAAATTCGATCAGTTTATTTTAGTTATTGTAGCTATATCACCGACGAACCGACGTGACAGCTAGAACAAATAAATTCAAATTAGTTGTCCGCGACGCCATGATGAAAAATAGCCGAACACTATCGCTACCTCTATAATGGCTCGCGATGATTTGATAGCTCGACACCGAACCCCCGTGTGTTCATATAGGAAACGGTTTGCGTCTGCGCTGATTTGACAGAAGCGATCGCTCGCTTCGGTGGTCGACCGTTAAATTTGGGGGGGGGGGGGACACTTTTGAATCACCACTGTCACGTCGGTTCGTCGGTGGCTATATGGTAGATATTTTGGAGACTTTAAATGATGGAACGGAAAGCCTGTTTTGTGATGATTCTGCTGTATGTATCAACTTTGTTCAATTTCAACGGTTTTTGCCATAATAAGCGAATCCAACTGATCGAATTTTTAATCGACAAAAGCACATACGACCTTTTCAAATCGAGTTCCAGATTTAGTTGTTTTTGACCCCGAAAAGACTGAAACGCCAAAACTATTCGAAAGTCTTTAAAACAGTCGTCGTCAATACAACAAAGTTTTGCTCAAACAGCATCAAATCACACAAGCAGTCATAAAACCCTTTCTTTTTTGTTACCATTATTGCAGTTACCATTTTATTGCAGCAACGGAGAATTTACTTTCTCATTATATAAAAATTCAGCTTATTACTACAAATCTAGTATTTCACTGACTGCGTTTTTTTCTTGGAGATATGTAATCCCAGATAAAAACAATGTTGGAGTATGGAGGAGGAACGCTGGAACGCTTTCCCTAAGCAATCCCGAAAGGAGTTCCTAAAATAGTTCGAAAATTAATTCTAGGAGGAATCCTCCAAGAGCTTCTGGAGGAATCTTGGAGAAAAAAAATCCAGGGTGTAATTCTTAAAGGGATCCCACAAGGAAATTCTTGGGTAATTTCCGGAGAAAATACCGTTCATAACTCGCTAACGGAAAGTTCGCTTTGGGTCGTCTGTGTTTTAGTCTCTGTTATGAACGTTTATCGGTTCAAATTTACTTCTCATCTGCAACTTCGCATATCGCGCGAGTCGCGGCTTCGATTTGGTGCTGCGACGATAATAAACGCCAGAAATTGTTCAAGAAGAGGGAATTAAATTTTTTCTAAATTTGCGTAGTTGAAAAAAATCGATTATTTCAGAAGAAATGGGCATCCCCACCATGCAATGACAGTTCGACAGAATAAACGTCATTCGGATAGCGCATGAATTTAGTGTGTAGTAGTACCTCTTCTGACGCTTGGTGGCGCCACATTCACTAAAAAGGTGTCGCCAAAAAATCGTAAGAGTGACCTATATTGTTAATATAGTATATTTGCCATAGGTGAACGGATCAAGAAAGCGAGGGCTGCGTTTGGGTCTCTGTCAGAGTGCCAATACGAACCCGTGGGGTGACGCCTACAGGATCGTTATGGCCAAGACGAGAGCTGTGATGGCTCCTACAGAGCAATCTCCAGAGATGTTGGAGGGGATCATTGGAGGACTTTTTCCGCGTCATGATCCTAGTCCTTGGCCTCCTTTCGTAGGACAGCCGGGGACTGGGGCTGGCGATGAGGAGAGGGTCACCGATGTGGAACTTGCGGGGATAGCTAAGTCCCTTAGCGTAGGTAAGGCCCCAGGTCCGGACGGAGTTCCAAACCTGGCCTTAAAAGTAGCTATTGCAGAGGCTCCCGAGATGTTCAGGTCTGCTATGCAGAAATGCCTGGACGAGGGAGTTTTCCCAGAAGCTTGGAAGAAGCAGAACCTGGTACTATTGCCAAAGGCGGGGAAACCACCCGGAGACCCGTCGGCATATAGACCAATATGCTTGATTGACACGGCGGGGAAGGTGCTCGAAAAGATCATCCTCAATAGAATGTTGAGGTTCACCGAGGGCGAAAATGGTCTTTCGAGTAACCAGTACGGCTTCCGGAAGGGGTGGTCCACCGTAGACGCTATCTTGTCGGTTACAAAAACCGCCGAGAAAGCACTCGAGCCTAAGAGGAGGGGAATTCGCTTTTGCGCGGTAGTGACTCTGGATGTAAGGAATGCGTTTAATAGCGCCAGCTGGTCTGCTATTGCCGATGCGCCCTTGCGTCTGGGGATACCGGAGTACCTGTACAAGATTCTCGGAAGTCACTTTCAGAATCATGTACAAGTCTACGACACGGAGGTGGGTCGGAAGTGCTTTCACAGAACCTCAGGAGTCCAGCAAGGTTCCATCCTGGGTCCGGTGTTATGGAATGTCATGTACGACGAGGTGTTGAGGTTAGAGTACCCAGTGGAAGTGGTGATTGTCGGATTTGCCGACGACATTATGCTCGAAGTCTAAGGTGAGGTAAAGTTGACTACCAACCACTCGATCAAGGTTGTGGAGGCGTGGATGCGGTTCAGGAAACTGGAGCTGGCTCACCACAAGACAGAGGTGACGGTTGTTAACAACCTGAAGACGGAGCAGCAGGCGGAGATCAGTGTAGGAGAGTGCACTATCCTGTCAAAGCGCTCCGTCAAACACTTGGGCGTGATGATCGACGATAAGCTTACCTTCGGTAGCCACGTCGATTATGACTGTAAAAGAGCCTCCACAGCTATTGCAGCACTGTCCTGGATGATGTCCAATAGCTCTGCGGTGTACGCCAGTAAGCGCAAGCTTCTGGCTAGTGTTGCTACGTCCATACTTGGGTATGGCGGCCCGGCGTGGGGCACCGCGCTAAGTACTAAATGCTACCGACGGAAGCTGGAAAGTACTTACAGGCTTATGTGCCTGAGGGTTGCGAGCGCTTACCGTACCGTGTCACACGACGCTCTCTGTGTCATTACTGGTATGGCATTCTTATCAGTGAGGACATGGAGTGCTTCGAAATGCGCGGCACAAGAGGCATACGCAGGACTGTCAGGATGGCCTCTATGGTCAAATGGCAGCGCGCGTGGGACAGTTCCACCAAAAAAAAGGTGGATCCATAGGTTGATACCGAGGGTAGATAGTTGGATTAATAGGCGCCATGGGGAAGTTACATTCCACCTGACACAGGTCCTTACAGGTCATGGATGCTTCCGACAGTATTTACACCGTTTCGGGCATGCGGATTCTCCCGAATGCCCAGTGTGATATGATTTAGAGGAAACGGCGCAACACGTTTTGTTCGTGTGCCCGCGTTTTCGCACAATGCGTGACCACATGCTTGCCACATGCGGGGAAGACACAAACCCGGACAACTTAGTCCAGAGGATGTGTAGGGATGAGTTTGGCTGGAACGCCGTTTCAACGGCTCTCACCCATATCGTCTGGGAGCTACAGAGAAGGTGGCGCGTGGACTCGGAGAATGGCTAGTTCAGATGCAGTACAGGAGGTGGTCCAGGGGTTCGGAGTCAGCTTCGTAAGTCATACCGGTGCCCTGCGGTCGTGATCGACCCTTACATCGATTAAGTGGCGTCGGTCTACTGGGTTGGATCCGAGCCCGCGGTTGGAAAGGGGTCCCCGGCAAGGGTCGGGGCAGGTGGAGACCCTGCTGTCAGCAACCTTCTGGTGCAGCTGATAGGGCCTGAAGGGTAGTGATACCCTTGCCTTCAGCAGGTCAGATCGGGTTGCACGTGGGCATCAGTTCTTGATGTCTGAAAATCAGTTGGGCGCGGGCGGGGCCCAACACTGCCCGCCTTTCGAGGACAAAGGGAGTGATGAGGACCACTCGGGGAACTGGCTTTGCGCCAGCATGCTACCGTGATGGACTCTCCAAAGCGAGTCATCGATGTTCGTTGCTGCAGGCTACGCAGCTAACCTTGAGGGTGCGATGTGCACTAACCCCTCTCTGAAGCAATGCCTTCTTGGTGGTTCCGGAGAGATGAAGGGTTTGGCGACCATAGGAATGTGTTTTAGTGGGTCGAGGATAGAGTAATCCTGACTTTTACTTTTGTTGTAGAAGACGGCCTAAACCCCACACTACCCTAACCTTCCTGTTAGGGTGTTTGTTGAGCAGATTTTTCCCCCTATGGTTTAGAAGGAAAAAAAGGGCTGCTTTTGCGAGTTTAAGAAATGCATGAAAAAAGAGCCAATCAATCAACGCACCACCTAAATACGAACTTTCAACTCAAACGTGCTGCTGTACGCCAGTGAAATCTGGTGTGTATCCTATGAAAGCTTACTGCATAGTTAGTTGGGCTGCATTTCGTTCTGCATTTAGTCGATGAGTTTGAGATAAAAAAATTATTGGCTCTTTGGTATTCTTGCGTGATCGGCTTTTTGGTTCTTCATAGATAGCCATCTTTTCTACTAACGCGCTCATTTTTGTATTGTAATCCTGCCGGTACCCTCATCTGTAACAAATGGCAACAACGTTACTCGTTAAGTTGTAAACCGAAACAAAAGTTGTATACTTAATTGCCGTTGTTATAATCAGTAACGACCAGAAATTTAGATAATAACAAAATCCTAAAACATTTTCCCTAGTTGTGTATCCAATCCAATATTTTTTTAATCACAATCAATATCAATAAAAACCGGCTACACGTGGAGCAAAAACTACTATGAAAGGTACGCACCTAGGTATTTTTTTATCTATGTCATCATATCTCGAACGGTCTGGAAAACACATCAACAAAGGCGACCGAGCAAAAATAGGACAAACGATCCATCCATAAAACACCAACACCTCTTCCTTGGTCAAGAACGAACCATACTCATATGTGCAAAGATTCTCGGTCCATTTGGCACCAGTTCCAGTGGAGAGAAGAGAGCTTCCAAGGCATCAATTCCTATTTGCATTCCATCACGGGCAAAGAAAGCACACTAAACGGGGATGATCTCAGATAGTAGAAATTGAAGAAAAATGCTCCGAAGCTTTTCTTATGGTAATTCCAGAGATCAAAAGGGATAAATTTATTTTTTCTTTCCTTCAACAGCGAAGTGGGATAGAAACGAACATTTCCAACTGGCGGCAAGCTTCTTCGGTCGGGCTGGCTAGAAGGATCCGGTTGTATGTATAAAACTTGAATTGGCGAAAAGGAGCAGAATATTATAATCAAACGCAGCGTGAAGCAAGGGATCCCTACTCTCTGTCTCAGCACGCCCCGTCAGGGTTCGAAATGGGGTGAGGGGTTGATTTCAGTGAAAGCATGCAACTGAGTATTATACGACCCTGGCTGGAAGTGTGGGAAGCAAAATCGATGGCTGCTGACGAGCTCGAATCACTCGATTCCTGGGGATTTTTCTTCCCGGGTATGATGGCAAAAATAGAGCAAACACCCAGGATCTCTTATCATTAGTCTAAATATTTGATTGACGGCGGTTGCAAAGCATTAGGGTATCGCGCCACTTGGGCGGTGGCTTCTATATTCGTCTGTTTTCCACTATAACTCAGTCAATTTTGATCCAATTGACATGAAATGTTGTACACGGGTAGATACTATACCTATCTCATCACATTCCAAAAGTTGTGTCAATTGGTTCAAATTTGACTGAGCTGTAGTGGAAAACAGACGAATATAGAAGCCACCGCCCAAGTGGCGCGATTCCCTATTATATTTCTGGGAAATTTTTCATCCGCTCAGTTTGCTCCGTTTGGAGCTTGAACAACAAAGCGTATTTACTTAGAGGTGGGCCCCGACGACGATGCCGGGCTAAGCCATTGTGGTCCAAACAGTGATTGCTTGCTGTGTACAGAAACGGTAGGCGAAGCATATTTCAAGTGGCGAGTATACAACAGAATTTTAAGAGCTGTTTACCGGGAAAGTCATGGAAGCCGGATTTTGTTCTGCGAATTTCTCTCCTTGCCAAAATATTTGATGGAAGTATGGTTTTCTCAAAACAGTAACACATAAAGAACATAAGTAATATTGGAACAGATAGAAAATACAAAAAGAGGATAGAAGATAGAAGATAGAAGATAGAAGATAGAAGATAGAAGATAGAAGATAGAAGATAGAAGATAGAAGATAGAAGATAGAAGATAGAAGATAGAAGATAGAAGATAGAAGATAGAAGATAGAAGATAGAAGATAGAAGATAGAAGATAGAAGATAGAAGATAGAAGATAGAAGATAGAAGATAGAAGATAGAAGATAGAAGATAGAAGATAGAAGATAGAAGATAGAAGATAGAAGATAGAAGATAGAAGATAGAAGATAGAAGATAGAAGATAGAAGATAGAAGATAGAAGATAGAAGATAGAAGATAGAAGATAGAAGATAGAAGATAGAAGATAGAAGATAGAAGATAGAAGATAGAAGATAGAAGATAGAAGATAGAAGATAGAAGATAGAAGATAGAAGATAGAAGATAGAAGATAGAAGATAGAAGATAGAAGATAGAAGATAGAAGATAGAAGATAGAAGATAGAAGATAGAAGATAGAAGATAGAAGATAGAAGATAGAAGATAGAAGATAGAAGATAGAAGATAGAAGATAGAAGATAGAAGATAGAAGATAGAAGATAGAAGATAGAAGATAGAAGATAGAAGATAGAAGATAGAAGATAGAAGATAGAAGATAGAAGATAGAAGATAGAAGATAGAAGATAGAAGATAGAAGATAGAAGATAGAAGATAGAAGATAGAAGATAGAAGATAGAAGATAGAAGATAGAAGATAGAAGATAGAAGATAGAAGATAGAAGATAGAAGATAGAAGATAGAAGATAGAAGATAGAAGATAGAAGATAGAAGATAGAAGATAGAAGATAGAAGATAGAAGATAGAAGATAGAAGATAGAAGATAGAAGATAGAAGATAGAAGATAGAAGATAGAAGATAGAAGATAGAAGATAGAAGATAGAAGATAGAAGATAGAAGATAGAAGATAGAAGATAGAAGATAGAAGATAGAAGATAGAAGATAGAAGATAGAAGATAGAAGATAGAGGCTAGAAGATAGAAGATAGAATATAGAAGATAGAAGATAGAAGATAGAAGATAGAAGATAGAAGATAGAAGATAGAAGATAGAAGATAGAAGATAGAAGATAGAAGATAGAAGATAGAAGATAGAAGATAGAAGATAGAAGATAGAAGATAGAAGATAGAAGATAGAAGATAGAAGATAGAGGCTAGAAGATAGAAGATAGAAGATAGAAGATAGAAGATAGAAGATAGAAGATAGAAGATAGAAGATAGAAGATAGAAGATAGAAAATAGAAGATAGAAAATAGAAGATAGAAGATAGAAGATAGAAGATAGAAGATAGAAGATAGAAGATAGAAGATAGAAGATAGAAGATAGAAGATAGAAGATAGAAGATAGAAGATAGAAGATAGAAGATAGAAGATAGAAGATAGAAGATAGAAGATAGAAGATAGAAGATAGAAGATAGAAGATAGAAGATAGAAGATAGAAGATAGAAGATAGAAGATAGAAGATAGAAGATAGAAGATAGAAGATAGAAGATAGAAGATAGAAGATAGAAGATAGAAGATAGAAGATAGAAGATAGAAGATAGAAGATAGAAGATAGAAGATAGAAGATAGAAGATAGAAGATAGAAGATAGAAGATAGAAGATAGAAGATAGAAGATAGAAGATAGAAGATAGAAGATAGAAGATAGAAGATAGAAGATAGAAGATAGAAGATAGAAGATAGAAGATAGAAGATAGAAGATAGAAGATAGAAGATAGAAGATAGAAGATAGAAGATAGAAGATAGAAGATAGAAGATAGAAGATAGAAGATAGAAGATAGAAGATAGAAGATAGAAGATAGAAGATAGAAGATAGAAGATAGAAGATAGAAGATAGAAGATAGAAGATAGAAGATAGAAGATAGAAGATAGAAGATAGAAGATAGAAGATAGAAGATAGAAGATAGAAGATAGAAGATAGAAGATAGAGGCTAGAAGATAGAAGATAGAAGATAGAAGATAGAAGATAGACGTTAAACGATAGAAGATAAAAGATACAAGATAAAAGAAAGAAGATCCAAATCCCATTCCATTAAATAGCTTCAAATTAGAGCAAAAATGTTGGCAAATGACTAGTTATCCATCACCCGCTACAGCTCAGAAGGATCCAGCAAAAAACAATTCAATGATTGCTCAAGAGATTTATATATTCACGCCTTCCCTTCATTTAATGTCTGTCTCAATTCGACATGGCATCTCCATAAAATAGAGATAAATCTCGTTTTAACGCATGTCGCACACAATTGAACGCCACTGCACAGGAATGTCAGTCATGCGAAAGTGAGCTAAAATTGCTAAAGAAGAACCCCCCGCTGGCGGATATTACATTTTCCAGAGCTCATTTTCGTAATTACGCTCACTGATGAAGACACTCCCATGAGTGGGAGGATGAGCAGCAGCCGCCGCCAGGCCAGACAGAGTAGATCCGAATCACACACACAAAAAAAAAAAGATGTTCCCACAATTTCCCGTGTCATGTACAAAAGAGAGCCGGAGGGATTTTGTATAGCGCGGGGGAAACGATAAGCTCATCGTGAACCACGGAACCGAACTTAATCCAGTCTGATATTTACAGTCCCATCGTCGTTGGTTCGTCCTACGTTCTGGAGGGGCTCAAGCATGAATGTATTTCTTTTTTCACTTCCATGATTTATTCAAATTGGTACTCCTGTGCCTGATTGTTGAATGAACGGGGTTGCTTCTTTGAAGCATATTGCTGAATGGGCATGTTACGGTTACGCTACCGCCATCAACATAATTTGCATCGACGTGTTTTTTTTTTTGTTCCCATTCTCAACTGGTATTCGATCATCTTTTGTGACAGCAGGATAATTGCCGAATGTTCTGTATCCATTCTGTTTTTTTTCTTCTCTCTTTCTGTGTTTTTACAGGATCCGGACCAAATATAGTTGTAAGGCCTGAAGAGGCACTCATTGTTATTTTTGTACTTATACTATGGATAGGCGCTATCGGGCTTTTCTTCCACCGGTGGGGGAAAATCCGAATGCTGGAGCCTTATCAGCCAAAGTTTATTCAACAACATCGAGGTTCCTGTCCGTTGGTGGAGCTGGACTTGGATTTACCACCGGTTCCGCAGGTATGTGAAATGACTGAGCTAAGCACATTAAAGAGAAATAAATACACTCACACTTCTCACACATCGCTCATTCGAATGAATTCCTTAAATAATTCATATCTGGAATACTTAACGTACTTTAGTATGCATTTTCTGTGTGTGTGTGTTTTTTAATGAACATATACTCATTTTTGAACAATTAATTTATAGTACTAACACTGCTCATTCAACAAGATTTCATGTTGGTAAAAAAAACAATCCTTAGGTTACCCATCTTGTCCCGCTCCACCTTAAAAATAGGATATTTTTAGAAAATCTATTCGGTAATTATTTAGATTGTTTGTGTCAGTAGTTTGAATTTCTTTGATAATTGCTTTGGTAATTCCATTTGTCATTCCTAAGTGATTTTCTCAGATTTTTTTTTGCAATTTACTGGACAATTTCTAAAAAATAAAATAAAATAAAAATCTGGATTCCCGGCTTAACCTTGTTGGTTCCGGGTCATTTGGCCGAATGCCGTTTGGCCAAATGCCGTTTGGTCGAAAATAAATGATGAACTTAAGTGACCATGTCACTATTCCTCGCATAAGTATAACTCGAAAGAACAGCCTCTGATTCAAAGAAGGAAAAATCAGCGATTCAAAGAAGGAAAAATCAGCGGTTCTGGAACCAGGACACAATTCATGGGACAGTAAAGGCCCTGTTAATAGCATTCTGTGCAGGCGATACGACGCCGAAGCCCATAAGGCACAAGTCTGCACGAGTCATGCCACGTGTTTGATTTGTTCCAGGAAATCCGTGAACAACAGGCACCCAACGGGTGGTCCAAGGTGCCCGGCATTCAAAAAAGTAGAAGTGAACAAATCACAGTGCAGGTAACGCAGCTGAAGCAGAATAACTGTGACGCAGCTCATCAACTGCTTTGTCAGGCAGTTTCTGAGTAGTGATGAATATCGCCAGCATAGCGGACCCATACCGAGTACTCGCTGGTAACGGCAAATTGCTCGCGGATGGGTCTGAATAGCAGGTAACTTCAATGCCGGTCCGTGGAATGGGGAAGCCGTTTTACGAACCATCGGTGTAAGATCTTGCTAGAGACACTGGCCATTCTATATGTCAACTTGACTAATGTCGGTATCAAGAGTGCCTTCAGTCGGAACGGAGCGGAGTCGATTGTTGGCGTTACGTTTTGTAGTCCGGGCCTAACAAATAGTTCGAACTGGAAAGTAAACAATAGCTATACTCACAACGATCACCTCGCGGTTCGCTATAATCGACTACAACAACAGCAGGCGGCGGGTAGAGGAAGAGGTGGCTAGGCCAAGGCCAAGCCCTCGCAGGTGCAAGACATCATACTCCGACGAAGGAGTATTTAGGAAAGCACTCCACCATGAGCAAAACTTACTTGGTTTAGACGGCGACGAGCTGCTGACGATGCTCTCGCGAGCATGCGATGCGACCATGCCTAGGCGAGTCCACCCTAGAAATGGGAAGCCACCAGCTTACTGGTGGACTCAAGCGGTTGCGGTCCTGCGCCACGCCTGCCTACGGGCTAGACGGCGGATGCAACGAGTATGAACTGAGTATGAGTGAAGCAAATGGCAGATGATGTTCGCCGCTGCTAAAGTCGCGCTGCTTTGAGGATCTCTGTCAGAGTACCAATGCGAATCCGTTTGGTGATGCTTACAGGATCGTGATGGACAAGACGAGAGGTTTAACGGCTGCTACTAAGCAATCCCCAGAAACTTCGGAGAGGATAATCGGGGGGATTTTTGCGCGTCATGATGCGTCATCCTTGGTATCCTTTTGTAGGACAGCCGGGAACTGAGGCTGGCGTTACGAGGGAGTTTTCCCAGAAGTTTGGAAGCGGCAGAGCCTGGTTCTATTGCCAAAAGCAGGGCAACTAGCCGTCGGCATATAGAACAATATGCTTGATCGACACGGTGGGGAAGGTGCTCGAAAAGATCATCCTCAATAGAATGTTGAAGCACACTGAGAGTGTAAATGGTCTCTCGAGCAACCAGTTCGGGTTCCGGGAGGAAAAGTCGGCCGTAGTCGCTATCCTGTCGATAACAAATACCGCCGAGATAGCGTTCCAGTGTAAGGAGAAGAGGGATTCTACACTGTGCAGTAGTGACTCTGGATGTAAGAAATACCTAGCGGCTCTTGCCGATGCGCTCCTGCGTCTGGGGATACCCGGGTACATGTACAAGATTCTCGGAAGTTACTTCCAGAATCAAGTACTGTTTTGCGACACGGAGGTGGGTCAGAAGTGCTTTCACATAACCTCAGGAGTCCCGCAAGGTTTCAACCTGGGTCCGATGTTATGGAATATCATGTACGACGAAGTGTTGAGGTTAAGGCTCCCAGTAAGCGGTGATCTGTGTAGGTGATGATGGACGATAAGTTTACCTTCGGTAGCCACGTTGATTACGCCTGCAAAAGAGCCTCCACAGCAATAGTGGCACTGCCCCGGATAATGTCCAATAGCTCTGCGGTGTACACCAGTAAGCGCAATCTTCTGGCTAGTGTTGCAATGTCCATACTTAGGTATGGCGGCCCGGCGTGGGGCACCGCGCTAAGTACTAAATCACAGAACAGATAGACATCATCATTAGAAAAATAGGCGCTGGTCATTAAAAATCGACAGCAGCGAACCTAGCGGTGGCGGGCAAGCTTTTTACACTGTGAATTTCTCCACCCAGCAGGCAATTAGACGACTATTCTTGTCTAATAGTTCATACACTCAAACAAATTGACACGTCTGGGATTGCTTAATATTGGGATATTGATGTTTTACATGGATTTGCGCAAATTGTAGAACCCTCGAATGTCACGTGTTAAACATATTTCGCGGTTAGTATCATACGGGCGTATCTACAATGATCGGTTTCTCTCCATCGTGGCCGGCAAATAATTTCGGCTGTTTTTGTTATTTTAGATGCCAATTCTAGTCTTCCTTCATCGAAACGCACCGAGAGATCATCCAAATATTAGTGGTATATCCCGGTAAAATCAAAAAAAAAAAAAATCGATGAAGAAAAATCGATCATTGTTGATTCGCCCGTATGATACTTAACGCGAGATATAAATTCGCCAACATTATTTAGGCTCCGACTTTTCAACAAATCACACGTTTATCATGTGTAATTCATACGGAATTAATTTTAAATGCCTTTGCATTCTGATTGAAGTGGGGTAGAGTGCGTGCACCAGTTATCGCACTACCTATGGAAAACTATTTCTACAAAAATAAGAAGAAGACCGACGAATCAGTATTGGTAAAAACTCAAATCTCATGATTGAGTTGTTTCACGCGCGATTCTTGATTCGACAAACTCACCACCGAAAAAATCATGCTCGAGTTGACTCGTGATTTTACTCATTGCTTTATTTCTTGGTGTTCTTATTATTTACAACGAAGTTTCTAGGATTGTATGATAGAATAAGATCAAATCTTGCGTACAACAATAAAGAATGTCGTTTAAACTGATTTGGATTCGTTTTACAAGCGAACGAAATTTCGGCGCTAAACTCGTGGGAGCGAGATTTTGCATGAAAATCTCGTGCGTGAGAAAATGATTCAGAGTCGTGCGCAAGTTTGCTCACGCAGGAGCTGTTCATGAGCCAGTTTTGAGTGTGAGTTTACCAACACTGCGACGAATATCGTTGATATGTCAAATGATTGATTATTTTCATACCACACAGGGAACGATAATAATTTACGTTCAATATTTGGGAGAGGGGTCTTGAAAAGAGTGACAGTACGTGTATTAGGTATAGGAAAATAGCGTGTCAGAGGGCGCAAATTAAACCCGGAAAGCGTCAATCGACTTCCCAGGTGTTGACAAAATGAGACATTCGTTGAAAAATATCCTGGAAGAATTCAAGTGGAAATCCAAAAGCGCTTGAAATAGATGCTAGCTCTAGAATGAAGCAGAACAGAGTGACGGAATCGAGGATGGGATAATCAAACTCAAACTCAGGGTACTGGCCTATCGATGTATTCTCCTGGAAATGTTCAAAAAGAATAACCCTAAATTGAGTAGAGTTAACAAAAATAAAATAGCGGCTCACGTCTTAACTCACGTTCTTCATGGTGGCCATGATGAAACACGTTTGACGGTTTTTTTTCGTGAGTTATGTGTCACCAGTTATGATACATACACATGCATTCATTAAAAAAAACAATAGGGCAAATTCGTTTGGAAAATTACTTCAATTTCAATCGCATCACATATGAGATTGTGATGATTTGGCTATCGGGTTCAGTTAAAGATAAAGCTTACTGAACGCCAGGTGTAACAAATATTAGGCTGATGTGACTTACATTTAATTCGGTGATGTAAGCTCTGTTGTGAAGTTCATGTTGTGAATCAGATTAATCTGCAGTGTATAAACCATTGAATTCAATGGAAAAACACATCTGACTAACTTTGACGTTTATGGAACAGTTCATAAATCAAACACATGAATCGGCCGTGTCAACTTTTTTCAGTGTGTTCATAAATAGGCGAGTTCCACCGAAACGTCAAACGATTTTAGACTAGCCGTGCTTGTCATTTTAGACGAGAACATGCACTGTGAATTTCAAGCAAGAAAAAATCATTTTATTCCGCAATGATTGTCAAAATTTACCACATAAGCGGATGGAATTTTCAATTTGCTCTAAGATGCCTATCTGTTCTGTGACTAAATGCTACCCAAGTAACCATTAAGCCGTAAAAATGGCATTAAGTCGGCTCTATAGTCGAATGTAGAACCTGGCTAACAGAGCTAATTGGTTCTATATCCTCTTATAGAGCTGCTCAAAAGCCACTTTTGGCGAATTATTCGGCTGATATACGGCAAACTTTAAAATATCGTACCAGGTCTCTGGAGCGAAAGTTGTCAAAAGTGAGACAAAGAAAAAAGAAAAAAAAATTGTTTATCTCCTGTTCTTCTCTAACTTCCTTCGCTTCCATTGAAGTTGCTTTTTTGCTACTTCATCCAGATTCTAGCTGTTGTCCTCCGAGTTCCTGATCAAGTCCAAGTCCGTTGCCTTTCTCATCTGCTCCACCAATGCACCATGGGAATGGTGTGATCAAACTAGTATTTAAACCATGAAAAACAAAATAGTTTGGGCATTTCGAGGGTTGAAAATGATATGGGATGAGGATGATTCAGTGGTAAGGTTGGTGGTAGCGAACGCAGGAATTGATGCAGGAGAAGCAATGTTTATATAAATGGTCGGAAAACGTTTCACAAGAAGAGGGAAACGAGCTGGAGTTTGTCTTGATTGAAAAAATGGAATAATCAAGATAACCAAATTCCATTATCTATTTAACAACACCATTTCGATAAACATGCCAAAAATAATCCCGTTTCGTCAATCCCGTCCGACATGGATGTTTAAAATGCATGACCGACTCGAGTCTGTTTTGGTCGAAATCTATTTTGATTGATATAAACGTCATGTGCTCCAAGCCCTGTGACAGCACTGACAAACTTCTTTACAGCTTGTAGGCTTTATATAGGCTTACAGGGCTTAATTTAGTTCTTACTGGTTATAGTGCCTATAAGCATTAGGAATGCTTATATAGAGCTACTTAGCACTGAAAAGCTGTTTAATGGCCGTTATAATGCTCAGAACAGTGCTTAGTGGTTACCTGGGTACCGACGGAAGCTGGAAAGTACTTACAGGCTTATGTGCCTGAGGGTTGCGAGCGCATACCGTACCGTGTCACACGACGCTCACTGCGTCATTACTGGTATGGTGCCTATCAGCATTCTTATTAGTGAGGACATGGAGTGCTTCGAAATGCGCGGCACAAGAGGCATACGCTGGACTGCCAGGATGGCCTCTATGGTCAAATGGCAGCGCGCGTGGGACAGTTCCACCAAAGGAATGTAATCTCGCTCTAGCTCAGGGCTATTTACTCTCAGGGTCGGCTGCCACTTCTCTCTCCTTTGTCGGGTGAAGATCACTGCGTCCAGATTTTAGAACTATTGTGATATACCCTTTTGCTGTGAGGTACGCAAGTTATCTCAGTAACATATTTGTCACTGAGATACCTTGGTATCGACTGAACTCAAGACCATCTATTATTGATGAATAGAGATCCTGAGTTACAGTATGTGACTCCCCCATTCTGGCGAGACTAGCTTTATGAAGCCAACCACGTCCTTGGGAGATAAGATCCATATGTCAGCAGGCCCTAAAAAGGGCTTGCTGAGAACTTTGAACCTACGTTGAGTGAGTGCACTGCAATAGCAGAGGATGTGTTCTGATGTTTCCCTCTCCTCGTCACAGAAGCGGCAATTTGAGGTTTGGATTGCTCCGATCTTTTGTAGATGGTATCTGCAGGGGCAGTGTCCAGTTATTAGACCGGTGTAGATGTTGAGATCCCTTTTGTTGAGACCTAATAGTTGTTGGGTTTTCTTGGGGTTTATCGTTACGAGCCTTTTAGATTGGCTCGTATGGGGAAGTGCATTCCAGTTTGATGTGATTTGACTGACCATATATTTGTTCAGTTCCATTTTTACAGAGCAGTCTGAGATCCCGCAGAAGGGCTCAGGGCCAATGAACCTTTCATTAGATCCATTTCTGGCTAGCTCATCAGCAATCTCGTTTCCCTCTAGACCCGTATGTCCTGGGATCCAATATAGGTAGACTCGATTGCGTATGGATAAGTTTTTCAAAGCCAGAATGCATTCCCACACTAGCTTTGAGTTACAAGTGTAGTTATTAAGCGACTTAAGTGCCGCTTGGCTGTCAGAGAAAATACATATTTTTGCAAACCTATACTTTCTCCTCAGGCATAATAACACGCATTCTAATATTGCATATATTTCCGCCTGAAATACTGTGGGCCACTGTCGTAAGTGGACAGAGATTTTTGTTCTAGGGCCATAGATTCCGGAGCCTGTCAGATTATTCATTTTCGAACCATCTGTGAAGAAATTTATAGAGCCTGTTGGAACGCTGGGTCCACCTCCTTCCAACTCCTGGCGGGAAGGAATGAGCACATCGTAACGGCTGCCACTTACTACGGGAGGACTCACGACACCAACACTAGTCAACAACAGAGGGGGACAACACAGGAAATTCAAGCCCTTCTTCCTAGATCAAAAAAACGCTGCACAAAACTAAGCTTAAACATTTTTATTCTTATTAAATTACAAGGTTACATCAAATAAGGGGGGGGGGTTATATCGTTGCGGCCGTGCTAAACGTTGGAGCTCATGCAGTGGAGAGAGAGAGAGGTAGTGGTTTATAGTTTACTTGCCCAAGATGCCACCTAATAGGCGGAATGCCTAGTTGTACGGTGTCCGTGGTCTTCTGGCTGGAACGCTGGTCGGGTGGGCCATACTCCTACTGGCGATTCTTGAGGGATGGCTGGCTGCGGGAGGAGCCTTCCGAGGATCCTTCCGAGGGATGTTCTGATCTGGGTTCGCTCCTTCCGTCCTTTCCTCTAGTGGGGTTGAGAAACGTGTGGTTCGGTCTGAATGGTGACGTCCCGTAGACTCATGTACGCGGTGACAGCCAATCGGATTTTGAGCACTCCCGAGAGCGGGGAAACCCACGGCCCTCCCGGGGACCCTAACCTCAATGGCGGCGACTGTCACTCTCGCGCCACGTGTGGCACAGCAAAATGGCTTTGGGGACTCGCCGGCCACCAGTCTAGGGCTCGTCTCCATTATCTGCGGAGCAGTTCTCACGATATTGGGTAGATGGGTTCCTCTGCTCGACGGCAATTCCGGCAACTCCGGCCGGGTGTCCTGATCGAAACTGACCGTCCTCGAGTTGGTGAAGAAGCCGGGATTCTGGACCGTTTGATGACGTCCCGTAGGCTCGTGCACGCGGTGACAACCAATCGGATTTTGAGCACTCCCGAGAGCGGGGAAACCCACGGCCCTCCCGGGGACCCTCACCTCAATGGCAGCGGCTGTCACTCTCGCGCCACGTGTGGCTCGGGGAAATAGCGATGGGGCTCGCCGGCCACCAGCCTAGGGCTCGCCACCAGTCCCAGTAGGGTGGCAGATACTAGTCGAAGGGGGCGGTATCCAGCGTCTGGAAGGCGACGGTGATCCACGGAGCACTTCCTCACTTTTTCTAGCTCGGCAGTTCTTCTAGGGGGAAATCCACTCAACGCCCGGGGTTCGGGGGCCACTTTTTGGTCTTTCTTCTTGTCGGCGTTATCCGGTGTCGACCCTGGTCCGACGATACAGGGAATCAATCTCTGGCGGGTTATTCCCGGTGGACACGTTTCACGGGAAAAAGAAAATCGTTTACACGTCCGAACTATCGGGTTGTCCAAAACTTTCTGCCAGCTATTCTATTTCTCAATCAACTTCTCCTCCGTTTCTTTTCCCTCTCTCCTCTTTTCTCTCTCCCTCTCTCTCACTTTTTATCCGGAAGTACACAGTTCTGACAACTTTGGAGATATTTACAGGTGATGAGATTATGAGAAGCGAGACAACTACGAGGGGTAATATACCCTGCCTATCTAAGACTAAATTCTAGAATAATATTTGATAATGCCCTAACGTTTGCCCTCACTACTATAAAGCTAGGAGGAAAAAAAAGGTCTTAAACCTACTGCATTTGTCCCGCAGTATTGTTGCCATGGTTTTGGTAACAGGAAGGTAGACCCATAGGTTGATACCGAGGGTAGATAGTTGGATTAATAGACGCCATGGGGAAGTTACATTCCACCTGACACAGGTCCTTACAGGTCATGGTTGCTTCCGATAGTATCTACACCGTTTCGGGCATGCGGATTCTCCCGAATGCCCAGCGTGCAATGGTTTAGAGGAAACGGCGGAACACGTTTTGTTCGTGTGCCCGCGTTTTCGCACAATGCGTGACCGGATGCTTGCCACATGCGGGGAGGACACAAACCCGGACAACTTGGTCCAGAGGATGTGTAGGGATGAGTTTGGCTGGAACGCCGTTTCAACGGCTATCACCCATATCGTCTGGTGACTACAGAGGAGGTGGCGCGTGGACTCGGAGAGTGGCTATTTCAGATGCAGTACAAGAGGTGGTCCATGGGTTCGGAGTCGGCTTCGTAGGTCATACCGGTGCCCTGCGGTCGAGATCGACCCTTACAGCGATTAAGTGGCCGCGGAGAGGAAGTCCCGGTAGCGGTGCTGTCGTGGCTTCGGTCTACTGGGTTGAATCCGAGCCCGCGGTTGGAAAGGGGTCCCCGGCAAGGGTCGGGATAGGTGAGATCCTGCTGTTTGCAACCTACGGGTGCATCTGATAGGGCCTGAATGGTAGTGACACCCTTCATTACGGGCAGGTCAGATCGGGTTGCACGTGGGCATCAGCCCGCAGTAGGGTGCGGGCGGGGTTGACCCTGCCCGCCTTCCGAGGACAAAGGGAGTGGCGAGGACCACTCGGGAAACTGGCTAAGCGCCAGCATGCTACCGTGATGGACTCTCCAGAGTGAATCATCGATGTTCGTTGCTGCTAAGCTAACCTTGAGGGTGCGATATGCACTAGCCCCTCTCTGAAGCAATACCTTCTTGATGGTTCCGGAGAGACGTAGGGTTTGGCGACCATAGGAATGGTTTAGTGGGTACGAGGAGAGAGTAGTCCCGGCTTTTACTTTTGTTGTAGAAGACGGCCTCAGACCTACACTACCCTAACCTTCTGTTAGGGTGTCTGTTGAGCAGATTATCCCCCTATGGTTTAGAAGAAAAAAAAAAGAGAATTGTCAGACAAAAGAGGCACAAAACAAGCAACAAAGAAGGCGCAGCGATTACTCTTTATCCCAACTGGTAACAGATAATGACATGATCTCGAAAATTTTTGTTGCAGACAAAACTGAAGCTGAATTTGTTGCGTACTTTTCAACTCGTGAATAATCAATTATTACCAACCCAAAATCGAAACTTTTTGATGACACATCTTCGGCAGCGTTTCAGTGTTTACCGACTCGAAGTTACCACTTGAAAATCACAATGTAAGGCCTACAAATCTCTAAACTCGTGGTGCACGATCTTTGTCCTATTCTGTTCAAGTTAAGACAAACCTATGTTGCATTGGGTAGAATTTCGCAACAAATTCAGGTTGCGACATTGTCGTTATTGTTGCGCGATGGTTAAATTTTGATTCACTGCTCTGGATGTAAGGAATACCTAAAATAGCGCCGGTTGAGCGGCTCTTGCCGATGCGCTCCTGCGTCTGGGAATACCCGGGTACATGTACAAGATTCTCGGAAGTTACTTCCAGAATCAAGTTCTATTTTACGACACGGAGGTGGGTCAGAAGTGCTTTCACATAACCTCAGGAGTCCCGCAAGGTTTCATCCTGGGTCCGATGTTATGGAATATCATGTACGACGAAGTGTTGAGGTTAGGGTTCCCAGTAAGCGGTGATCTGTGTAGGTGATGATGGACGATAAGTTTACCTTCGGTAGCCACGTTGATTACGTCTGCAAAAGAGCCTCCACAGCTATAGTGGCACTGCCCCGGATAATGTCCAATAGCTCTGCGGTGTGCATCAGTAAGCACAAGCTTCTGGCTAGTGTCGCTACGTCCGTACTAAGGAATGGCGGCCCGTCGTGGGGCACGGCGCCAAGTGACGAAAGTTATCGTGGTAAGCTATAAAGTACTTACAGGCTGATCTGCCTGAGGATTGCGAGCGCGTACCGTTTCGTATGACACGATGCGTTCTGCGTCATACCTGGTATGATGCCTATCTGCTTCCGACAGTATCTACATCGTTTCGGTCATGAGGAATCTTCCGAATGTCCGGTTCGTGCTGGTTTAGAGGAAACGGCCGGATCACGTGTTGTTCATGCGGGGAGGACACTACTCCGGACAATCTTGTCCAGAGGATATGTAGGGATGAGTTTGGCTGGAATGCCGTACAGAGGTGGTGGTGTGTGGAGTAGAAGAATGGCTAGTTCAGATGCGATACAAGATGTAGTCCAGGGGTCGTCTACGTAGGTCATGCTGGCGCCCTGGGGTCGAAATCGACCCATACAACGATTAAGTGACCACGGGGAGAACATCCTGGTAGCGTTGCTGTCGTGGCTTTGGTCTACTGGGTTGAATCCAATCCCACGGTTGGGGAGATCAGGGCAGGTGGAGGCCCCATGTCGGCACGTCCTTCTGTGTACTGGCTGATAGGGCCTTGCTTGCGGGAAGGTCAAATCGCTGTGCACGCGGTATCAGTTTTTGAAACTTGCTGTGCAGTTGGAAGCAAACGTGGTGTCGACCCTGCCTGCCTTCCGAGGACAAAGGTAGTGGTGAGGACCATTCGGGAAACTGGCTTAGCACCAGCATGCTACCTTGGTGGACTCCCCAAAATGAGTCATCGAAGTTCGTTGCTGCGGACTAACCTTGAGGGTGCGATGTGCTCTAGCCCATCTCGCAACTGGATCGTAAGTGAAAAAATAGTGGATCTTAGAAGCATTCGTAGGGAAATTATGCAAAATATTACTGAGTAATACAGAAACGGAATAAGGATGCTCTCAGTTAATAACCCTGAAAGTGCTCATAGAACACCAAGCTGAGAAGCAGGCTTTGTCCCAATGAAATCGTTACGCCTAGAAGAAGAAAGAGAAGAATCAGAAAAATCAGAAAAAGAAGAAGCAGGGCTGTGCGTGGCCGTGCGGTTAGCGGCGGTCGTCGTTATAACTTTGAGGTTTGCATGCAACTTACCTCTTGGCCTCAGGGGCTGCCTACTCTGCCGTTCGGGAGAATTACGTTGGGCCCTCGCCGTCGCTCCTCTCGCGTCGTCGCCGCTGGTGGTGATAGCTTGGGCGTCGGGATGGAGGCGCCGAGATGCAATCCCGGCAATGGGGCACTAACGAAACACACGCGGGTATTAGCGGATTTTCGAAACCCCGATTCGGATACGACTCACAAATTCGCGCGCACTAGGGTGGTCCGCCTGCTTAGCTTTGTCGTCGGTTTCACGGATTCACGGGAACCACTAGATCTTAGCCCCCTACTGCGGAGTTAACTCACGGATTTTTGCACGTGTCGCACCGATTAAACGATCGCTTTTCCGTGATAGGGATAAAGTAGCAAATCTTCAGGAGTAAGTTTCACTCCCTACCCTTTTCGGCACTTCATGAACTCACTCGCACAATATCTATTGGTTTGTCTCTATTCACTTTTCTTTCGACCGACTCAATTTTACGTCCGTACTGGGAACTGGCTCAAGTCCAAAAGAGGCTGAGCAATGGAGCTCTAGCTCCATCAAGCCCCCCAATCGTTTTTTCCTTCTCTCTCCCTCTCTTATAAACGCCGGGTTTCCTCCAAGGCATGCATACCAACTGTCGTGTGGTAGCTGGTAGTCAGGCGGCGTTGGTAGCGGACGGCGTGTAAATGGGCGGTTTTATTTACAATTTTTTTATACGAAAAATCTAACTCCTAACATGCAAAACTAATACAATGTGGATGAAATTTATTTTAATTTATGGGACATTAAGTAAATGTTACATCGTCTAGGAAGATGGTGTTAATTTCTTTTTTTAATAAGGTTGTCTAAAATATCGGTAGCATTTTTATACGTTTGATGGACCTCCAACAGTTTTCTTCTGCTTGGCGTAACGGCTCCACTGGAAAAACCTGCTTCTCAGCGTCCTTTACAGTTATTGACTGAGATCTTCCTCTGCCAAAGACCATTTTTCATGTGTATATATCGTGTGGCAAACACGAAGATACTGTATGCCCTAGGAAGTCAAGGAAATGTGCTTTACAAAACGTTCCTGGATCGAAAGGGGAATCCAGCCCGTAATCTTCAACGTGGTCATGCTGAATACCCACGTCTTTATAGCTGTGGCTGTGTGGGCTCCTGTTCAAGAAATATAACCATTTTTGTACTGCAGCAGCTTTGTCTTTGGTGAACACCAAAATAATATTATACCTTACATTTGATGTCATGCCAGCGTAACTACTGTTATGGAATTCTCTTCTGTTTAAAGTTTGACCGAAAAATTCATTTCAACAATTATGATTCACTTGATAAAAAACACAGTTTTCAAAACACACATCATCATCAGACATCAAACAGAGTCTGCCGTATAATCCTAAATCAATAAATTCAAAGTCTCCATCATTCATCTCCTCTCATCAACAGAGATCATCACTGTCGAAGATGTCCTTGGGTCTCCAGTCGACGATGACGTCTGTCTGCTCGGGAGGTACGGATTAAAATTAACTTTATTAGTTCCGTTCGTTTCTAAAAACAACAACCCTTTTTCAACAGGATATCCCGGCTATACCCGTCCCCGGCAGAATTCCGTTTTTGTGGGGCCGCACGTGTTTTCGCCACCGCAACCGCCCAGAAAAACACGCTCAGCTGTCGACATCCACTCGATGATACTCAGCGAAGGCGAGTCAGAAGCGGTCTAGTTCCACCCGAACGCCTTCCATTCCCATCCCCCTGGAACTAAGAACAAAAAAAAACAGATGAGCACGAAAAGATGCATCCTACAAAACATTTCAATATTTTTGTATCATGACATACCGATGATATATTTATATTTGAATTTCCTTTTTATACACACAACATGTTGACAGCCGCTAGCCAGAGTGGAAGCTGGAAATTACTGACAGAATTTACCCTCGTTGAATATGAAGTAGAAAGTAGATCATTTTCTCTCATATTGAAAGTGTTGTTTATACTCATACCGTTTTACGACCAAACTAGACGTTATTTCTAGAAACTTGAAAAGGTTAGAGCATGCATTCTTTGGTAGAAGACTAAACGGGTTTACTTGTGTGTGTAAGAAACTTTCAGATGAAACACAATTTATGATATACCGAGAAGAGTAAATTCTAAAAATAGCCTATTATTGATGATAGGGAAACAGTACTAAGAATAATGCAGAGTAGTATACACATCTAC